>NC_079316.1:92493297-92794232 GCF_029931775.1 Euleptes europaea | reverse complement strand
GATGGTATTGCTTCATGTTAGGTAAGGTAAAGGTCCCCTGTGCAAGCACCAGGTCATTCCTGACCCATGGGGTGATGTCACATCCCGACGTTTACTAGGCAGACTTTGTTTACAGGGTGGTTTGACAGTGCCTTCCCCAGTCATCTTCCCTTTACCCCCAGCAAGCTGGGTGCTCATTTTACCGACCTTGGAAGGATGGGAGGCTGAGTCAACCTTGAGCCGGCTACCTGAAACCGACTTCCGTCGGGATCGAACTCAGGTCGTGAGCAGAACTTGGACTGCAGTACTGCAGCTTACCACTCTGAGCCACGGGGCTCTTCTATTGCTTCATGTTAAACTCTGCAAATATCTCACAGGAAATCTTGCTCTTGCTTTTAAAATATTGCAGTGTGTATGTTGCCAGTTGCCCTGACCTGGATGGCCCAGGCTAGCCCAATCTGGTCTCAGAAGCTAGGCAGGATCAGCTCTGGTTAGCTCTTGGATGGGAAGTCCAAGGTCGCTCTGCAGAGGCAGGGCTATGGCAAACCACCTCTGAGCATCTCTTGCCTTGAAAACCCTCTGAGGTCGCCATAAGTAGGCTGTGACTTGGTGACACTTTCCACCAGCCCTAGGCATGACTGTACTACTGGGTTAAAGCTGATCTGACACACAGCTCCTGTTGCACCATTGTTATACAGGCAGAGCCAGCTGCATCATTGAAATCCGGGACAGTGAAAAAAACATGTGTAGATACAACTCAAGATATGTGTTAGGCCTTGGTACATGACAGCCTGGTCATAAGCTTTTCTTTGAGGTTTCTTGATCTTAACCTGCCAGCGGCCAGATTCTGTCTTATGGTAGTGATTGCCTTGGAAAGGTATGGCATGAAAACGGTAACCATGCGACCTCCATGCTCCAAATTAAAAAACAAAATGTATTGTGCAAGGAGCATTCAGAGGCACATTTCCACCTACACTGACCAGTAGAATGAAACAGTTTTGGTTTCTTTTTCAGAAATCGAATTTTGATAGTTGCAATGAGATAATTAAATCGCTGGGTTTTAAAAAGGCAATGAGAAAGGGAACCCAAGGGGCATCTTCTCTGTATGGCTCTCTTGGGATCAGCACAATCGGCAGGAAAAAAATTCATCCACCATAGGAAAGTAGAAGTGGGGGCCCTGGAGGGGAGATAGAAGAGTTGGCCTCAGCCGAAAGGTGTCCTTCAGTTTCCCTCCTCTGCAGCCTTTCAAATCTCCACCTCACAGCTTGAGGGGCGGGGAGAGGAGGGGGATAGAGTCAAAGAATGAATACCTGAAGGCACATCTCCTCTGAGCTCTGTCCCGCCTCCCTTCCAATAGACTTCAGCCTGAGTTGCTGCTACCTGCTGATCTCTGTTGCGGTGATGCTGTGGTTCCTGCCCATCTGGGAAATGCACTGGAGGATTGCTTCACTCGCTTAGTATTTCTCTGCAGTAGACTCCCCCCGCAATAGTTAGGGCTTGTAATGGCATAGCCACTTTTTCTAGTAGACAGTGGTTGGAACTTGTAATGTCCTTACAAGTGTAGTGGTTAAGAGTGGTGGTTTGGAGCGGTGGACTCTGATCTGGAGAACCGGGTTTGATTTCCCACTCCTCCACGTGAGCGGCGGAGGCTAATCTGGTGAACTGGATTTGTTTCCCCACTCCTTCACATGAATCCAGCTGGGGGACCTTGGGCTAGCTAGTCACACTCTCAGCCCCACCCACCTCACAGGGTGACTGTTGTGGGGAGGGGAAGGGAAGGGGATAGTAAGCTGGTTTGATTCTTCTTTAAGTGGTAGAGAAAGTTGGCATATAAAAACCAACTCTTTTTCTTCTCTTCAAAATGCAAGCAAGCAGAATTCCCCAGTGTGGTTCCAGCAGCTACTGTTCTTCCGGGGCATTACGTGGCTTTTGAACAGGAACATTTGCTTGCTCTTCTGGAGACCCTATGCTTCTGTTTACTGTGTGGTGTGTGTGTTTGCATTGACCACTGTTGTGGGGGCCTTTATCCACCACCAGTTGCTCAAGCTAACTTTAAAAGAGGCCAACGTTTTGAGAGAGCCACTGAGAGAAAAGGAGCAACATACTCAAGGCAGAGCACTCATTTTTCTTCCCCCTTTTGCGTTCTTTTTAGGCGATGTCTCTCCAGTTCACATGAATCCCATTTTGCAGTCGCAGTTTGTTCCTCTGGCAGAAGTCTTGTGCTGCACTATCTCTGATATGAACGAGGCTCACGTGACTGTGACGCAAGAAACCTTACTGGATCAGCTGGGCAAACACTACCCAGGTAATCTGTTCAATCACAGGCTGTTGACGCTCTGAATAAATATTCGGCTTGGAGCCAGAAAAGCCACAGGACCTCTCCTACCTGGGGACTGGAAAGCAGCTGCGATGATCCTTCTGCATTTCCATACAAAAAATAAAGGGGAGGATCTAAGGGGGTCAAACTAGAGGTAGTGACAGGAGACGGATGAATAGATCTGCTGTTTTTGAAACTGCAAACAACCTTCTGTGGGTTCCCTACCCCCCATTCCAATGGAGGTTTTTTTTTTACCCTTGCCCATGCCATTTCTTGTGTTCTCCAGCACCTTCCTGTGCTGCTGTTTGCTCCCCAAAAAAGAAAACATAATGTACAGGCATCATAGGATGCCTGTTATGTTCCACCCTCCATCCTCTGTACCATTCATAGCATCCCAAGGGATAAATTAGATAGAAGAAGAAGAAGAGTTGGTGTTATGCAGACTTTCTCTACCACTTAAGGAAGACTCAAACCGGCTTACAAACACCTTCCCTTCCCCTCCCCACAACAGACATCCTGTGAGGTAGGTGGGGCTGAGAGAATGTAAATTGCCCAAGGTCCCCCAGCTGGCTTCATGTGTAGGAGCGGGGAAACAAATCCAGTTCACCAGATTAGCCTCCGTCACTCATGTGGAGGAGTGGGGAATCAAACCTGGTTCTCCAGATTAGAGTCCACCGCTCCAAACCACTGCTCTTAACCACTACACCACGCTGACTCCCAATACTACAAACTGCGTGTGTGTGTATGTGTGATGGTGGTAGTGGATTTAAACATACACACACACACAAACATACACACCCACAATGTGCTGATCTGGCAGTTCTTTGTGGTTTTAAAAGCAGCAGGAGATCCGCTGAAACTTCCTGTCCCCACATTTGGCTTGACCCTTGATGTTCCACATGGCTTTGCATTGCAAATAGAGTCTACTAGTTTACAGATGTCAAATTTATGACAGAAAAAAAAGACTTGAAAAATGCAGGCCTTAATGTGACTATCTAATAAAATAACCAGGAAAAGGATAAAGGAGTCTGATGGAATCCATACCTGTCCAATATGTGACTTTGAAAACATTGTCACACTAATAATCACCATTTACATTTTTAGGTAAAATATATATTTGCTGCATACACCTCTAAAATATAAAGTTATCTTTATAAGTAGTATATTTTGTAGAAATAAAAAAAAATCCCTTATCAACAGCATCCATATTTTTAAAAGATATTTTTATCCTGCTTTTCTCCCCAGTGGGTATCCAAAGTGGCTTACAACACTGTTCTCCTTCTCCTCCATTTTATCCTTACAGCAGTGTGCCCCCCCCCCCCGAGAAGCAGTGCTGAGACAAAGGGACAGGCCCAAGGTCACGCGAGGAGCTTCCATGGCAGAGTGAAGTTTCAAACCTGGCTCTCAGGGGTCATTTATGCATGGGAGTTTTACGTGAGGTTCATTGCTGGCTAGACCCACACTTTCCAGTTGTGAATCTCTGCACCACGCTCTCTCCAAGCTCAAATCAAGTCCTGCCCCTTTAAATGCTGCTTTGGCTTACTTCGCAGTGCTTTTGCAGTGCTCACTGTGAGAGATGATTCCCCACCCCAAAACCCAATTGCCTCATACAAAAGCATTTTAAGAACAAAAAACAAAAAATGGAGCAATCTGAAAGGTGGGGGTGGAATCCAAGCCTCGGTTTTAAAAAGCCTTTCTTTTGCTCAGAAAGAGCCCCAAGGAAGCTGGAAGCATTTGAATCCCTGCCTCTTTACACACTGCTTTGTGATTGGCTGTGAGAGATGCCAATCTTCCTGTGGCCTGAGCTTTGCCTTCTGCATGGAGTTTTGAGCTGGGCTGAGCTCAGGGGAGAGGGAAGAGTCGGGTTAACAGAGGGATGGGAAGACCCGGACATTGCGAGGGCTGGCAGCAAGGTCATTTCTAATGGACGGAAAACATGTGCAGAACTCCAAGGAACAATCGAGTCAGACGGGGGCTAACATGAGTTCAAGTACCCATGCATAAATGTCCCCAGATACTAGTCTGTCATCCTGGCCACTGCAGCACACTGGCTAGAGGCTATAAACAAAAGCCAGCTCCTGGCATTCTCTCACACTCTCAGGTTACCAAGAAACAGAATCCAGGGTGAGGCTGCACCGGTGGAGAAGCAGATAATGCAGAAAGGCACAGGTTTGATTTTCAGTGGATGGAGCCATCGGGGGCAGGGAGTAAGTTCAGCACCCATTACTTTCTCCCATTGATATTAATAGGAACAATTCCATTCTTCAGCAGAAAATCAATCCCCTGGAGGCACTGTTGGTTTGTGGGCCAAGGCCTACCCTTCTCCCCTGACTAGGGTTGCCAAATCTGTGTTGGGGAATTCCTGGAGATTTGGGGACAGAGCCTGGGGAGGGTGAGGTTTGGGGCAGGGAGGGACCTCAGTGGGTATAATGCCCTAGAGTTCCCCCTCCAAAGCAGCCTTTTACTCGGAGGTCTCTGTTTTTGGAGAACTTGTGATTCCAGGACATTTCCAGGGATTGCATGAAGGCTGGCAACCCTACCCTTGACGCTAGGTAACCTGGCTCTCCCTGATGGAGGTCCAGCTGAAGGAGCCCTGCATTTGCACACAGAGAAGGCAGAGATGTTCAGCTCCTCTGCCTTCAAGGGGGGTCCCATATCACCCTTCCTCTATGCAGGCCTCGCCCATTATAACAATGAGTACTTTACAGATCAAAAGTTGTCATCTCTGCCTTTACCAATAACCCCTCGTACAACCATTTCCAGATGGCAAGGAAACTTGCTTTGGGCTTGGTTGACTGGTCAAATTAAGGATCTGGGAGCTTGACAGCATTAAAGCGGTGACTCTGCCAGTGACATCTTCAAATGGGTCTTTCTTGTCTGCTGGACTGTGGGAGAATTTGAGGTTCTAAAAAGTATTCCCAATTGCACAGAAAGGAAAGTGCTCTTCAGAACAAAAATAAACTTCCCTTGGGCACAGGATGTGGCCTTCTCATGTCCATTATTTGCAAACATTACTTGGAGACATTGCAGTACAATGACTTAGAGACTGAGTAGCACTGTGATGCATCTTGTTTCACAATTACCCTCAGTTGACAGCTTTTCCTTTGCTAGGCTCAAGCACCTTCCTAGCTGCAAAGATAAGCAAATGGGACAGTGCGCTTGGCTGGTTTCAGTTAACTGAATTCAGTTTTCCAAGCTCTTCAGTCTGTGGGTTATCTGAAGACAGCAAGGAGATAATCACAGTCTTAGTGGATGTGATAGGTCATCATTCCACATAGACTATAGAAGGCTTCCTATATGGAAGTGATGACATTGGCCCCTTAAGGACTTACGTGTGTATCTACTGCCCTCTAACGTATGACTGGAAGAAGGCATCTTCTCATTGGCATTAAAAGAACGCCCTCGCTCTGCATCCGTAGAAATGCATTAAGATCAGAAGTTTGAATGTGTGTGGTTCAGTGTTTCTGTGTTCAGGATTAGCTTTATCATGAAGCCATTAATTTGGGCAGAAGGTTCCACAAAGGGTGCCATTTCTTTTTCAATTAGTGGCATTTTCCAATAACTTTGTTGCTCAAATCTCAGATTTTTAGATATACATTTTATTTTTTATTGGCAGTTTCATAAAATGTATTTGGAAGTGAATGGCCTAGGCTAACCCGATCTCATCAGTTCTCAGAAACTTAAGTATCTGCGATGCAGAGGCAGTCAATGGCAAACCACCTCCAAATGCCTTTTGCCTTGAAAACCCTACAGGGTTGCCATAAGTCAGCTGTGGCTTGACGGCACTTTCCGCCACCACCATCTACATTCCCCTTCTGCCTGTGCTATACTTCCACTCGTGGACTAGGAGGAGGCCGATTTTTGCCAGTTCTCCCCTTTCACTCCAACCCCCTCCTTCAAGTCCCATGGTGTTCCAGAGAGTCTACTGATCCACTGGAGTATGATTTGGGGGTCATAGAAGGCCATATTGGTGGATTGGAGGGACTGTTGTCATTCATGCAACAGAACTCTTCTGGTGCTGCATAAGATCCTAGTTACTCCCAATTTATATAAAAATCTAGGGAAATGATCCAGAGAACAGAGATCTTAATTTGGATGCTTTGATTTGGGAGTTCTTGTCATGGCTCAGGAGCAGGACAAGGCCTTTTATCTTAGGAAGAGTTGACATTGATGTGGCGATGGACGGATCTTTATAGCAACAGGGAGGCTAGGAAATCCTCATTTCTCTCACAGCTGTAGAGGAGGGGAGAGTGGGAGGAAGGTAGCTGTGAATTTCCTGCACTGTGCAGGGGGGTGGACTAGATGACCCTTGAGGTACCTTCCAGCTCTATGTTTCTGTGTTAGAGCTCGATGTTTTCACAACCTGCAGGGAAGATAAATCCGTCTGTTAAATGCCTAAACACCTGTCTGTTGGCCGATGAGTTCTGGCAGGCCCATGCAGTCAGAACCTAGATTGCCCGGGACCTTTCTACACACATTGGGGAGAGAGTTGAAAAGGAGCTATCTTTTAAGTGTGAGTGTGTGTGTGTGTGTGTGTGTGTGTGTGTGTGTGTGTGAGAGAGAGAGAGAGAGAGAGAGAGAGAGAGAGAGAGACTATGGAAGAGTGCATCTGTGTGAATGATGCATGCACTCAAACACTATGCCAACATGGTGTAGTGGTTAGAGGGATGGACTATGATCAGGGATACCCAGGTTCGAATGCCTTGTCTGCCCTGGCAGCTTGCTGGGTGACCTTGGGTCACACACAGCCTAACCTACCTCATAGGATTGTTATCAAATGGAAGAGAATTATGTAAGCCACTTTGGGTCCACATTGAGGAGAAAAGTGGTATATAAATGAAGTAAATAAATTTGCTTCTTCCAGGTCAGAGGGAAGAGCCAGATACCAGGGACTTTAGATTCCAAGTTGGGCTAGGTTTCTGTTTTTTATTTTTTTGTTAGTATCTGCAGTATAATTTCTGTAGCTTGTGTACACTGTAGAGATGTTCTAGTAGAACAAAGCCTGTGTTAAGATATAAAGAGGCTGCCTGGATCCCTTACCTGTGCCACCTTGCTGTGGCCAGCATTACCGAAACCACCCTATTTGATGTTCTTCCTGTCATCAAGCTGGAAAGGGGAGTTAAAAGCCTATGAGGGCATGGCAGCATCCAGAGAGAAAGCCCCCCCTCCCAAGCTCTTAAGAGAGAGAGATTTGAAGAGCTGCAAAGGATCCCCGCTGGAAAGAGTGGGTTTCCCTCGGAAGAAACATTTTCCCTCCTGGCTTCGGAGCAGGGCTGGGTCTCACTTGCATGCTTGTGGACTGGTGCCATCAAGTGCAGCTGACTTATGGTGACCCTTTAGGGTTTTCAAGGCAAGAGACCAACAGAGGTGGTTTGCCAGTGCCTACCTCTGCATATCAACCCTGGTATTCCTTGGTGGTCTCCCATCCAAATACTAACCATGGCTGACCCTGCTTAGCTTGCAAGATCTGATGAGATCGGGCTAGCCTGGGACATCCAGGTCAGGGCTAGAAATATTACTACTACTAATGTTAACATATTTTTATTGTTACTATTTTAGGCATTGCAACTCCCACACATGACATTTTATACAATACGCTTGGAATACTAATTAAAGAACGGAAGATCTACCATACTGGGGAAGGATACTTCATAGTGACCCCAAATACTTATTTTATCTCTAATAATGCTGTGAAGAATAACAAGAGGGTCCTTTTAGAGGATGTTGGCCCTCGGGAGTCATCTATCACGTACCTTGTAAGCATGGAGGACTCTACAGAGCTTGTGAAAGAGGATTTTCCTGTTGCCTCCCACTGCAGATCCTGTCATTGTTTCCCCGACCATACTGGGGTGGGTGAACCTCAGCAGCTGTCAAGCCATAAGGTTAATGGGAAAAGTAAAAAAGGGTCTTGTGAATCCAGATTATCGGTTCAAAATCCAGCCACCAATACACTCCCCGGCAGCCGTTCTTGTGAAACTTCTCACTCCTCGCATTCAGCAAAGGAAAAAGATAAGGGTAAAAAGTTTGGACTGAATTTTTTCTGGCGCAACACTTCTAAAAAAGAAAAACCTAGAAAAGTATACTGCTCATTTTCTGCCCAATTCCCTCCTGAAGAATGGCCAGTCAGGGATGAAGATAGTTTGGATAAGATCCCACGTGATGTTGAGCATGAAATCATCAAACGCATCAACCCTGTGTTGACAGTAGACAACTTAATTAAACACACAGCTCTGATGCGGAAAATTGAGGAAGAGAAAAAATATATCAGTAAAGGCACATCGACAGAAGTGTTGACTGTGAAGCACAAACATCTTCCCAAAGGGTGTGTGAGGAAAAAACACAGCAAAGCTGCAAAGCATCGCAGGAAAGCACAGTCTGGCAAAGAAAAACAGGTCCGTAAACCATCAAGAGACTTTAAAATGGATGACCTCATACCAGCTAATGGCAAACTGGGAAACTGTGTAGAACATCCATCATCCTGTATGACAAATGAATATTTACTTTGTGATAAACAACTGTGTGAGAATGCAACAGAGGCTGAAGCATGCTTTATACTCAAGAAGGAAATTACTAATCCCTTTCAAGATATTCTTCGTAGAGGGAATAAATCCACAAAAGGACATAAAAGTCGGAAATATGACTATGTAAAATCTGCAGTTCCTAGACTGGAGAGGAATTTTCTACAGTCCCACTCTTTGGACTCCTCAGAAACTATAGACTGTAAAACAAAACAGTGGTATGCTATCAAATGTGGTGATGAAGGTGACAGAAAGGAACATCTGGCTGCTGATTGTTCCAGTTTCCATTATGTTGCAGACCACTGTGCTGAACACTCTGATCGCTCACAGTACCGAGCTTTACAAACAGGTGGCGAATATGGGTCCTTGGGAGAAAGTATGGCTTATAAACATAATTCACATAACGGACCAAGCCCCAAAACCTACGCTGCCCTCCTGGATGGATCAGAAATGAAGTCTCCACAAGATTCCAGTCGTGCACACCAGTGTGGCAAAGCTGGCCTGTGTAGCTTACAGGATCAGAATTCAGGCCAGTTAAGAAGTGTGTGTTTTCCCAGCGACACAGAGGCTGCTCCCCAGTTGAAACCATCTGAAAATGTTGTCATGCAGAGACGTGACGGGGATTTAAAGATGGAGCTACAGTCGAGCAATGCAAGCACATGGCATGGATCTGTTAACCCCCAATGCAAAGGATGCTCTTACGACAAGCCAGTTCCATACCCAAAAGGGCAGGATGCTGATGGTTGCAGTTCACTGCATCGTGATAGTGAAGAGCAGCTGTGTAAGGAAGTGTCTGAATTGCCGTCCAACCAATCTCCATTTAGTTCTTCAGACCCAGGGAGGCAAAATGACATCAAATGCAAACAGGGCAATGACATGTTAAGAAGCAGGAGTATAAATTCTCATTTCCCAGGGCATGGAACTGATACAGACCAGGTTGATTCTTGGGGGCATGAAGGGGATGAATTTTTTAGCATTACTAGGTCAAACAAAAGCTCCAAAGAGTATCAGAAGACAATCTTTGAAGGAGAGAGTTGTGTCGTCCACCAGACATCGAAGGGTATTTACAAAAGCCATGAAGAGGGCATGGCTCTTGGTGGACATGGGCAACCGCCGGAGACCGCCAACACTCTTGTGCTTAATTGCTGTGATTTGCATGAGGCGGAAGCCAGAACTTGGCAGGAGTCAGTAAATGAAGTGGACGGGAAATTGGCATCCTTGCCCTTGCCCTTCAAAGGCAGAGAAGTTAAGATGAGCATCGTGGAAAGGCCACAGACATTTGGCGATGCGGCTAGCGCTGTAGATCAGTGTCCCCAGCGTGAACAAAACCACTTGGAAGGGACAGGAAGCCACAGCATAACAGGAGACAGTGGAATAGATTCTCCAAGGTAAGAGCACATGTTAGTGGCATTTCCCCCTGAACACTTAGTCATTGTTTAATGCGGCATTTAGGCAATGCTTAAATAAGGTTACTTGTGTAGCAGGCTCCTGCCCTCAGTTCACACAGGCTTCTCAGGAGTGCATCTTAACCCTGCTTAATATGAAAAGAACCCTGCTGGGTCAGACCAGTGGTCCATCTAGTCCAGCATTCTTATTCACACAGTGGCCAACCGGTTGCCCTGGAGAGCCAACAGACAGGATATAGAGGACGAGACCTTCTGGTGTTGCCTTCTGGCACTGGTGTTCAGAGGTTTACAGCCTCTGAATGTGGAGACTCACGGATAGACTTTTACTCATGAAGTACATAGGAAGCGGCCTTACACTGCTGGAGCAGACTACTGATCCATCACAGTCAGTATTGTCTAAGACTGGCAGCAGCTCTCCATGGTCTCAGGCAAAGATCTTTCATATCACTTACTGTCTGGTCCTTTAAACTGGAGATGCCAGGGATTGAACCTGGGACCAGCATGCCAAGCAGATGCTCTACTGCTGAGCTGCGGCCCCTTTCCTCCATGAATCTGTCTAATCCAATTTTAAATCCATCAATGTTTGTGGCCATCACTTCATCCTCTGGCAGCAAATTTCACTTTGATTTTCCCCTTGGAATGCATTGGATCCAGGAGTTCTTAATGATTGTTTGAATGATGTGCTCACATTGCTTTAACATGGTTTTCATGAAGGATAAGGACAAAAGCATGCTCTGCTATCAAAACTGCACAGCTAAAGCTATCCAAAAAAGTCACATATGTAATGTTCATGGCTTTTTTGCACAATACATTCATGAGTGAGCCTTAGGCTGATGTTGCCTCTCAAATTCCAAATTAGAAAGGTGAAAAGCATGTTGTAGGAAATCCAGTATGGTGTGAAGAACCTAAAAGAGGAGAAGTCTAGGTGACTGCCTGAGGCCACATGTTTTAAGGAGAGTGCTTTTACCACAGCAAAGCTCATGAAAGGAACCCTTCCTGTCCAGTGCCACTGTGGCTTTGGGGGGAGGGGCTGTAGCTCGGGAGTTGAAGCATCTGCTTGGCATGCAGAAGGTCCTCAGTTCAATCCCTGGCATTGCCAGTTAAAAGGATCAGGTGGTAGGTGATGATTAGCACCTCTGCCTTGGAGAGTTGCTGCCAGTCAGAGTAGACAATACTGACTTTGATAGATCAAAGATCTGACTCAGCATTAGGCAGCATCATGTGTGTGTCCATGTGTGTTCCGCTGCTCAGGAACAGCAGAGACGATGAAGGCCTGGAAACTCAGATATTACAGAAGGGCAAAGAAAAATCAGTCCAGTAGGTGGGGATGGACAACAGGTACAGGATTGTGAGGCAGAGGTGAGGGAGGAGCACCAGCCTTTTCAGCCATTGCAGGCAAGGCTTGCTGGGAACTGTGGACAGGCAGGAACAGTGCAAGGGGATAGCTGTGGGAAAGGTGAGGGGTAGGAGGCCCTGTTAAGTGCCACAAGCCACGGAGGGTCAGGCAGGCCAGATGCCAAAGGGTACAAGAGCTGCCGGACCTTGTTCACATTGGTGGAGGTGCATTAGCGTTTTGTCAAGGGAGCCAGAAGCCCAGCCAGGACAAGACACCAGGGAGTATAGACTAGTCTTGTGGGTTCTAGGCTCCAGGGTATGGGGGGGGGGTTTGTGTCATTTGTATTGTTCAAGAGTTGGCTGACATGAAAACAGAAGATAATTCAAGTTGAGTAGCCATGATGGTCGATAGCAGCAAAATAAAACTGGTCCAGTGGTACCTGAAAGACTGATTCCAAGATTGCTTATGCTGACTCATGAAAGCTTATGCTGGAATCAATTTTGTTAAGCTTTGCGGTGTTGCTAAACTCCTGTGTTATTTAAAATAGAAGAATGCACATGCTCCTGGCTGAAAAGAAGCACTTTCAAAGTGAAAGATATGTTTCAGTTTACATAATACTCTTCAGCTTTAGGCCAAAGAAGGGCTACTTTATTTTGTTGAGGCAGCCACTATTTTATTTGAAAGCAGTGATTTTGCTTCCAGCTATCTTTTGGGGGAAAGGAATAATTTTGGAATGTGGAAAAACGGATTGCTTAGTGAATCTTCTCTTTTACCAAATCATTATTTCTAGAACACAAAGCCTAGCATCTGCTAATTCTGCCATCTTGGAAGGACTGAAAAAAAGAAGAAGTTTCTTGATGAATTTAGAAGGCATAGAGAAAACAATACAGAGTGGAAGGGCTCTCACACGGAATTCCTTGCTTCAGTTGACTCCAGTCATGAATGTTTAATCCCCTCCTTCTTACCAAACATCTGAGAATTTTTTGTAAAATTGTTAATATATTTACTGTAAAATCTTTAAAGCTACAAATATGTTAAAGAAGTAGCTGAATTCATGATATGCTCCTTTAAAATGTATGGAAGCTTTGTAATAAACTTTTTAATATTAAAATGGAAATCCTTCTAATAGTTATTGAGGTAATGCTTATAATATTACTGAAATAATGACTTGTGCATTCTTCATGGTGGCCTTTAGACCCAAGCAATGCTGGCCTGAAAATATTTAAGGCTGGAAGCTATGGTTGCCAGCCAACCAGAACAAAAAGCCTTGCCTGAGCACACATGAACACATGAAGCTGCCTTATACTGAATTAGACCCTTGGTCAGGGGTCTCAGAAAGTCAGTACTTTCTACTTAGACTGGAAGCGGCTCTCCAGGGTCTCAGGCTGAGGTCTTTCACATCACCTACTTCCCTAATGTCAGGATTGTTTCTGTCAATGCCTGCCATGATGCATATAGTGATTTATTTGTAATGGTAATCAGATCAAAATCTGAATCCCTGTAGTCTGAATTCCGGGTGAGAGTTGAGAATGTGTGTGTGTGTGTGTGTGTAGGTTTCCAAGAATTCGCATAGCCCTGCAGAAGAGTGATCTTGAGAGGCACAGATAACACTGGAGGCCTGGGAAGGGGGGCGAAGAGAAACCACCGGGTCATGAGGGGGATGGGATCCTGTGCCGGCTATAACAGGAGCCTATGGGAAGGTATTGGTCATTCGAGTTTTTGTGCTTGTACCAGAGCTATGAGATGTTCTTAATGCTCCTTGGAATTACAATAAATCACTGGTTACTGCTACATAACTACTGAGTGCCTGTGATTATTGGAATATTGCCGGGACAATGAGAAGTCTGACACTTAGTCCCTTTAACTGGAGATGCCAGGGATTGAACCTGGGACCTTCTGCATACCAAGCAGATGCTCTACCACTGAGCCACAGCCCCTCTTATCTTTGTTACTAGGCCACTTGCCAGAAAGCGCCTGAAGCTGTCTTATGCAGAGTCAGACCATCAGTCTGTCAAGGTCAATACTGTCTACTGGCAGCAGCTCTCCTGAGTTTCAGGTAGAGATCTGTTCGCATCACCTGGTACCTGATCCTTTTTAACTGGAGATGCAGAGGTTGAACCTGGGATTTTCTGCATGTGAAGCAGATGCTTGACCACTAAGCTATGCCCCCTCCCCAAAAGCAATGGACAAAGCTATTCTCAATCCACTTACCTTCAGCCATTTGTAAAGCATATGCTGTAGGCAAATAGACAGCTTTTTCTGCTGTCCTGCAGTCCAGACCTGGCCACAAGTAACTGGGCCACAAGCCTTGGAGCCTTGACTAACAAACACAAACAGTGAAGATTTTCAAGAACCAGAGATCAGTTTGCTGTGTTGTTCCCCCAAAGCTCCCATATTCAAGGCACTCCATGGTGCTTGCTCTGGTTAAGATCATCCATGCTCTTTAACAATACTCATCATGCCGTTGACCTTCCCTTTCATTTCTCCCCCTCATTTTTGGAAGAAGATTAAATGGAAGGAATTAGGATCGTTGCCACAGCAGTGTAACACAGGGTTGCGCTTACCTGTAACTGTTGTTCATCAAGTGGTCTTCTGTGTAGTGACACAGTGGCATTGAAGGTCATCACTATTTAGATAATGTTAAATTATTATTAGATAATGTTAAATTATTACCTACTTCCTTGGTACAAAGCCAAGTTTTCTAGAAACTGGGTTGTTCAGAAGACTAGTAAGGGCAGCAGGTCAAGCAGAGTGTCACCTGTGGTGCATTTCATTGGCCTATTTCCTACCCCCTTTTGGATGCACACCTTAATGTGGTGAGGGGGTTTGTATGTGTCAGCGAAGCTGGGAGCAATACCGTATGGGGTCTTGACTCTGACAAGAGACTAGACTCCCAGCACAATCACTCAAGATGGAATGGTCACAGCTGAGACACTAGACAAAGATGCGTCCACCCACTTCAGGGATCAATGGCCACATCAGCAGAAGAGAACAGGCACTGCGCAGAAGAAGGCAATGGTAAACCACTTCTGACCAACCTTTACCTTGAAAACCCTATGATGAGACAATCCAAAATGAAAAAAGATATAGTGCTGGAAGATGAAACTCCTAGGTCAGAAGGCACTCAATCAACTACAGGGGAAGAGCGGAGGACAAGTACGAGTAGTGCTGTTCTTAATGACGCGACTGGACTAAAGCCGAAAGGACGTTCAGTGGTTGAGGTGAATGGATGCAAACGAAAAGTCCAAAGCTGTTCAAGCGACTCATTTTCCTCCCATGCACGCCGCTCGGCTTCTTTGGCGTCAGCCCGCTCGGCCTCCTCAGTGGAGGTCCGCTCAGCCACTTCGGCAGCCCGCTCGGCTGCTTCCAATAGGAGGTGCCGAATGTCTTCCGATTCCCCCGCCATGGCGTTGGGGGGGGAACGCGACACCGCCGCCCGAAGACCGTTGAAATTAAGGTAAAAAAGGGATTAGCAGCCTAATGTCAGGATCAGGCATCTACCCCTAGCATCCCATAAGCAAACTTGTCCAGGCAGGTAGTCCTGAAGCAGTAATACTTTATTAGGAGCAAAAAGGTAGAGTAAAAGAACTGACTGTCATCAAACAGAAGAAGGCTGCTAATGGCGTTATATTGGCAGGTTACATGTTTAAAAGCACTCTAGCCTGTGAAAGTAAAACAAAGCGAGGCAAAACTGAGATAAGGTCTTCCCAGGAAGCGTAGAGTAAATATTACACAGCTGTGGAAAACAGGATGGACGAAATTGTACACAGAGTTTACAGGCATGAGAACCAAGGTCTTGACATGGAGCCAGAGGCTGGCCTACTCATGTCAAGCAACCAGCAAAGGCCTGACATGCAGTTCCTGTGTCTCGCCCCATTGGCTAGAGTCTCAAAGGCAGACCCAAGTAAAAAATGGGGCAGACGGAACTATCTGTCAGCCCCTGCCCCGCCGAGCAGAAGTGCGTTGGCTTACGTGTGGCAACTCCAAGCTTGGACGCTGGCAGACCTACCCCCCTCTTTAGGGGGACCACCTTTCCCTTGGTTCAAAGGCAAAGCTTGCAGCCACCCTCTTGCCGTGAGTGCCCATTGCCCCCTTTGCCAATCTGTGGCCTCCAGCGCTGGGAGCAGCCGGTGCATGAGGTGGCTTCTAGGTGGAGGCCCAGGGGGAGCTGCCGTGCAGCCATTGAGGGCTCCCACCTGTATAGGCACAGGGGGTGGCAGGAGGACTATGTGGGGATGACGGAGGACATGCTGGACATCGGGGAAGGCGCGACGTGTTCAGATGGGTGGCTGCATGGCAGTTGTACTTGCCAGCACCGAGGACTGATACCTCACTGCCACTGGTGATGCCAATGTAGGGCGGGTAGGCACGGATCCATGGGAAGGGCACCTCGTTCCCCAACATCTACCTGCTCCCCCTCATGTCTGTGCTCCCACTCTCCAAGGCCCGTTGCCTCCCAATAAAACTGCTGTCGCTGAAGGCAACGCCTCCTGACTCTTGTCTTGGTGGCAGGGGAGCGGATGGATTGGGGGCTGCCATGGCAATCCCAAACCCCGGGGAGGGATGTGGGAGCCCATTGAAGAGGCGCTTCTGAGATTCAGTGGCTGGACAGCTCCCACGTTGGCCGCAGAGCCAGAAAAGAGGTCGCGAGGGCAAGGGCCAGCGTCGCTGCACTGGCAACTCCCAGATACCTTCGCGGACATTCGCATGAAGGATCCGCCATCCTTTTGGTTTCCAAAATATAGTTCTGAAGTATCTGTAAGGCATGCCACTGTTTTTTGCAGAATTATAATTTGTTTAATTCCTGATCTGGGCCTATCCGAGATGTTCCGGAGGCATTTTGGCCTGGAAAGGGTTAATCAATGCATGTTCTCTCCCCATATTGATTTCTAAAATATTGCTCTGGAGCCCCTGCAAGGCATGCCACTGTTTTTTGCTGTGGTATGATTTGTTTAATGCCCCTTCAGGCTGTTCCAGACCATTTTAGGCCGTTCCGGAGGCATTTTGGCCTGGAAAGAATTAATCAATGCACGTTCTCTCCCCGTTTTGATTTCTAAAATATTGTTCTGGAGCCCCTGCAAGGCATGCCACTGTTTTTTGCTGTTGTGTTATTTGTTTAATGCCCATTCCGGGCTGTTCCGGAGTCATTTTGGCCTGGAAAGGGTTAATAAATGCATGCTGTTTCTGTGTTTTGGTTTCTTAAATATTGCTCTGGAGCCCCTGCAAGGCATGCCACTGTTTTTTGCTGCGGTATGATTTGTTTAATGGCTGTTCCGGGCCATTTTGGGCGTTTTTTGAGGCATTATGACTTGGAAAGGGTTATAAATGCGCTCTCTCTCCACATTTTGATTTCTAAAATATTGTTCTGGAGCCCCTGAAAGGCATGCCACTTGTTTTTGCTGTGGTATGATTTGTTTAATGCCCATTCCGGGCCATTTTGTGCCGTTCCGGAGGCATTTTGGCCTGGAAAGGGTTCATAAATGCACATTCTCTCCCCGTTTTGATTTCTAAAATATTGTTCTGGAGCCCTTGCAAGGTATGCCACTGTTTTTTGCTGTGGTATGATTTGCTTAATGCCCGTTCCGGGCTGTTCCGGAGGCATTTTGGCCTGGATAAGGTTAATAAATGCACTCTCTCCCCACGTTTTGATTTCTAATATATTGTTCTGGAGCCCCTGTAGGGCATGCCACTGATTTTTGCTGCGGTATGATTTGTTTAATGCCCGTTCCGGGCCATTTTGTGCCGTTCCAGAGGCATTTTGGCCTGGAAAGGGTTAATAAATGCACGCTCTCTCCGCATTTTGATTTCTGAAATATAGTTCTGGAGCCCCTGCAAGGCATGCCACTGTTTTTTGCTGCGGTATTATTTGTTTAATGCCCGTTCCGGCCTTTACCCTGTCCCGGCAAGGACAGGTTAAAATAACAGAACACATAGTTGAAAGCCAATATGAAGCACCTCCTAGTTTTCTCTTTCGTTTCCCCAAACTGCCCGATGGAGAGCTGGGAAGCCGAAACTTAACTTCTGGCAAGCTTTTCCTGCGTGGAATGGGGGGGGGCGTGGCTTGTCTGATGGCAATGCTGCATGCAATGCCCTGCTTACTCAACTGTTCTGCCTCATTGGTGTCGACTGCTGTCTGCTATTAGCCTCTCCCCCTATATAAACCTAGCCCCTCAGAAGACAGGTAGAGAAGGGAAACATTTTGGAGGTGAGTGTGTAGTGGGAAGAGCAGGATGCAGCAGAGGTCTGGCTGCTTACCGGAGTCTTTCCTCTGTTGCGGGACAGCTTTGCAGGGCAGGAACGGGTTGGAACTGATGGAGTAGGTCAAGCCAAGAGAGCAGGCTCATTTTAGGAAAAGTGGAAGAGAATGTTTGCTTCCTGGGTTGGCTTCTTGGAGTATGGGAACAGTTTGCCTGGCAAGCTGCCTTGCTTGCCTTTCGTTCTGTCTGCCCGGAGAAGGGCTGGGGTAGGCTGCGTTTCCCAGTCCTGGCTGGAATTTGGGGTTTAGGTGGAGCATCTAAGCAAGAGGCTGTGAAACAGGCTTGCCCACCCACCCCTTACTGAAAGCCTCTTCAGTTATGTCCTTTTCCTTAACAGTGGGGAAATCCATGTAGTCTGCATTCTACAAACCTTTCTTTTAGATTGCTTTTCCCTGGTGGGAAAAGCTTTTTCTCTTGACTGTCCTGTAATGGTTCAACCAAAGCAAACCTTCAGACTTGTGCAGAATCGGCTTCTGTTGGGTCAAGATTTCCTCAAGTGAGAAGAAAGCTTGCGTTTTAGCAGCTGCAATTGAACTTTAAAGAATTTTAAACTGGAGCGTGAATAAAGGCTGTGGTTCGGCACATATGTCCATTATTGAAAGCAGTGTTATTTCTGAGTACATATGCTCTGTTTTGCTATATGAAACTTCTCCTTGGGGAGTGTTTAATGGACTGCTTTTATTCTCTGTTTGGTCTTCTAGATGGGGTCTTTGACATAGTGATCCCCTGTAGTTTCCTGTAACCCCCAATGGAGAAGAGGTGTAATCTGAGCAATGGAAAGGGCTAGAGACTTGTGGTTTTGTTTTTTTAAATTAGCAATAGCTGGATCACTATGGTGCTATACCAATTCATCGTTTAGGTCTCATGAATGGCCAGCTTTCGTTTAAAAAGGGCCCCAAAAGCCCCTTGGAGGTGGTAGAGAAGAAACGGTGTCTGCGGGGAAAGAGGGTGGAGAAAATGGCGCCTCCGTGGGTGGAGGCTGTTGGAGAGCATTCTTATCTTCCACGTGGCAGGCAGATGCTGCACTTGGGCTGTGTGCTTGCAGGAAAAAATGGACCAAAGGGAGATCGCGGAGAAACTGCAGAAAGACGATGGATGGGCGACAAAGCTGTGAGAAAGCTCAGGAATAATCTGTTGTATCTGAAGCCCAAACCAGAGCCCATGTAGAAGTCAGCAGTGTAAGGAAATGGGCTGAGATGGCTAGTCTCTGAGTAGTGATTTTTGCCTAAGTGAGTTTTTAGCCTCTTTGCAATTTCTTTAAGCTTGTCAAGGAAAAACTTGCTTTCCCTCAATCTCCCAACTGACCTGTTCCCTCTGTGTTTTCTTTCATAAAACTTGGTTTGTGTTACACAATTCTGTTTAGTCTTGTAATGGCCTTGTGCTCCCACTGATGGTGCGCACATTGCGTCCTCTGGCTTTGTAGTTGAGTTCAGTTTATACTGTTTTGTTTGTCTCATGCACAGCTTAGCCCACAGAAGGTGAAAGAGAAAAGCAAACAAAAACCCCCACAATGGGTGAGTGTTTCAGTTTTCGTCCATCTAAAATACAGTTTGGGTGGGGTTTTTTCCTCCTGTGTTTTTCCCCCTTCCCACCAGTGTATATATGGTTAGGGTAAATGATCTTAGGGGATACTTTTATCATTTCTTCCACTGCAGTAATACATCCAAATCCCCTTTAGGCAGATAGCCAACAGTAGAACTATCATCATGATTCAAACCCCCTCTTCTTGGTGGGATCGACCAGAGATTTGACTTCCCTCATCCAATAGTGGCCTACCCTCTGTCCTGTAACATAGAAAAAACAGGCTAGCTCAATGTCATCAGGTCATGGAAGCTAAGCAGGGTCAACCCTGGTTAGTACTTGGATGGGAGACCGCCACTGAAGTTAGGGATTTTACGCAGTGGTGGGCTATGGCAAACCATCTCTTGTTCACCTCTTGCCTTGAAAACCCGCCTACAAGGTTGCCATAAGTCGGCAGTGACTTGATGGCACTTTCCACACTAAACCTGTGACCCATAACCAGTTTCTCTCCCCCACACACACATAAGCAGGTGCATCAGAGGCATTGATGGGGTGCAAAACAAATTTGAGAGAAGCTAGGACTACACTAGGAATGCTGTCATAGCAGCCACTAACCCTGACGGATTGCTTAATAGTGTGTGTTAATACACTTTCTCCACAAAGTTGCTGCGGGTTTTGTTGCCTTTCCTTTGGAGTAGATCTCAAAATAACAAGCACTGACCTTTTTATGACAGCAGAGTTGACAGCCTACATTCTTGCATGTTTTTCCATCATCTCCCTTGACCAGCTGGTCAAGAATAGGGGGTCTGTACCTACTGGGCAATAGTAATGTGACTGTGATTTCCCCCATTTTTGTGTCAGCTGTTACATGGATTGCATTGGGAAATCATCATGCATTGTTATTACTCCTCTCCTTAGAATGATGTCTGTGCCTTTATACTGGTAATGGGTACAGGGCAGGGAAACAAAGCTGCAAAAAGCTTCTTACTCTGAGAGATGTAGAATCTTGGCTTTGTGCAAGACAACTCCTTAACTTTTTTCTTCAGTAAATTGCGGTGGGGGGTGGCTGCTGTCTTTTTCATATTGGTACAGGGCAGGAAGGGATGTAACTGTTCCTTATTGTGTTGGCTTGCCAAATCAAAATTGGAAACCCCCCCCCCAACGCTATGACCCTTTGAGGGGAGAACAGATGGGTGAGAAAGAGTAGGGACTGGGTTCTCCTTGTCCTCTCCAGGGACAGGGCTGATAATGGGTTAATAAAATGGAAAAGGTGAAAGATTATTTATTTATATCTCACCTTTCTCCCCAATGGGGACCCAAAATGGCTTGCACCCTTCTGTCTGTGTGTCCCAGTCTGAATTGGCTGCAGTTTTGCTTCAGAAAGTACCCATGGCCTGAGATCTGGTGAACATCAGCCTTGCTAGCTGAAGCATTTGCAGCTTAGCGTGTTCATATCTCAAATGTCTCGCTCAAATATTTTTCTATAGCTGTCGTTGTTGGTCGTGCTTCTGGGGCTGCCATTGGGGCTGCAGCTGGCTTGGGTAAGTTGTAAGTTTATTACCTCTAAATGCCCTCATACGCTATTTGGTTTTGATATTGCCAACAGGACTTCTGAACTGACACAGCTTATCTTTACCTTCATCAATTTCAGTGGGGAAAGAAATAAAGTTGAGCCAGCCTTGCTCTTCTCCTCCATCCCAATCTCAGCTTGGGCTCAAAGGACCGTACTCTGTGCAGGGCAGGGCCCCTTCAAAAATTCCAACAAGCCATTAGCTATTTTCACACTCCTTTTAAGAAGCTCCAGGTTCTTTCTTTCAGTCTTTCATATCCCGCCCTCCCCCGGCCAAGGCTGGACTCAAGGTGGAGTACAACTTGAGAATAAAAACAATATCGCAATTTATAATATAAATATAATAAAAACATGCTTACACAAAGATACCGTGTCTAGAATATGGTGCCTGAAACGACAACAGCTTCCTGAGACTAAAACAGTCCATAATTAAATATTGAGAGCCAGCATGGTGCAGTGGTTAAGAGCAGCGGACTCTATTCTGAAGAACCAGGTTCTTAACTCCTTCACATGCAGCCTGCTTGGGCTAGTCACAGTTCTCCCAGAACTCTCTCAGCCCCACCTATCTCACAAGGTGCCTGTTGTGGGGAGGGAAAGGTGATTGTAAGGCGCTTTGAGACTCCTTAAGGTAGAGAAAAGGCGGGGTATAAAAACCAAATCTTCTATTCTGAACGGTATGGGGAGATAAACAATATGAAAATAACAAGTATTATGCAATATATAATGTAAAACAACGGAAGAACTATGAGAGAACTATGAGAGAACACAAGATAGAACTCAACAGAAGGGAACAAAAAGGAGTAGGCATCATGGGCTCAAGAAGAGGTGTGATGCACCACCTGGTAGAAATCTGCCCACTGCTAGCTTGTCAATTGTTGGCCACTTGTTCTGAGCAAGGATTGCTTTCCAGGTGAGCAGGCAGCTTTACAAAAGTTAGTTTGTTGACGTTCAGAGCACAAATGACCGGCTAGTTAAACAGGCAACTAAGTTCAGGACTGTTAAGATCACTCAGGGTTGCTTCTGCGAGGCAAGGATTCTCCTTGTTGCTTACATTGTCTCTGCAAGTGTGGAGACAATCACAGCAGGAATGGAGTATCCATGTGGCAGCCCCTCCCCATTTTCCTTCCCTCAATTCAGTGCTGCTACCATTTCCCTCTGCAACCAGAAAGTTTTTTTTAAAAAACCTGGTAGTCGACATATTGCTATAGTGTTAAAATGATCAATCTGCTAGTTTCTCTGAATTGCCAGTTTTCATTTTTTTAAAGTTTCTAGCCCTTTTCATAGCAGAGAGATCCTTATATCTCCATAACAAATAGGGGTTGGGATTTTTTTTTAAAAAAAAGAAAGCTGGGAATCCAGAGGAACTTGTGGGTAGAGCGTTGTAATGCTGCAGCAATGAGTCAATTGCTGATTGTTTTTAAAAAGCCCTCTGGGGTGGGAAAAATAGTAGAGGGTAAGGAAAACAGCACTGGTATAGGTGGGAGCTGTGAAAAGAGCCACACAAAGGCACTTTAACGGGGCAAGATAGAAATGTACTAAACACAGAGTCTCTAATATTGCACTTCTTGTAATATAGTGATGGTTGCTGCTGTCCCAGCAGTTGCTGGGGTACTTGGTTTTACCGGAGCTGGAATTGCAGCTGGAAGCAAAGCTGCAAGCTGGATGTCAGCAGCTGCCATTGCCAACGGTGGTGGAGTGGCTGCTGGGAGCCTTGTTGCCATACTTCAGTCCATTGGTATGTCTAACCAATAATCACTTTGGAATTAACAAGGGATCTGTCCCCATGTTGAGTCTGACACTTGAGGATCTGCATCATAGCAACATGTTCTTTGATCTCTCATCCCAGGTGCTGCAGGTATGTCAGCAGTTACCTATGTTGCCGGGGCAGCTCTAGGAGGAACTGGAGGAGTCCTGCTTCGTGCCGTGTTTCGCTTTTGAAGGAGGGAAAAAGTAGTTCTAGGCTCTTCAGAAGAAGAGGGGCACAGTTCATGCTTCAGGATGAGCCTTGGCCATTACCCCAGCAAAATGATCTCTGTGATTTACCTATCTTTAAGAGATATACATAATACTTGCCTTCACTGATATAGATGAGAAACGTCAATGACTTTTTGTTTTGAAGAACCAGTATTCCCTTGTCAAGTGGGAACAAGACCCATATTGAGCCAACTGTCTAATTATAATCCTATGCAATACTGGTTTTAGATGTAATTGTGCGTATGTTGGTTGTATTACAAGGGTTATGTGGAATCCTAAGGGTAATCTCAAAGGGTCAGGATATTTAAATGTAACCATATTAATCATTAATCAGCATTTATAGTAAATGACTTTTAAAAATAAAAGGTAACTAACAAATATGGCTGATAAAATATTGAGTGGAACCAACGAGGAGATCGATAATGAAAGGAAGACAACCTCGAACATTTATGATCCACTAATTGTATGGCTGTATCCTGGAATCAGGCACAAGAAGAACTTTTCTTTCTTGAAGTGCTCCCTGGTAGACAAAGCGACAAGGTTGTGAAGTTGCTATAATCCACTATGAAGCTCTTGGCAGGAAAAAATACCCCTCAATGTTATAACGCTACTATAATCTTGCATGCTTTTCTGGTTAGTGAAAGCAACATTATTCTTTGATAGAACTCAATAATTTTCTGAAGAAGGGAGGGGGGCGCATGTTTGCAGTATTCTCTTGTGTTTTCCGTGGCATCAAAAGTAACCTGATTAAAGAGATCTGGTTTAGAAAGGGGGGTCTGGGCTTTCATTGCCACACATGGAAAAAGTGCCAATGAGACACAAATGCACTTGTTTTATGAGGGGTGTGTGTGTGTCCCTAATGGTGGATTGAGCTTCAGTATTGGGGCATCCATTTTGTGCCAACTTCTTTGCTGGGGCACATGTGTGAAAAAAACGAACAGTAGTGGGATGTGGGGGAAGCCTCCAGCACAATCACCCGCAAAGTAACGGATGACGTGACACTCCCCACCTGAAAACATCGCTTTCAGGGGAAAGTGCGAACAGGATAAAACTGATATGGGAACACAGAAAACAATGCTGGAAATGGAGGCATGATGACAAAAATTGTGGAAATTGATTTCAAGCCTCACAGATGAACCATGTGGAAAATCTGGGGTAAGTGATGCATGTGGAAATGATCTATATTTGGTACTGTGGAACACAGGCAGGATAATGCTGCTGCAGTTGTCTTGCTTGTGGGTTTCCTAGAAGACTTGTTTGGCCACTGTAAGCAGACTGCTGGACTTGATGGGTCTTGGTCTGATCCAGCATGGATTTTCTTATGTTCTCGTGTTTGGTTGATATTTCTTCTCAGTTCTGCTCCTCAGCCTAGGAGCCTGAAAGCCCAGATAGAGAGTAAAGGTGAGGCAGAAGCTGGGACAATGGAGAGTGGCGAAGGAGCATGGCTCCAATCTCCATGCCCACTTTGGCTAGAATAGGAGCCTCCTGGGGAGTACCCTCTCCAAGGCGGACATCCTTGGCGGGGAAGGGTGAGCCCGACAAGCAGGATCCTGCACTCAGGTGTCCTGCACCTAGTGGCCTGAAGGATTTAACTGACTGGTCAATCCCAGAGACATTGAGAGTGGTCATGGTAAACATGAGGAAAACATCCACCAGACAACCCTGTGATGAGTACAAGTTTTTCATTACTTTCACTTTCCAGCATGGTTGGGCTCTATTTGTCTGCACACTGACTTCCATACTACACTTACAGCCTGTAAGTTTGGCACACTGCTGTCACCTTTGCCATCTCATCTCAACCACTTACACAAGGAAGTTTGCTGTTCTGTAGTGAAGCAGTTCTTTCAAGGTCTTTTTTGGCTCTATCCTTGAGTTCAATCTCTTCCCCGTATGAGATCTGCAGCTTGTCATCACTCATCTGAAGGAAAAGCCATCAAACCACTGAGATTTGTGACAGCTGTCCACTTTTTAGATGGTGTTTGTGATGGAAATCTGTTCTGCTAGAAGGACATCCAATCTTCCTCTTCTGAGATATGATCCTCCATTTTCATTGGGACAAAGTGTTTCTGCAACTATATATCTCGTTTCTCCCAAAGGTAGTATCAGGGTTCCACCTCATGCCACATCTAGTCCAGAGCTGCTTTCCTTGCACATCTAGAGATGCAGAGTGAGCTCTGCACTCAGTAGACATCAGGAGTGTCCTTTTCTTCTCTGCTGATATAATTGCTGCTTTGTGTCAGTACACAGGTCTCTTTGTTTGCTATTCTGGCCCTAAAAAGAGACAGATGTATTTCCCAGACAACAGGACTATGCTACAAACTGGCTCCTAAACCACTCCCATAAAGACCATGAGAACTGTAACAACTTCAGCCTTAGAGGGGTACCTCTAAGAACTATGCTAAGTCACACTTTGGCCCAGCCACCAGCATTCATTAAACATGACACTCGGATAATTCACAGTGGGTAGCCGTGTTAGTCTGTCTGCAGTAGTAGAAAAGATCAAAGTCCAGTAGCACCTTAAAGACTAACAAGAATATTTTCTGGCAGGGTATGAGCTTTCGTGAGCCACAGCTCACTTCTAGCTGTATCTGGTGCTACTGGACTCTTGCTCTTTTCTATGACACTCGGGTGTATGAGTTAGGGCTGATGTCTGGTTTAGGGCTGATGCACCTTTACCCTCTTACAGGTTGGTCAGCCTGCTAGTCTCTGCCTATCAGTGTGACATCTGGCAACCATTAAGAAATAAATACAGGTTTTTTATTTGTAACTTGTTCTTTGAGTGGTATATTCACACAAATCTCTCTCCTTCCCCTCAACACATGCCTTTAAGTTGCTGCAGCATGACTCCCTCAATTTTAGAGCAATCCATGCTTGTGTTTCTGAGGGGGATTCTTTCACACCTAAAAGCAAGCTCTAAACATTTTTTGAATCACAGCTCAACACAGGTGCAAAACTCATCAGTGTAATTCACAGATGTCCCCTCAAAGAACAATAGTTAGAAGAGTTGGTTTTTACATCCCACTTTTCTCTACCAAAAGAAGTCTCAAAGTGGCTTAAAACCAACTCCCCCCCCCCAATAATACACACAACAGGCACCTTGTGAGGAAGGTGGGAGTGAACTGTGACTAACCCTAGGCCACCCAGCAGGCTGCATGTGGCGGAGTGGGGAATCAAACCTGGTTCTCCTGATTAGAGTCTTCTGCTCTTAACCACTACACCATGCTGGCTAGTTACAGGTAAGCAACCTGTTTTCTTTTTGATGGTGTAAAATCTTGCTTGTGCTTGAGATTTTGTCCCAAACTGTCTAGGGTTTCTCAACATCTTAGGGTTTCCAACTCTGAGCAAATTGTAGGAGTTGGGAGGGGGCAGTGCCTGGGGAGGGCAGAGTTTGGGAAGGATGTGACATTGCTTTCAGTGAGCATTCTAGGCTGCCACCCCTAGTATCGTTTTTACTATGGAGACTAGGGGAAATTCTTAGTGCATCATTGTGCGAAGGCCATTTTTTTCTCCTGTTTCTGAATTTCTTGGGGGTGGGAAATTGGGGCTGGAGACTACTAATTCCCTGTTGTGGGTGAGTAAATGGGAGGCCCAGCTATGGTGTCCCCATGCTCATATCTACTTCAGACTCCTCCTTCAACCCTGGTGAGCTGTTTGAGGCTTCACACTCAATACTTGCTTTGTAGTAGCCCTTTGCTGCCATGGCAAAGGTAAGAATGAAAATTCAGCCATAGCCAGGTACCAGCAAATGTTGGCTCAACCAGGAGCCATCGGCAGAGGAGAACAGAAAGCGCTTCTACCAGGATTGAAGTCCAGCAAGTCAAAGAACAGCCCTGGAACCTGCAGCCGCCTTTAGCATCAGTTGGGTCAGCTTGGAATTTTGCTGCCATAGCAACCAGGTAAACACAGGTAGCATTGGATTCCAAAGCAGTAACTCATGTTTTAGTCAAAATAGGTAAATAAAACAAAAGGCTAGTGGCACCTTAAAGAGTTAACATTTATTTCAATTGAGCTGCTGCATTAAACCGCCACTGGATTTTTGTTTCAGATTATCCATTGAGAATCCTTATTTTAGAGCTTTAAAAATCTCAGTTTGTGTGTTTTCATATCTACTGTCAATACAAGAATGAGAATTATGGCTACCTGGAAACACAGGGAAGGAAAATACTATAAGGTAAAAGGAAGGAGGCCCTGACCTGGATGGCCTAGGCTAGCCCAATCTCTTCAGATCTCGGAAGCGAAGTAGGGTCAGCTCTTATTAGTACTTGGATGGGAAACCACCAAGGAAATTCATGGTTGCTACACAGAGGCAGGCAATGATAAACCACCTCTGAATGTCTCTTGCCTTGAAACACCCAAGGGGTCATCATAAATTGGGCTGTGACTTGATGGCATTTTCCACCACCCTAGGAAGTGGAAGTCATCTTAGTAAGACCTTGGCTGCTGTTAGCCTGCTGCAACGAGCCAGCAGGATTTCCCTCAGTTCCCTCCTCACTGAGATATGTTTGTTTCTTTGTAAACGGAACTTCTTTCCTTTGGTAAGCCACTTTGGGTCCCTGCGGGGAGAAAAGCAGTTCTAAAATGCTCAAATCAGAATGCATGAAATGCTCTTTAATTTCCCTGCACTGTCATGATGGCAGCCAGGAAACCGACAACTTCTGTCAGTGTTCAACCCCTTCCTCTGGGGTGGGTGGAGATGAAGGGGGGATGATGCTTGTTGGCAGAAGAAAAGCCAAGAGCCAACTGGTGAGATGCCTGATCTAAACACACGCTTCCTGAGGTTTCTCCTCCCAAGGAAACACTGTTGACATTTGAGACTGCACATAGGAGGTAGATTGCAATGATCCAAGTGACAGCCAGGTGATAGCTGGAGTCACATGATAGCTCAATGACTGAGCAGAAATTCTGGACAACTGGACTGAGCAAGTTAGTCCTGGCCACAAGGCAGCCAACAGTTCATTGGCTGGTAAACTGCAAGAAGTGTATATATCTACTATATGTGTATAGTGGTTGTGGGAAACACATCACTGATCTGGCCCGTTTTGACAAAACCCTCTTGAAATACTGGAGAAGTTCTGGCCAGCCTCCAATCTTCCATTCTTGGGCAAGGTGCTTGAGTGGGTGGCTGCTTTTCAGCTCCACGGGCTCTTGGAAGAGACTGATTTTCTGGACCCATTTCAATATGGCTTCAAGACAGTTTGGAACAGAGACTGCTCTGGTCATCTTGGCTGATGACTTCTATCGAGAACCAGACAGAGAATTTAACCCTGCTATTTCTGCTGGATCAGGGCCTTCGATAAAATTGAGTCCTATCAGGGGGGGCTCAGAGGGATTCCTATGGCCCATGCCCATTGACTTGTGGGGTTCCACAGGGTTCAATGCTATTTAGTATCTACGTGAAGCCACTGGGAGAGGTCATCAGGTTTGGGCTGTGGTGTCATCAATATGCGGACGATACCCTACCTTTCTTTCCCACCTAATTCCATGGATGCTGCTATTGTTCTGAACTGGAGCTTGGAGTCAGAAATGAGGAAACAAGCTGATACTCAGTCCTGACAAGGCAGAAGTTCTCTGGGTTCGTAGAAAGCCGGCCTGGGATTCGAGACCTCTCCTGTCTTGGATGGGGTTATACTCCCCGGTATTACAGATATTGTAATATTGTTTTAAAAAATAGGTAGGTGATGCACCAATCAGTGTCCCTATGGATGCCCATTTATATGAACCATATAGGGAAAAAGGAAAGCAGTGTGGGCTGAACCTGATTTTTTTCCATAGGGAAAAAGGAAAGCAGTGTTGGCTGAACCTGATTTTTTTCCACCTCAGATTGAGGAGGATAAAGATGAACCTCAAGCCTGCCACTCAGAAATCCTCCTAACAGGGATGTTACTAAGCTGTGTTCATTTGCTTAAAATTAATATTACAAGAATTCACAAGCAAAATCAATATAAAACGGTTTGTCAGTTAACCCGCATAGGGAAACATATATTTATAAGTCTTATCCATGGTAATTGCAAACCAAACCCTAACTAAGGTCTCTATTTTTAGAGTTGTTTGTATACCTGAGCTAATGTAGGCCAGCTGCTACAATTAAATTCCTAAGTAATATGCCATATTTTTTAATCATGATGTATACATCTGCTAAAAATATGTCACATAGCCTGCACAAAGCCATACACACACATATACATTATGGACTGAATTCCAAAATCATTGGACAAGTTCACACTCACACCATTTACATAGCTGAGTGCCTTTTGCTTCACCACACTTCCAATCAAGTTCTAAATCAAATACTAAAATCCAGATGAACGTACTTCCTAGACTGAATTTTTTATTTCAATTTTTGCCGATTGACATCCTTGACAGAATAGAAAGTTGGCAAAAACAAATCAATCGATTTGTCTGGAATGGGAAAAAACCGAGAATTAGATTTAAAGTGCTACAAGACGAAAAGAAAAGAGGAGGATTGGCATTACCCAATCTCAAATTATACTACCATGCTGCCTGTCTAACCTGGATTACAGAATGGATAAAATATCCTAAATCTAGACATGTTATTCTAGAACGAGCGGATCTCGGACAAGGTTTTCACAAAGCGCTGTGGGATTCTACAACAAAAATTCAAAAAGACAAAGCACCAGAAGACTGCGATGTTAAAATAGCGTTATTGAAAGTGTGGAAAAAATACAAAAAGAGAATAAGTCCTTCTCCACCATCTATAATGTCGCCAATCGAAGCTTATCATGATAATGTCACACTGAAACCGGGTGTTCACTTTACCTACAATCAAATGATAGAGCCCACAGGAGAAATTAAGAGCCTGATTAAACTTCAAGAAAAATTTCAAAAATTGAATTGGCTGACCTATTTACAACTGAGGTCTAACTTACAAAAAGATTGCTTATACCCCCGGCCATTCCGTGAACTAACAGAATTTGAGCAGACAATATCCAAAAACGACTCTCACTTTGTGAGGACTTTGGACCGGGGTCTGGGGGTCGGCCCTCGTTGAGGCCCTTGCTATCCGTTCGAGAGGAGCTTCCTCGGCCTCAGACCACTCAGCAGGCGAGTCTGAGCTGTCCTCGCCTGCTGTGTCGGCCAGCGTGGTAGATTGCAGAGCTTGCACCAGCCCTGCAGCACACCCACCACTGGCTTTCTCACTCCTCCTCGGCCTCCGCTCCCTCTCTCCCTATATCCCCCAGCCCCGTCCCTCTCCTACCTTATAAGGAGGTTGCCTACTTCCGGCTCCACCCCTCACCCTTCCTTCCTCCCGAGCAGGCCAGGGAGCTCGGAGGCTGCTCCTCCGTGCTCTTCCCGTGCTCGGGGTTTTCACCTGGCCTTGGTCTCCCTGCAGGGACCCGCCGCCGCGCCCCTGTCTGGGCGCGGTCCCTTCTCCGGGCCCGCGTCTGCCCCCCTCTCCAGGCCGGCACGGCCAGCCAGCGGGGGCCCCAGCGACGGCGCGCCTCCCCGCCTCCTCTCTGCCTGCCGCGGCCACCGCCGCGGCATCGGGCCGGGCTGAGGCGCTGGGCCCGTCCGCGGTCGCCGCCCGGGTGCCGCCTGTCGGGGCTTTGCCTCGCCCCCCTAACGCGGCCCTCGGGGGCACGAGCCGTCGGCCCGGTCCCGCGGCTCGTGGGGACCTCCCGTCTCGCGCCCCACCCACCGCCGGACCGGAGGTGAGTGCGGAGGGGGGGGTCCCCGGGGCGAGTCCTGGGCTGGCACTGAGCCCGTCCCAGGACACACTTAGGAAAAATTTATAAGCTTCTTTTGAAATATGATACAGAAGAAGAAGAAGTGAAAATCAATATGATAAAATGGATGCAAAACTTTGGAGAAATGATCAATATGGATTTATGGGAAAAACTCTGCACTTCCGAAATGAAATATACTGTATGCCAAGAAGTGAAAGAAAATTGGTATAAGACATTTTATAGATGGTATTTGACTCCCAATATGCTTTCCCAGATGACCGGAAAAAGAGGCGCCTGCTGGAAATGTCAAGACACGGATGGCTCCTACTTCCATGTTTGGTGGACATGTCCAAAACTACAAATATATTGGAAAAGAATTCATCGTGAACTTCAGCTGATGTTAGATACCAAGATAACATTTGACTCTAAATTTTACTTACTTAATATAGTGCCACCAAACCTGCCTTTGAAATTCCAGGACATTTTCAAATATGCTACAACTGCAGCCAGAATAGTTCTGGCAAGAACTTGGAAACAAACTCACATACCCGAAATAGAAGACTGGAAAGAAAAACTGTTGGAATATGCCAGTATGGCTAAGATGACTTTCGAGTTAAATTTAACGTTCAGTGAATCTACAGAGCAATTTGATGATAAGTGGGCGTCATTCTATACTTATATGAATTGCAACTAATTGAATGAAGTACGCTGGCTTAACCTTTTATAATAGGCTATGTTTTATTTTATATGTTTTAACTAACTGTTAAGTAAATTCCGGATTTTCACATAATAGAACATTAATATGACACAAGTAGAATAACTGAATGATATTTTGCAATTATTTTTAACGTAGAAAATGTTTTATAATATATCACAAATGACCAATAATTTTTTGTTGTATACAACTGAGTTTATTTTATAATGTTGAATTGTTTTTATAAATATAACGTTTTACCCCTCCCTTTTTTTTCTGTACCCCTCCAATTATATAAATAAAAATCTTTAAAAAAAAAAACTAAAATCCATATTGGCCAAACTTTTTTTTTTTAAAGGATTTTGTACTGCTAATTACAGGAGTTCCATATTGGCTGGTAACTTACTCTTCTGCTATGATGTAAGCTGTCCAGGGAATCCTATGTATGATTGGAGGGCCAGGTGGGAATGGGTTGTTAAGACATAGCTAATACTGTGTTCCTTGTACTACAGCGGCTGCAGCTGCTCTCCCAGCAGTTGCTGGGGTGCTGGGTTTTACCGGAACAGGAGTGGCTGCTGGGAGCGTTGTTGCAGTATCGCAGTCAGTTGGTATGTAATGTCTGCCACTTGCAAAGGGGGAGGTCCAGCCAAGGTTTCCTCCTGCTGATGAGGGTGACCCGAGGGCTTCCATCCAGTAACGGTGTTCTCTGATCTCTTATCCCAGGTGCTGCAGGTGTGTCAGCTGCCACCAGTGTTGCAGGAGCAGCTGGAGGAGTACTGCTGGGTGCCTTGTGTACCTTGTTTTAACTCAGGGGTGGAGAACCATCCCTGTTTTAACGGAAGAGGGAAAAGTGGCTCTCCCAGCCCTTTGGAAGAGAAGGAGTGCTCTGTATGCTTCAAGATGACACTTTATGTTTGTAGATTTGAATTCAAATGCATCTGCCTAAAGAATGTTCACAGTGCATCTGATGAATGGAACCCTGATTCATTAAAGCTTATCCTGGAATAAATGGTCTTAAGTCTTTGAAATGCCATGGAACTCTTCTTTAATTTTGCTGCAACAGATAACTACTGCTGGAGATATAAGGCAGGGAAGTGCAGACTATAAATAATAGAAGCAGTTTACTACTAATAATATATGCTCCAGGGAAATTTGCATTTTTCCATTACACTTTAGGCATGTGTAGCTGCAGTCCTAAGCAGCATTACACCATTCTAATCACTGACTTCAATAGATTTAGAAGGGTATAACTATGGCTGTTACCGCACTAGGTATTCCCAGCGATGTATTAAGAATTTGAAAATGTTATAAAAAATACTGTTCGCACTTTCTATGTATTCTCACCGATGTATTAAGAGTTTGAAACTTATAAAAAATACTGTTCGCACTTTGTTTGGCCCCTTTAGCTGTGAAGACGTCTTTTTTAGCCGTGGCATCCAAAAACCCTTTTAAAGCGATGTTTTTTATAACATTTCCAAACTCTTGATACATCGCTGGGAATACCTAGTGCGGTAACAGCCTTCGTTTAGGATTGCACTGTAACGGACATGTTGTTTCTCACAGTAATACTTGTGCTACCTGTAAGCACTTGAATTTATTCTATCTACAGAAATACTTGGATTGGATTCAGGGTCATTTGTAGCTGCAACAGAATAGTACAGGTTTGTTGTAAAGATTAGAGGTAATGTTTCTGAAGCATGTTGATCTCTGTTATTAAAAATACTTATTATTTTTGTCCATTTGAGGAGATTCTCTACTGTTAAGCAACTCAACAGCCTTGATTTAATACAGTTCAGTGGCTGTTTTCAATGACTGTTGCCCTGATTTGGATATCCCAAGCTAGCCTGATCTCATCAGATTTCAGAAACCAAGCAACATCAGCCCTGGCTAGTATTTGCATGGAAGACCACCAAGGAAGGTTCAGGGTCTCTATGAAGGCTTGGTGATAGTTTCTACCACCACCACAGTGGCTGTTCAGAAACTCTGTATGCTTTTAGGAACAAACATCAATGTATTCTAGCAGCTGCTCCTTTTAGTAGGATTAGGCTGCAGGTTTATTAAGACATTTTAACCTCAAGCATGTATTTTTGAAGCTGAAGGCAAGAGTTCAGCCATAATCAGTTTTCTGTTTTGTATAGGCAGGAATCCCGAAACATGCATTTAGTAGACAGAGTGATGCCATAAACAGGCCTACCTCACTCACTTTAGAGGGGACTGCTGAGTGAGACTTCGGTGCTTTGGTATATTGACAAAGGGAGCTTTGACTATGGAAAACTTATGCCCTGAAACTCTTTTATTAGTGTCTGAGGTGCTACCAGACTCTATAATCTACTACTGCACACCTAGTTTTTAGAGAAGGAAAACAAGAAAAAATCTTGTCTTATGGAGCGAATGACGGCTGGGCGCGTGCGCGTTGGGACGGCACGAGCCGGCGTTCCCCGCCCCGATGGCCAGCTGGGAGGCGGGTGGGGCTGCACAGAGCTGGCTGGGCACGTGCGCAGGGCAGTTTAACCTCTGCACACACACCCCGCTTCCCAGTCCCGAGGCTCAGCTGTTGGGTAGCATCCCACACCTAATCCCATCACGCCTGCTATTCACATTTACATACTGTTAACATTTACATCCTAATGCTTGTCTGACTTCACTTTCCTCTACTTAAAGACAGATGGATTCACATTATAAGCTGTGTCTGGAGAAGTGAGCTGCGGCTCACGAAAGCTCATACCCCACCAGAAAATATTTTTTGTTAGTCTTTAAGGTGCTACTGGACTCTTGCCCTTTTCTATATATATATGTGTGTGTGTGTGTATATGTATATTTGTGTGTGTGTGTGCATATATGTATATGCACAAAAATAAAATTTGAAATATATATATATGTGTGTGTGTATATATATATTTGTGTGTATGTGCATATGTATATTGGTGTGTGTGTGCATATATGTATATGCACAAAAATAAAATTTGAAATATATATACCGGTATGTATGTGTGTATATATATTTGTGTGTGTATGTGCATATGTATATGTGTGCATGTATGTATATGCACAAAAATAAAATTTGAAATATATATATGTGTGTGTATATATATTTGTGTGTGTGTGCATTTGTGTGTGCATGTATGTATATGCACAAAAATAAAATTTGATATATATATAATCAAATTTTATTTTATGTGTGTGTGAGCGTGTGTGTCCACACACACACACACATATGTGTGTGTGTGTGCATATATGTATATGCACAAAAATAAAATTTGAAATATATATATATATGTGTGTGTATATATATATTTGTGTGTATGTGCATATGTATATTGGTGTGTGTGTGCATATATGTATATGCACAAAAATAAAATTTGAAATATATATACCGGTATGTATGTGTGTATATATATTTGTGTGTGTATGTGCATATGTATATGTGTGCATGTATGTATATGCACAAAAATAAAATTTGAAATATATATATGTGTGTGTATATATATTTGTGTGTGTGTGCATTTGTGTGTGCATGTATGTATATGCACAAAAATAAAATTTGATATATATATAATCAAATTTTATTTTATGTGTGTGTGAGCGTGTGTGTCCACACACACACACACATATGTGTGTGTGTGTGCATATATGTATATGCACAAAAATAAAATTTGAAATATATATATATATGTGTGTGTATATATATATTTGTGTGTATGTGCATATGTATATTGGTGTGTGTGTGCATATATGTATATGCACAAAAATAAAATTTGAAATATATATACCGGTATGTATGTGTGTATATATATTTGTGTGTGTATGTGCATATGTATATGTGTGCATGTATGTATATGCACAAAAATAAAATTTGAAATATATATATGTATGTGTGTGTGTATATATTTGTGTGTGTGTGTGCATTTGTGTGTGCATGTATGTATATGCACAAAAATAAAATTTGATATATATATAATCAAATTTTATTTTATGTGTGTGTGAGCGTGTGTGTATCCACACACACACACACACACATTTGTGTGTGTATGTGTGTGTGCATATGTATATGTGTGTGCCCTGGAGCTGCTGCTGGAACGATTCCAGTCTCTTTCCCGCCACCTTTCGCACCGGCACCGTCAACGCCGGGAAGGCGGTCGGCTGACCGGACGGAGGGCAACGGCGGCTCGTCACGGCCTCGAGGTGGGGTGGGTGGAGCCAGCGCGCGGCCTCCATCCCGCAAGGTCGCCGGCTCCGCGTGCGTGCGCGCGTGGGGGAATGGGCGGGTGGCGCGGCTGCTTCGGGCGGCGGGTGGTCTGGGCGGCGTGGCGGCTGCTGGGCTCCCCGGCCTCCCCCCCGGGCCAGGCCCGCTGCGCCACACACGCCGCCGCCTCCTCCTCCTACTCCTCGCGGCTGGAGGTTTCGCGGCCCTTGTCCCCCTGGCGGCGCTGCTACTGCCGCTGCCGCCTCCTCCTCCCCGCCGCCGCCGCCTTCCTGGGCCGGGCGCCGCCTCGTTTCCTCTCGCGCGCCGGCGGGGCGGAGCTCTTTCCTTTCACGCCGGCCTCGGCCCTGAGCAGCCGCCTCGCCCGACCCCTCAGCGGCGGAGAGTCCCAGGAGATGCCCGCGGCCCCTCGCCCCGACTGCCACAGCGACGACCAGGTCGACCCGGAGAGCCTCATGGAGCCCGAGACCGCGCTCGAGAGCAGCGGCGGCCGGAGGCGCAAGGTCTGCGGGGCGGGCGGGCCGGCAAGGCCCGGTGGTGGTTGGAGGAGGAGGGGGGGGGCGGGCCTCGTGGCTGGCGGTGGCGAGGGGAGGAGGAAGCCGGCCCGGGGGAGTCAACGGCGGGGACGGCCACAGGGAAAGGCCGCGGCTTCGCCTGAGACCCGAGCGGCCTAGCCCGCACGCTTGCGGCGAGGCGGTGGTTTCGGCCTCCCGGCGGCCCTGAGCCGGGCGAGGTCCCTACTGAGGCCTCCCTCGCGGGGACGCGGCCACGTTCATTGCCAACCGGCGTTGGGGCGGGCTCGCGGCCACGTGGCCCCTTTAATAACGCGACCCCCGCCGTCGTCCTAGAGAAGAAGAGCTGGCTTTTATATGCCGGCTTTCTCTACCGCTTAAGGCAGAATCAAACCGGCTTACAATCACCTTCCCTTTCCCACAGCAGACACTCTGTGAGGTAGGTGGGGCTGAGAGAGTGTGACTAGCCCAAGGTCATCCAGCTGGCTTCGTGTGTAGGAGTGGGGGAACCAACCTGGTTCACCAGATTGGCCTCTGCTGCTCATGGGGAGGAGGGGGGAAGCAGACCCATTTCTCCAGATCAGATGCCACCGCTTGAAACCACCGCTCTTTTTTTTTAATAAATTTTTATTAATTTTTATAACATAAAACAAAGCAAACAAATACAATAATAATAATATAAAGAAAAATTAAAAAAGAAAATACAAAAGAGTATCTATATAATCTTATTAATACATTCATGGTTACAAAATTATAAAGTTCAAAAAGATATCCCTTTGACCCTCCACCCACCTTAAAAAGTGACCCATCACCCGACTTCCGAAGAAGGGTCTAAACAGTTTTAAAGATATCCATTAACAGTAAAATATAAAAGTATTAAAATTAGTTTCTGTAACTCACTATAAACCACCGCTCTTAACCAACTACACCACGCTGGCTCTAATCGGAAACTATCTAATCACGGAGGGGAGAACGTGTGCGTGTGTTCAACAGAAAAGGTGGTGTCGTGGTTACAGTGTAGGACTAGTATTTGGGAGGCCCAGGTTCGAATCCCCGCTTTGCCGTGGAAGTAACATCGCCATCTGCAGGCTGGGAAATAACTGGAGATTTTTTTGGGGTGGAGCCTGAGGAGGGCAGGGCTTGGAGAGGGAAGGGACCAATGTCATAGAGTCCAATGGCCAAAGCGGCCATTTTCTCCAGGGGAACGGAACTGATTTCTGTCCTCGGGAGATCTGCAGTCCCCACCTGGAAGTTGGCAACCCTACGTGGAAGCTTGCTAGGTGACCGTGGGCCAGTCACACAGACACAGCCTAATCTGCCTCACAGGTTAAAAATAGTTTATTAATTCCAAAAAATAATATTTCATATGAGGTTTTTTTCCCTCAGTGTTTCCTCAAACATCCAATTTTCCCATTGGAAAAAGGGAGGAGGGAGAGACAAAAGGCAGCCTGAGCTGACTAATACTTGATTTGTACTATTAAAGTACTAAGCCTGGAGCTACCATGCAAGCAAATACTGGAGAGCTCATGCAGTATAAACAGCAATATTACTTAGTGATGGGGGTGGGGTGGGGAGAAGTGATCAACGTTTATTCATTTATACCTTGCCTTTCTTCCCAGAATGGCTTACATTGTTCTTCTCCGCATTTTGTCCCCACAGTAACCCTGTGGGGTTGGTTAGGCTGAGAGTGTGTGACTGGCATAAAGTTATCCAGCAAGTTTCCATAGCAAAGCGTCAGTTTGAACCCAAGGCTCTCAGTCACTCTCAGAGTCACCATTTAGTATTTTTGTTCTCCTTCTTTATTTTAATTATGAGTGAAGATGCAGCCAGACAGCAATCTGGTATTACTGGCATGCACTAAGCACTACTTGTGTATGAAAGTCGTGGCTTTTTCATCAACCCATTTTCAAATATCCCATGATAGTTTTTGAGATGTACTGCTTCAGGGGAAAGCAACAAACCGACCAAGCATTATATTTTCTGCTCTGAGTCTTATTCTGCAGGACAAACATGCCTATTAACATTTAAGCATGTTGCACAGAATGAGATACTTGGAACAGAAAAGATAAATTTTGTCTGACCGTTTTCAAATTAAGCAATGAAAGTGATGCGTTTGGTGCAGTTGATCTTCAACTCTTAACAGTGCATTCCTAAAGAGAATTATTAGTCTAAGCCCATTCATTTCAATGGGCTTAGACTGGAGTAACTCTCCTTAGGAAAGCACTATAAATGATGGATTAAAAGGTACTATTTCATCTGCTAAATTTCTTGGGTTACAGAAAGCATTCAAAAGAGATGTTCCAGAGCTGTTATATGTGAAATAACTGTCCTGGTCCCCGGTTAGAAATGATGAGGTATCAGAGGGAAAAAAAGAATCTAAGGTTTTCCATAGGGACAAGTAATAAGAAAACAAATACATATCCCATGAAAACGTGCATATATTTTAATTGAAGATGTTATTCTTTATTGATATTTTTTTTTCAGAAGGATAAAAGAGAGAAATCCAGAAAGCATAAACTGAAGAATGAAAAATCTCAGCCAGAGGAAAATGAACTGTCTGATGCAGAACTTGAACCTCCCAAACCAAAGAAGATTAAGAAAAAGAAAGGAGTGGATAATGATGTTGAAGAGATAATTGCAGAATATGAGACACAAACCTCTGTAACTAATGGGGTTGGCCATTCAAAAAATCGAAGTAATTCTGGTGAAGAGTCAAGTATAGAGGGTGACAGTGACCAAGATCAGGTGAGATGATGCCTTCACCCCTTTCATTTTTATCTGCTGACTTTGTTTAGTTGTGTTCAGTTCTGCTGAATGTTAAAAGATATGGAAGAGTTGATGATATAACTTCTAGTTTTTACATGCACTTATGGTGCTGTAGTTTGAGATAAAAATTAGTTTTGTAAGGCAAGGTGTAATCTCTATAATATAATACATCTTATATTTTCATTTTCTAATCTATGCCTAACAATTCTTGTTATGTACAGTTTCCATGCAAGCAAGGAAATGTTATTAATGTGAGGAAGTAAGATTTATAAACCTATAACTAGGATTATGTACTCTCTGTCCCCCGGGACTAAGCCCTGCTGAACTCAGTGGGAGTTACTTCAAGTAAAAATTAGAGGATCAGCTATAGGTCTCATTTTTTTCATACATGGATATGTTTTATTGTGGATAGAAAATAATGTGACTGAAAGCACCATTCTATGCAGGGTTTATCCAGTCTAAGTACATTGATTTCAATAGTAACTCTGGAATAACTGCATGAGATTGCATAAGATTTTATCAAAACTTTTGCTATTTTCTGTTGTTTGTTTTCATATGTAGTTTGTTTTATAATTTCCTGTTGGCTGAACTTACATGGTTCTAATTTTACACATCAACAGCCAAACAAAAAAATGTAAGAAAAAGTTAAGAGCTTACAGTAAACCAGTTCTTATTGAAAATGTTTCCTTTACCAACCTTGGTATAATATCTTGTTCCAGCGTGTCATACTATCTGTCTTTCCTTTTGTATGCAGATAGAGCGTGTCAGTTTTGGTAGGTGGCAGTTTCCCAGCATTTACAGCCCATTCCTGAGCCTTTTGGTGGCCGGGGACAGTGTGGCTGTTCCCCGGTGGCCTAAAGGCTTAAAAAAGCCTTTTAAATTTCTTATTTTTGAAATGGGGCATTTTGTCCCATTAAAAACAGCAAAGCTGTGCCAATAAAAAGCTGGCACAGCAACGCTGTTCTTGTTGGTGGCATTCCTGGTGTGAAAGGAGTCAGGAAGCTGCCTACTGGCAGCTTCACCCCCCTGCACGCCCCGGGAACACCCCCCCCCCGACGGGGCTTTATGCTGGTGGGACACAGCGGGAGGCCAAACTGGCAATCCTGGGCCATACTGCCATGGCAGAGCAGGGAGGCTGGCGTGAGCAGCCCAACACTGGTATCCCTGCCTCTCATGGCGGTATAAGTGGCCTGGGTGCCGGTGCAAGCAGCCTGGACGCCGGCGCAGGCACTTGCATTCCTCCTGAGCACTTTTTGGCTAAGAGCTCAGCAATGGGCTATTAGTCACACTCTTGCTGATAAACTATGTATCTGTCACCAAAATATTTGCATATAATCCTGCTGTAACAGATCATATTGTTGCCGTTCTTGTATAATTCAACAAGGATAAACAAGTGTTTAATGTATTGTGGTGTTTATTTTCTCCCAGTTTCTTTATATGTGGTAAAAGCTTTTACTTATGGTATTTCCAACACTTTCTGGATTCCTAAAAAAAATCTTTTTAAAACTCTAACAGGAATTAACTGCAGAGCAAAAAGAAGGAGCATTTGCCAATTTTAATCTCTCTAAAGCAACTATTGACCTTCTCAAAGGTATGTTCATTAAATGTTTACAGTCTTAAGCACTCCCCCCCACTTCCCTTTGATCCATGTCTTACTAGGGTCTGATAAGAACATAAAAACAGCCCTGCTGGATCAGACCAGTGGCCCACCTTGTCCAGTATTCTGTTTCACACAGTGGCCAATGAGTTAATACGTAGGGCCCACGACAGGGTAAAGAGGCCAAGGCCTTTTCCTGATGTTGCATCCTGGCACTGGTAATTCAGAGGTTTATTGCCTCTGAATGTGGAGGTTTCCTCTAGTCACCATGGTTAGTACTGCTAACCTATCCTCCATGAATCTGTTCAATCCCCTTTTAAAGTTATTTTATGATATCTACCGGCAGTGGGTGAGCAACAGAATGACATCTGAGGGGGGGAGGAGGAGGGGGAAAAAAAGAATGACAGGTGAGATTTGCGTAAGAGCAAAATGATACACAGCACTAGATGGATTGGTTGGAATAAAAGATCATATGGCAAATCGGCTGATGAGTTCTTACTTGGCTGCAGTTACTAAGGAAAGATCTCAGGGTCATAGTGGAAAACGAACTGAAAACAGTTCAGTTCTCTGTGGCAGTGAAAAAGGGAAGTTATTGAAAATTCTTAGGAAGGGATGGAAATAAATGTTGCAACTATTGCAATGGCTACTGTGCTGTGGCCACACTTATACTATGTGTAGTTAATCACATCAGAAAGGACATTAACACTGGGAAGCATAAAGAAAAAGACAGCTAATACTGTAGTCCTGTGTTCGGTCTACGTTTCACTGGATTTACGAGTAACTCTGAATAAGATCACTAGCATTGATGGCTTTCAGGAAAGATTAGTTAACCTCATAGAGAATGGGTCTGTCAGCGGCTATTCCTGTTTACCAAATTCGGGACATAACAGGCCATAGGATAGACATTACTTCTGTTTGCAAGCTTCTCAGAAGGCTCTAGCTGACCAGGAGGCAGAATGCCTGATAGGAGGTACTTTAATCGGATTCAACAGAACAGTTATCTTTAATAAAATATATGGACTTTTGCATCTGTTTTCTCTATATGTGTCTTTCCATATATTTTTTAGCTTTCATAATTGTTTCTTGCATTAGATTGTAGGAGTGTGTCAGCTGTCCGGCCTTGATGAATTTATAGATCTTCCTTTTAACAAATTTTAACTGTATTCATCCACAGCTCGAGGAGTTACCTACCTTTTCCCTGTCCAAGTAAAGACTTTAAAGCCCATAAATGAGGGCAAAGATGTGATAGCCCAAGCTCGAACTGGAACTGGAAAAACATTTTCTTTTGCCATTCCTTTAATTGAAAAACTTCAGGGAGATCCCCAGGAAAGAAAGAGAGGCCGCATTCCAAAGGTAATTAAATCCATTATAACCTTTATGGAGGAAAAGAAAAGGAGGTGATACTTTTTCAGGGCTCCCACAAATAGATTTATTCACCCAAGATGGTCCTTGCATGTTAAGTATAAAGTTTGGAAATCTCTTAATTAAAACAAGCAAATACACCTGTTTGTCAGACAAGAAGCAATGTCGAGAATGGAAATTACTGGCTGGGTAATTGGTTAACAGTGAGAATGGTTGTAGCAAGAATTTGGAAAAGTGAGGGCAACAACCTTCAAGAGAAGACTGGATTCAAGACAAGACTATTGGCTACATGGTAAAAAGGAAGGCTTCTAGTGCAAGCCCAGAGTTGCACTCTTTTAAGCCCATGGGTTTAGATGTGTGTAACTGTTTAGGATCGCACAGTGCATGCTGTTTCCCAGTTATAGGAAAGTTGAGGGCCACTTATGGACTATTGTAATAGTACCTAGACATGAGAAGCTGTTTGGGCTGAGGTACTGTTGATGCTCTGTGGCTGCGATCCAAAAATACAAAATGAAAGTAAGGCCTGTTGAATAGATTGGGTAACCTGAATAATCTGTTTGGGGTTGCTCCCTAAATTAATTCTTTATAACTGCAGATAAAAAAGTAAAGGTCCCCTGTGCAAGCACCGGGTCATTCCTGACCCATCCCGACGTTTCCTAGGCGGACTTTGTTTCTACGGGATGGTTTGCCAGTGCCTTCCCCAGTCATCTTCCCTTTACCCCCAGCAAGCTGGGTACTCATTTTCCCGACCTTCGGAAAGTTGGAGGGCTGAGTCAACCTTGAGCCGGCTACCTGAAACCAACTTCCATCGGGATCGAACTCAGGTCATGAGCAGAGCTTGGACTGCAGTACTGCAGCTTACCACTCTGCGCCACGGGGCTCCTATAACTGCTGATAGCATAACTGCAGATAGGGGAACTTTAGAAATGATGGATATAAAACTTTGCCCTTGAGCCTTCCCAAAATGATAATTTGAGATTTTTTTCCTGTTTCCTTTTCCCTTTGAAACTTGCTGGTTTGTATAGAGCTGTACAACTCTATGACTAAGAGATTCATTGTTATTGTGTATAACGTGTATATCTAGTAAAATGAATGACAAAATACCTTTGTTATTTTGAGATCAAATGAGAATTCATTTCTTACTAATGTAGTACTCCACTAGCAGTAATGCCATTTCTGATTGAGTTATTTGACTGTTTAGGTGTTAGTACTTGCTCCAACCAGAGAACTGGCAATGCAGGTAGCCAGAGACTTCAAAGACATCACAAAGAAACTCACTGTGGCGTGCTTCTATGGAGGAACAGCATACAATGGACAACGTAAGCTGCTTTAGTGTTTTTGCACACTGATTCCTGTCGCTGTAGATTCCCCTTCAGTGTTTGAAAAAGAAAAGGCAATACAGATGTGGAGAACATCTTGCTTTTAAGTTGATGAGGGATAGTGTTAGATTATTGTATGTCAATCCTGAAAATATGTTATTGCTAAAGAGGCCTTTACCATTATAGTCTAGCTTGAAATAAATATATTTTACAGTCTTTGAGTAGGCTTGTTATCAAGTTTAACTGTCCTTATGTTCAAGAGAGATGTGGTACAATCTGAAAGCTGCATATGGGGAACCTGTTACTTGAAACAAAAGCTGAAGAGGCATATTAGATATTCAAGAATTACAGCCCAATCCTGTGTGTTTGCTCAGAAATCAAGTCTCTCTGTGTGTGCAATGGAGTGCAGTCTTACATGGCAGATATTTTTCTAAAGCATGGGATGTTAGTGGAAGCACTAAAAACAATCTCTAAGTGAAGTGTACGTTTAGGAGGATGGCGTGAGGGTGTGTAGTTCTACAAAATACGTATCAAAGAATTTTGGAACCTTTAAAATTTTTACTCTAGATTTGACCATGCCTCTTTACAAAAAAAAAAAATTGTAGATATTTTGGTCCAAAGTTGTTGTACTATTTCTACTTTGCTACAGTCCTTGAAAATTCATTGTCCAGATTTGTATGTAAACACTGACTTCCCTTTCAGATGATTTAATTAGGAATGGCATTGATATCCTGGTTGGGACTCCAGGCCGAATCAAAGATCACCTTCAAAACGGCAAGCTGGACCTTTCTGGTCTAAAGCACGTTGTCCTGGATGAGGTTGACCAGATGCTGGACATGGGCTTTGCTGAACAAGTAGAGGAAATCTTAGCATATGCATATAAGAAAGGTAAACACTTCACCTGTGCAGTTGCCATCTCAGTGCAGACAGGGTTCTGGAACTATTTGCTTGCACCCTAATGCTGGATTCCTCTCGCTTGTGTTCTCAGAGAACTGATGGGCAGCACTTGTGATTAAAAGTTGAACTAGAGTTGTTTTGCCTTTTCTAATACTGATTCTGTTCTGTGGGTCTTCTGTCCAATTTACAGCCAAGATATAATATGGCCTAGTATGAAGAGGTGGGCTATAGCCACCTTGGGCACAAGTTATGCTTTACAAATTTAAAAGCAAATTGAAAAGTTGACTGTTAATTATGTTGAGATACCTAGTCCTTTATGCTGCTTGTGGTACTGAATGATATTCTGGGAAAATCTGCCATGAAGCTGCCTTTCTGAGGAATCTTCAGAAGTGCTTTTCAGTTTAAAATGTTTTTAATCTAGTTTGGAGATCACACTCAGCAGTGTACACCATGGTGTAATGTCATCTAAATGAATAAGTTCCTGTTATCTCTTCTGCACTTATTCTGTCCAAAGTACCTTGAGAAATGTGATCCTTGTAGCAGGCATGGGCACATAATTAACCCTTTTCATGCCTCTTAACTTTTGCCTCAACTTGTTCTCAGAAGTATTACAATTAGAAAATGCCTAGTTCTTAGCAGTGTTGTTTTAAGTTTGTATGACACAAGATGCTTTGTTTTAAAGATTCTGAAGACAATCCCCAGACATTACTTTTCTCTGCCACTTGCCCACATTGGGTTTATGACGTAGCAAAGAAGTATATGAAATCCAGATATGAGCAAATTGATCTTATTGGAAAGAGGACTCAAAAGACTGCTATGACCGTGGAAGTAAGTTAGTAAAATGCAGTTTGCTTTGTGCGCTCACAATAAGCTATTCTGTCTAAGTGAGCATGTTTGTTTTTTCTTATCTGCTTATATGTGGCTAACTAACATTAATATTGTTTTCTAATAGCATTTGGCTATTGAGTGTCACTGGTCCCAAAGAGCAGCGGTCATTGGAGATGTTATTCAAGTCTACAGTGGTAGTCATGGACGGACTATCATCTTTTGTGAGACAAAAAAGGAGGCAACTGAACTGGCTCTGAATGCCTCAATAAAACAGGTGCAAAAAATTGTTTTGAATGTGTATCTAATTGATTACTGAGAAAGGAAGGGAGGGATCAAAGGTAAACACAAAATCCTTGGAACCTAATGTACAGAGAGACTCTTTTCATGAAGGCTAGTTACTTCAGCTTACTCTTAAATTCATAGAGCCTGGTTTAAGTGATCTTCTTAGTCTAGAACTAAGTTTCTCTCTCTTGGGGTTTGCAAACTGGATTAATATTTGTCAAATATTTACCTTGTAAAAACTGCAGCAATTCAGTGGTACTTGTTTGTTGAGCTATACTATGTCCCTTGCAAATTCGTGCTTTAGCAATTAATCTTAATCCCATAAATCCCATCCCATTAGATCTCAATGGCTTGCATTTGTAATTTAGACCCCCTTTGGCTTCATGATAATCTGTACCCTTCTATATATCATATAGATAAAATACACACTTGTGACCTATTGCAATGTCTTCAGGAAAAGTAGTATTGGACGTGTGCGTGTTCCAATAATATGTTACATTTTCTAGCTATATTGAAAGATTTCAGCAGATTGCAGTTCTCAATGTCTTGCTTGGTCTTAGATTTCCCTCAGTTTCTTGCCATTTCAGCGCTCATGTTTGTTTTCTTTGACTTCAGAATTGTCAAGTGAGGCATGTGTGCAAATACGGAATAAATAGAGTTTTCTGTGAAGGGGGGGAAAGAAAATGGTATGTCAGAACTTGAATCACACATTCAGTTCTGTAATACAAAATAAGTTTGAGCTCATATATGCTGTCTTCTGGGAAACAGAAAATTGTAACATTGTAATTTGGACCATACTGCTTATTAATTTGTTTTATTAAATCTGTCCTTTGTGTACTTAGGATGCACAGTCTTTGCATGGTGACATTCCACAGAAACAAAGAGAAGTCACACTGAAAGGCTTTCGAAATGGATCTTTCGGAGTTCTGGTGGCAACTAATGTAGCTGCCCGTGGTTTAGATATCCCAGAGGTTGATCTGGTAATCCAGAGTTCACCACCAAAAGTAAGTTACTAATTTGGGGTGGTGGGGAGAGAACTTGATTAAAACCTACAGTTATTTTCATATGACATGGTGTATAACTCAGTTGAGCTCATTACCATCCTGGCTGTCAGTCAGAAGCCTTATTCCAAGTATATTGTGAGTGATTCATCATCATAATAAATATTATTAAATGCCACTTCATAAATTCTTTATTTACTGACTTGGGTGGATTTACATAATTGTGTTCTTACTGTCGGGAGACATTTAGCAGGCACCTTACAATGAAATGTATGAAATCTAGTCTCATGAATGTATACAATATATACTTAGCTTGATTTGTCTTGGCATTTGATATGCACAGTCATGAAATAACAAGGTGCCTATGGAGAGAAGCAATTAACCAGGAAGACATCTGTACTCTTTGCCTTCTTGATAGTCTGTTTACCATTGTGTGCAGTTAACCAAATGTTCTTTTATGTGACATGTCAGTAGATACTAGCCTTTTGGCTTGCATCTCTGACACTTTTTGGTAAGGCAGTATAAATTTCTCATTTGGATTTTCATTTGTGAAGGATGTAGACTCCTATATCCATCGTTCTGGGCGCACAGGTCGAGCTGGGCGAACTGGGATGTGTATCTGTTTGTATCAACGCAAGGAAGATCATCAACTAAGACAAGTAGAACAGAAAGCGGTAACTTTTTTGATTTCTTGTGGCTTTTAACTCATTCATATGCTGAGCACTTAAGCTGCAGTGTGGATCTTAGATGTTCATTTTATTGAAATGAAATAAATGATGGTAAGCACTTTAATGCATTAAAAACTACTGTGGAAATTTATATAAAAATATTTAAGTGCACTGTATGGTTAATGTTAGCATACCTAGTATGGCCAATTGATGGATTTAACAACATGTCTTCTTACTTTGTTTTAATTTCAGGGGATTACATTTAAACGTGTAGGTGTACCTACAGCAACAGAAATAATAAAAGCCTCCAGTAAAGATGCAATCAGGTATATTTACTGTTAGTATTTTGAATGACTCTTAAAATAATTACCTCTTCGCTCCTGCAGAATTCTTTCATATGGGGGTTTAGACTTCTCTCCTTGATTACCAAGGTGTTGTCGTTTGCTCTTTGTGGACATCTGATTTGTCAAGTATTTGTTTGCTTATCAGCAAAATTCTGAAATTTACATCAACTGTTCCAAGTAATGACATAGTGCTTTCTGTGTCTTGAAAAAAGGACTTGAGAATAGAAGTCATATAAGGAAGATTATAAGAAGCAGACTATAACTCAACAGTTTTTACATACCCTTGGATGATTGAGTGTGTATTATGATGGTATATTCTGGGTCTTAGCATCGTTCCCTCTAATGGCTGTCAGTAGGGGCAGCCAAAAGTACCCACAGATAGATATATTTGCTTGCTTGTAAGACTCCAAGATACAAGGAAGAACACCTGGATTATATCAATCCATGCAGCAGCTAATTAGTATTACTAAAAAAAAGTCCACATGTCAGAGGGCTGCAGATAAAAAGGGAAAATCAGAGAAATCACTCCGGTGATTTTGCCCAGTTTTTCCCTGGCCTGCATGGCTTTTTGTTCATGCCAGCTCTGGGACTCTAAGCATCGTCTTTCTAAGCATCGTAGTCAAAACAGACTACCGGTGGGGAGGGGGGAGGATAACATGGGAAAATCCATATTACTTTGTACACTTTTTAAAAAAGTGAGACCACAAAGTAGTTGCTTTTTTTTACCCTACTTTTCAGTTAGAAGGATTCTTATGGCGGCTTACACAAAACAAAATACATTTCATCCCCTGATGCAGTAGACGCCTTAGAGTGGCTTCTCACCCTAACCCTGGTTCTCTTTAATCTTTTCTCATTGCTCCCAGCCACTTCCCCCTTCTCAGACCTCTTGACAGTTAAGTCACCTGAATGTTTACTCCTCCCCGACATAATCTTCTTAGTGTCCCAATGGAGAGAAAGAAGAGCCACATGAAACAGGCTTACTTGGTTGATGTGCTGAGTTATGGCTCTTAGCAATTGCAAGAGATGGGAGGTTACTACTTCATTATGAACAAAGTGTTTAGGGCAATATTCTAAGCATTTGTATTTGAATATTTCATGTTTTATGAAATGTACATTTGTCCTGCCATCGTCTGGTATATACTAAATTCTAACACTTTGTGGTCAGGTCTTTGGATTCTGTTCCTCCTTCTGCTATTGACTACTTCAGACAGTCTGCCGAGAGGCTGATAGAGGAAAAAGGAGCAGTGGAAGCGTTGGCAGCAGCATTGGCTCATATTTCAGGAGCGACCTCCATTGAACAACGTTCCTTACTCAATTCTGATGTGGTAAATAAAAGTAGTAAAACACTTGTGTATGTTCAAACCTTTTTGTTTCTGTGATTGAGACTCCTTTATGTTGAGTGTGTTCTTTTTTACTACCTACTGTGAATTGGGATGACATCGTCTTGTCCACACTGCAATACTACCAGAGGGGGGAAATATCATAATACTGCCGCATACGAAAGAAGTGGCTTCTACCCCAAGGAATTAAATACTTGTATTGAAAGATTTCCTGTTACATTGCACAGTATGTGTAAGAGGAAACACGTGTTGTATGTTGACCTACAGAGTTAAAATGAGCTGTAGGCTCATCATGTCAATGAAAATCTCTTTAAATAGTATGGTTGTATGGGTTTTGTCTTCTTGTAAACATATACCCTGCCTCTTTTTTTAAGGGTTATGTGACCATGACACTTCAGTGCTCAGTGGAGATGCACAGCATTGGCTACGCTTGGCGGGGTTTGAAAGAACAGCTGGGTGAAGACATTGACAGCAAAGTGAACAGAATGCGTTTTCTCAAGGGGAAGACGGTAAGAAATACTGTTAGTGGGCATTCTGTGGATGTTGCTGATTTACTTGGGCATATTATGTAGCACTGACTTTTCCTTCTCTGGTTATGTGGAAGTACAAGCTTTCACACTTAAAAGCCAAAGTGACATTGGTAAAGGATGAAAGGAGTATTCCTATAATAATAAAAATCCTTTCAGTTCCCCAGCCCTGGTTTATTTCATTTTGAAATGACATTCAGAATGGCTAGGAATGAGGAGTATTATAACACATGTTGTTTATATCAGAATTTCTAAAATTAAGATGGTTGTTAATTTTTATTCATACTGTAGATAAGTAGCAAGGATCAAATAAAACTGCTGTTTGTGTATTTGAGTTCTACAGAAAAAATTCCAGGTACAGTTAGGTGTCCTGTTTCTCCTCCATTTGATTTGTGTTCTTGTTCAGTACTCAACATGTAGTGTTATCCGGAGACAGCCTTTTTCTGATGGTTCATACTGGTCTATAAAGTGCTTTGCATTTACCAGAACATGGGTTGTTCACTTGCTCCTTGCCTTTGAATGGATGTCAAATGCCAGGGGCACCTTTGTAATAGAAAAGGTACTGCCACTGCTGTTTTCTGCAATGGATAAAACTGCCTTGAGTTCTCCAGACAGTTTTCAATTCTCTCTCTCTCTCTCTTTTGTATTTAGGGTGTATGCTTTGATATTCCTGCAGCTGAACTAAGTAAAATCCAGGTGAGAGTACTAAATGGCCTGTAGAATCCCCCCCCCATATCTTATGAATATGCAAGTGGCAGAAAAGGACATTGAAATAAGATTGTATTTAGTCAAAGCCAGATTCCTCACTCACATACTATTAAAAGGTCCCCTATTTCCTTGCTATAAACAATTCTCACAAGATCCATTAGATGAACAGATTTGAAAAGGCTGCCCTATATATATTTGGTGGGGTGGAGTAGAAGTTATAATCTCCTGCAATAACCTCTTGGCTGAAACTTGATGTCATTTTAGTCCTACTCCATTGCGAATTGGTTGCATGCTAACTCCTCTCCCCTCCACAGATCCTCATGATGTGCTTCATCCCAATGTTTGTATTTTGAAGAGTACAATGAGTTTTGTGGGGAGGGGAAATAACCTGTTACTGTGCTCATCCTGCCCTGTATTTCAGGATTACACCTCCAACACTTAGAGGCAGTGTACACTGTTTATTACCTTTGCAAGGAACATATGCCCATCTGTAAAAAGAAAAAAACGTAACAGAATGGAGATCCTCATAAGTGCGGCATTCTTAATTATTTAGGGTGTTGTTTTGTATTCTTGGTCTGTCTGAGATTGTATAGCTCAAAGTGTATTTTTTATTTTAAATATTTATGGGCATAAACCTTGTAAATTCAGTACTGACTGAAAAGATAACCAAAATAATTCAAGGCTTCCCTTTTCATTAGCAAACGTGGCAAGACTCAAGACGCTGGCAGCTTTCTGTAGCAACGGCCTTGCCAGAGCTTGAAGAATCACCACGTGAGAGTAGCCGAGGTGGCGGTGGATCGGAATTCAGAAATGGAAGGCGAGGTGGCGGCTTCAACCGACACGACCGATTCAGAAACAGGGGCCAAAAACGAAGTTTTGATAGGGCTTTTTGATTGCTCGTTAATATATCATAGATGGGACTTAAATCTTTTGTTTTATCAGAAGTAAAGTCATTTACACTTAACTTTGGTGGTTTTCATTACTGGTGTGGATTTATCATCATGAAATTATTTACATACGATAGCATAATGTTAAAGACTGCCTTTACCGTCACCAACCAAGCCTTCTCCTGATGCTGTGAAATGGGAGGGGCGAGGTAGAGCTTGAGGCAACATGACCATTTTTCTAAAGGCATTTTCTGCACTGTACCCTTTGATGGTTATCACCTGGGGGCACCTGATGGACAGAAAAATAATAATTTATCCTACTAGACGTACTGAATGATGTTTATAACTTTATCAGTACAAACTGCCTGCTACACCCCACTACCTTAGCACAATGGGGTCTCGTTCTGTTTATGAAAGAAGAAGCGCTACTCCTAAATCTGTAATCTTTACTCTTGTTTATATTTTAATTCTGTCTTTCTTCCAACTGGTTGAGTGGAATTTTTGGTATCCTCACAACAATCCTGTTAGGGGAACCTGAGTTGAGAATGTGTTTGATTTCGCAAGGCCACCCCCTGAACTTCAGTGCAGAAGATGGTTTTTCTAGCAGTATATTTCACCTAATTGCTTCAAATATTTGTCTATGGTGCATGAAAAAACTTACATCCTTTTGAAATCAGTTGGGAATGTTATGGGTTCATTTTTATACCTTTCCATACTTTAATGTCTCTGGTTTGAAATAAAACTAGAAGCTTACATAATGCCTTTTTAAAGCAGATGGTGTTACCCAAATCAGGCCCTCAGCCCACAAAGGCATCTCCTTTTTCACATATACAAACTAAGCAAACAGTTACAACACTGGGGCAAATAATGGAATCTTTTGGCCTATGTATATGTTCCCAGTTTTGACGCGATAAATCAGATCTAGGTGGGAGAGAGATGATGGAGGAAAGACAGGATACTTAAAATTGCTTTCTTATTAACCTAATATATGGGAAAGGGCAAGAGTCCAGTAGCACCTTAAAGACTAACAAAAATATTTTCTGGTAGGGTATGAGCTTTCGTGAACCACAGCTAACTTCTTCAGATACTCATACCCTACCAGAAAATATTTTTGTTAGTCTTTAAAGTGCTACTGGACTTTTTCCCTTTTCTACTACTTCACAGACTAACATGGCTACCCACTGTGAATTATCCTAATATATGGGGAAATCAGTGTAAAAAGGCATAAAACTCAGTGCAATCCTGTGAACAGTAGCAATTTAAAACCAAATACCTAATGAAGTTAGAACATTTCCTCCAGAACTGACATAAGCTGGGGGGAAGGGAGCAAAAGGACACATGGACAAGCAGACAATGGCGAAGCCTAGCTGCTGATCAGTTTTGGTGCAAGAGAAATATAAGGGCTTTTGAGTCTTATCTTGCAAACCTACGCCATTGTATATAAGCGGGGGGGGGGGGGCTCTGAGGACTCTGTTATAGCCTTCCTATGTGGCCGAAAACAATCTGTGTGCTGCCGCGTGGGGAGGGTCAGTGTATCCCTTAGGGTTTCCAGGTCCCTCTTCACCCCCTGCGGGAGGTTTTTAAGAACATAAGAAAGGCCCTGCTGGATCAGACCAAGGTCCATCAAGTCCAGCAGTCTGTTCACACAGTGGCCAACCAGGTGCCTTTAGGAAGCCACTAACAAGACGAGTGCAGCAGCACCCTCCTGCCTGTGTTCCACCGCACCCAAAATAATAGGCATGCTCCTCTGATACTAGAGAGAATAGGTATGCAGCATGACTAATATCCATTCTAACAGCCATGAATACCCCTCTCCTCCATGAATATGTCCACTCCCCTCTTAAAGCCCTCTAAGCTGGCAGCCATCACTGCATCCTGGGGCAGGGAGTTCCACAATTTAACTGTGTTGTGTGAAAAAATACTTCCTTTTATCTGTTTTGAATCTCTCACCCTCCAGCTTTAGCAGATGACCCCGTGTTCTAGTATTATGGGAGAGGGAGATAAACGTCTCCCTGTCCACTCTCTCCAAACCATGCATAATTTTATAGACCTCTATCATGTCTCCCCTCAGCCGCCTTCTTTCCAAGCTAAACAGCCCTAAGCGTCTTAACCGCTCCCCATAGGACAGTTGCTCTAGTCCCCTAATCATTTTGGTTGCTCTTCTCTGCACCTTCTCAAGCTCTGTAATATCCTTTTTTAGGTGCGGTGACCAGAACTGTACACCGTATTCCAAGTGTGGTCTCACCATGGATTTGTAAAAGGGCAGTATGATATCAGCAGTTTTATTCTCTATTCCTCGTCTAGTTATAGCCAGCATGGAATTCGCCTTTTTCACAGCAGCCGCACACTGGGTGGACATCTTCATTGAGCTATCCACTGCCACCACAAGATCCCTTTCTTGGTCTGTCGCTGGGGCGGAGCCTGAGGAGGGCGGGGGTTTGGAGAGGGGAGGGCCTTCAATGCCATAGAGTCCAATTGCCAAAGCGGCCATTTTCTCCAGGGGAGCTACTACCTGGAGGATGGCAACCCTAGTATCCCTACTTTGTGCTCAGGAGAGCTCATATGAGCTCTGAGCACAAAGTAGGGATACTAGGGTTGCCATTGACATTCTAGCTGTATCTGAAGAATTGAGCTGTGGCTCACGAAAGCTCATACCCTGCCAGAAAATTATCTAGTATGTAAATGTTAACAGTATGTAAATGAATAGCAGGCGTTTACATACTGTTAACATTTACATACTAATGCTTGTCTGAATTCACTCTCCTCTACTTAAAGACAGATGGATTCACATTCTAAGCTGTATCTGAAGAAGTGAGCTGTGGCTCACGAAAGCTCATACCCTGCCAGAAAATATTTTTGTTAGTCTTTAAGGTGCTACGGGACTCTTGCCCTTTTCTACTACTGCGGACAGACTAACACGGCTACCCACTGTGAATTATCTAGTATGTAAATGTTAACAGTATGTAAATGTGAATCGAAGGCGTTTACATACTGTTAACATTTACATACTAATGCTTGTCTGAATTCACTCTCCTCTACTTAAAGACCGATGGATTCACATTCTAGCTGTATCTGAAGAAGTGAGCTGTGGCTCACGAAAGCTCACACCCTGCCAGAAAATATTTTTGTTAGTCTTTAAGGTGCTACTGGACTCTTGCTCTTTGAAATAAATGTTGCCAGTCTCGAAGAAGCAGCCAGGCCGCTGTTTTATGACAGCCTCGGCTACATACTCTTATTAACCGAATATATGGGGAAATCAGTGTAAAAAGGCATAAAACCCAGTGCAATCCTGTGAACAGTAGCAATTTAAAACCAAATACCTAATGAAGTTAGAACATTTCTTCCAGAACTGACATAAGCTGAGGGGGGAAGGGAGCAAAAGGCCACATGGACAAGCAGACAATACTCTGCTCCTCGGTTCCATGCTCGCTTGCGGCGCGAGCTGCCTTCAGCCACCAACGCCGTCCCGCTTCCGCTGACGTCCCAGGGTCCCCCCGCCGCCATCTTAACTGAGGGCACCGCGGCCGGGAGGCGGGGCCCGTCGCGGTCTCAGAGCCGCGCGTGCGCAGTGGCGCGCTGGTGGGCCTGCGGGGAGCGACCGCCGCAGGCCGAGAGGGGCGAAGATGGCGGCCTCGGCCGGCTGGGCCTCGCTGTGCGAGCGGTTCCGCAGCGCCGTCAGCCTCTCGTACGTGGAGTCCAAGAACGACCCGGAGACCGAGCCGTACCGCTCCAAGTACGCGGCGCGGGAGCTGCTGGAGGGCGTCAAGCAGCTGCTGGCCGCCGAGGAGGCCGAGGGGCCGCCGGGCGAGGAGGGCCAGGAGGGCGACGGCGAGGCGGGGCGGCTGCAGGCGGTGCGCAGGGCCGCGGTGGAGTACGAGCTGGGCTCCAACTACACCGACACGCAGGAGTGCTCGGCGGGCGAGGAGCACCTGCTCAAGTGCGTCAGGCTGCTGGAGCGCCACCGCCTCTGCCGGGAGGGCGTCTCCCTCTACATCCAGGCCCAGGTGGGCTCTGCGGAGGGGGGCGGGGGCCGCCCTGGCCCCTGCTCCCTTTCTGTACCCCCCCCCCACCGTCATTTCAAGGTCTTTCCTGTTTGCAGGGCGCACCTCAGGCATCGTGAGGGGCGATGGATGCGTGTGGCGGTGCTGGATCAGAATACGCAGGCGAGGTCCGCCGAAGCCTGTAACAAAATAACTCACAGTGGGTCGCCGTGTTGGTCTGTCTGCAGTAGTAGGAAAGGGCAAGAGTCCAGGAGCACCTTAAAGACTAACAACAATATTTTCTGGCAGGGTGTGAGCTTTCGTGAGCCACAGCTCACTTCTTCAGATACAGCTAGAATGTGAATCCATCTGTCTTTAAGCAGAGGAGAGTGAAGTCAGACAAGCATTAGTATGTAAATGTGAATAGCAGGCGTTTACATACTGTTAACATTTACATACTAGAATAATTCACAGTGGGTCGCCGTGTTAGTCTGTCTGCAGTAGTGGAAAAGGGCAAGAGTCCAGGAGCACCTTAAAGACTAACAACAATATTTTCTGGCAGGGTGTGAGCTTTCAGGAGCCACAGCTCACTTCTTCAGATACAGCTAGAATGTGAATCCATCTGTCTTTAAGTAGAGGAGAGTGAAGTCAGACAAGCATTAGTATGTAAATGTTAACAGTATGTAAACGCCTGCTATTCACATTTACATACTAGATAATTTACAGTGGGTAGCCGTGTTAGTCTGTCTGCAGTAGTAGAAAAGGGCAAGAGTCCAGGAGCACCTTAAAGACTAACAAAAATGCTGTGGCTCACGAAAGTTCATACCCCACCAGAATATATTTTTGTTAGTCTTTAAGGTGCTACTGGACTCTTGCCCTTTTCTACTCCTGTAACAAAATGTATGTGTCCGTCGGATCTATCTCACAAGAAGTGGGGTTTTGTGGTGATCAAGCTTCTAAACCAGCTAACCAAGAGGTTGCTTTGCGTATGGCTCTTTGTGGAAGAGGACTGGGCTTTGGGGCCTTTCAGCAAATCAAAGTCAGGTGGATTGAGACCCTTTCATTTCCCCCTTCATTTTCTTAGACGTGATAACTTGATCGATCCAGTGTGTTTGGCAGCATGGGAGAGGCTTCCGTTCTTAGGAGGCCGGTTGCTGAAATTAAATGAATACACATGAAGCTGCCTTATACTGAATCAGACCCTTGGTCCGTCAAAGTCAGTATTGTCTACTCAGACCAGCAGCGGCTCTCCAGGGTCTCAGGCAGGGGTCTTTCACATCGCCTACTTGCCTAGTCCCTTTAACTGGAGATGCTAGGGATTGAACCTGGGGCCTTCTGCATGCCAAGCAGATGTTCTACCACTGAGCTACGGCCCTTCCCCATTTACAGTATTTAGGAACACCTCAGGTGAGGAATATATTTTTGACCTGTTTCCATAGAATTTTGGTTCAGGTAATGCTTGCACAGGGGACCTTTACCTTTTTAATAATGAGACAAGGTACTGCTGTGATGATTGGTGCATATAACACACATTTAACATAGGGAACTGTATTTGTTGTGGAAGCAGGTGGTGATCTCTCTTCTCATTTTCTTATCTCTCTGACTTTGAGCATGGCAACTCTATTTATAGTACTACTGATGCAGCTCATGGCAAATAAAAAACTAGAGCTCCGGAGAGGAAGATGGAGAAAGTTGTTATGCTAAATAATGAGGTCTAAACAAAACTTGTTAAATTTGTGACAGTATTAACCAAGACTTGCCTACTCATCTAATGCGTGGAGCAGTCAACCTTATATCCTGCAACCATAGCATAATGGGCAAGGATGGTTGTAGTTGCATTTTCAGCCCTAGGGAAATGCAGGATAGCAGCGTGGTTGCTGCACTGAATGTAAGAGAGCCCTGACCACAAGGTTTATGTGGCATTGTGCTTTGCCAATAAGGTTAGGCCTGGTAAGTTGCTGTTGAAGCTCTGCATCATCTTTTGTTTGATGTGTGGTAGGGGATATAAAACTGTGTATGTTGGGGATACACATAGCTATGCAGTGAGCCATGGGTGGGGGGAGGCAGAGCAAGGAAGCTTTGGGAGGGGTTGGAAGAACAAAGGTAATAATGCAGGAGGGTGGGTGGAGTTGGCGGGTCATCACTACATTCCCCATATTGTTTATCAAGCCCATAATTCTTACATTTCAAGCAATATCAAATTATATAATCTGTTTGCTCATTCTCTCAGCCCTGACTAATATGTTACCATTGTTTTGTGGGGGCTAATTAAGTGCTGTGGGCCAGCAACACTGGCAGAGAAAGTGTCAAATTCACCATATGGCTTATCTTGACACAACAGTATAGGAGTGAACTATATGTTAACAGTTCACATGTACGCAGTGGTAGATAAAATTGGCCTTTATGAGTATGGCATTTCCTCTGTTCCTCACATTTGAAGGAAGTATATCCTATTGAAGAAGAAGAGCTGGTTTTTATATGCTGACTTTCTCTGCCACTTAAGGAAGAATCAAACCGGCTTACAATCACCTTCCCTTCCCCACAGCAGACACTCTGTGAGGTAGGTGAGGCTGAGAGTATGTGACTAGCTCAAGGTCACCCAGCTGGCTTCATGTGTGTAGGAGCGGGGAAACCAATCCAGTTCACCAGATTAGCCTCCGCCGCTCATGTGGAGGAGTGGGGAATCAAACCTGGTTCTCCAGATCAGAGTCCACCGCTCCAAACCACCGCTCTTAACCACTACACTATTAAGATATGCCATAAGCACATAGCAAGTTGCTGGCCCACCGTCTGGGGAGTTACCACTGAATCACACAATAATTCTAGTAGCTACCTTGACGCTGCTGTTCTCCCGCTACTTGTTCCAGCTGACCTCATATTCCTCTGAAATCAGTGGGGCTGTATTGACATTGGTGATTATGGATTTGATTCTCTGTGCCTTTCATAACTTCTGAAATCTTTTTATTTTTTATTTTATAGAATAACCTGGGTATCCTGTGGTCAGAAAGAGGTGACATTAAGACAGCGCAGACTTATCTTGAATCTGCAGAGGCCTTGTATAATCAGTACATGAAAGAGGTAATATATGGCATAGACTTTCCTTAATGTTTTAGCTGTGATCTTGTCTGTAAGAAAGTGGCATTCCATGGCACAATCAAAATTTCAAGTTCTAGTGTGTTGGGGGAAAAATACAAGCCTCCCCAGATGTATTGTTCTTGAGTTCTGGAAATTAAGTGATGATTAGTAAATGTTAAGTGAAGAACATATCTGGTAATGTAACTTCATTTTAGGCAGTTTAAAAAATATTGTCGAAGGCTTTCACGGTCAGAGTTCATTGGTTCTTGTAGGTTATCCGGGCTGTGTAACCGTGGTCTTGGAATTTTCTTTCCTGACGTTTCGCCAGCAACTGTGGCAGGCATCTTCAGAGTAGTAACACTGTCCTTCAGTGTTACTACTCTGAAGATGCCTGCCACAGTTGCTGGCGAAACGTCAGGAAAGAAAATTCTTTTCGTGGTCTTGGAATTTTCTTTCCTGACGTTTCGCCAGCAACTGTGGCAGGCATCTTCAGAGAGACACTGTCCTTCAGTGTTACTACTCTGAGGATGCCTGCCACAGTTGCTGGCGAAACGTCAGGAAAGAAAATTCCAAGACCACGGTTACACAGCCCGGATAACCTACAAGAACCAAAGTTTAAAAAATAGTTCACATTTAACATAGAGTGGTCAGTGTGGACAACTGATTTGAGGATTATCACTTGTGTAGAATGTGAGTGGTGTAATTCAGCAGCCACCTAAGACATTTCTATAAAATATCAGTTATAATCACTGATCTGTTTGTCCTTGTTATTGCCAGAATGGCTTGCACAACCAAGAGGTTTTTTTTTTTCAAAACAGCTTTTTGTGTATATTGGGATGACTTGTAATATGCTGAACTCTTATGCATAGCAAACAGCCATCTAAGTTGTTGATTCTGCTATGCAATTGCACTGGCACAGTGGGGCCTTTGTTAGGACCTCTGAAGCCCTGTTTATGTTTTGAAATGCCTCCGGGGATGGCTGTTCCAGTGTTTGTCAGTACTCCATTATGGTGGCTTTTATGAAAACAGTGGAATGCTGCACTTGTCCTGGAAAGTGATGCTGGGAAAATATTTCACTTGTTTCATGTTAATGTTGTTGTATAACTGGCTTTGCTTTATCTTATTTTCATTTTACTTTAAAAGCATGACACATGCTTTCCATCTTGGAAAACATTTACCGTGAAAACAAACAGCAGAGCCAAGTAGGAACAAGAAACCCACGATTCAAAATGCAGAATTCAGCAACCAATTTGAAATTCCTTCTTAAAAAACCATTAAGTTAGTTCAACAGTAAATATATATCTGTAGAAACCCAGCAGCCTTTGCACAGATGAAAGTGTGGGGAGGAAATCGAACATTTGAGCACAAAGGAAAGTCTTCTGATTCTTTGTTTGATACTTAGTTTTGTGGACATACATTTTAGGAGGTTATAACTCAGCATCCATTTTAGCTAATGAATAGCGCATATTATTTAACAGAGAGAACTGTGGTAAGGGATAGAGAAGGTAGTGTGCTGTGTGGTGCGGGGAGGAAAAAGAGGGCCAGGAGCCATGTTTTTGAGCCACTTAGAATCATAGAGTTGGAAGGTACCACCAGGGTCATTTAGTCCAACCCCCTGCACAATGCAGGACGTTCACAACTACCTCCCTCCCACACCCCCAGTGACCTCCATGCCCAGAAGATGGCCAAGATGCCCTCCCTCTCATGAACTGCCTAAGGTCATAGAATCAGCATTGCTGACAGATGGCCATCTAGCCTCTGCTTAAAAACCTCCAGGGAAGGAGCACTTACCACCTCCCAAGGAAGCCTGTTCCACTGAGGAACCACTCTAACAGTTAGAAAATTCTTCCTAATATTTAGACAAGTTCTTTTTTAAAAAAAAATAATTATAAAGAAACTCTTTTGATATAATTTCAACCCATTGGTTCTGGTCCAACCTTCTGGGGCGACAGAAAACAACACGGCACCATTCTCTACATGACAGCCCTTCAAGTACTTGAAGATGGTTATCATATCCCCCTCTCAGTCTTCTCCTCTTCAGGCTAAACATACCCAGCTCCCCCATCCTATAATTATGCATTTGATTTTTCCTACCTAAATGCAGAACTTTACATTTATCTCTGTTGAAATGCATTTTATTGGTTTTAGCCCAATTCTCCAGCCTGTCAAGATCATACTGTATCCTGGCTCTGTGTTCTACCGTATTTGCTACCACTCCCAATTTAGTATCATCTGCAAATTTAATAAGCATCCCCTCTATTCCTTCATCCAAATCATTTATAACAATGTTGAACAACCCAGGGCCCAGGACAGATCCCTGAGGCACTCCACTAGTCACTCCTCTCCAAGTGGATGAGGAACCATTAACAAGCACTCTTTGGGTGCGATCTGTCAACCAATTACAGATCCACCTAACAGTAACAGGATCTAAATCACATTTTCCCAATTTGTCAACAGGGTGTCTGTTGTGGGGAAGAGAAGGTGATTGTAAGCTGGTTTGATTCTTCCTTAAGTGGTAGAGAAAGTTGGCATATAAAAACCAACTCTCCTTGTCCTCCGTAAAACTACAAAAGCGACTCCATAAAACTACAGAAAGCAGCATACAAACAAGGATAAAAGAACATGAAAGATACTGCAGACTTGGCCAACCTGAGAAATCAGCAGTGGCTGAACATGGACTGACCCAAACAGGACACAGGATCTTATTCCAAGACACTGAAAGACTGGACAATTCTACCAACTCTTTTGTCAGATTGCACAGAGAAGCCATTGAAATTCATAAACATCAGCACAACTTTAACAGAAAAGAGGAGAGTTTAAGAATGAATAAGGCTTGGCTTCCTGTCCTGAAAACCTCCAGACTAACAAAGACTACAGTCCACAATAGCCATGCAGATTAGCTTTGAATTCCACATGTTAACAGATCACTTCAGGATACAATGGTTCCACATTAACATTTCGCACCCTCATTAGAACATTATCTTGATACTTACAGGACAATGATTAGCACATTACCTTTAATACTTTGCAGGACGATGACTCAGCTCAAACCCAACCCCCTTCTGACTATATATTACTCTTCGTACACACTTGACACTGAGAGACACTGTCCTTCAGTGTTACTCCTCTGAAGATGCCTGCCACAGCTGCTGGTGAAACATCAGGAAAGAAAATACCAAGACCACGGTCACACAGCCCGGATAGCCTACAAGAACCGATACAGAAAGTGCCTTTGTATGATTTCAGTTGTGTGCCCTGGGGTAAAGCCAACTTTGATTAGATTTAATGGTCACCAAACTGACATATTAAGACTGCTCTCAAGGCTCAGAACTTGGGAAACAGAAGCATGGTTCTAGGAAGGGGGAAGCTGGAGTTCAGATATGTAATGCCAGAGAAAATAAGGAGGCAGACTGGAAAATATAAGGATTTGGTTGGATTTGATGAGTATTTAAAACAGGAGTGATGCCTTACATCCGTGGCTAATCTGTGTTAAATATCAGTATGGGGCTTATTTAAACTCAGTTCGTAGCATTTTTCATGTTTTGGGTTGTGCAGGGAGATCTGAACTTCTTACAAATGTTGCCAAAAGGGTTACTCTGCTGAATTTATTGTTTTTCTTGTCTCTGCCCTGATACTTAGGTTTATTATCTGTATTCGTACTTTTTCTAGTGTATTGTAGATAATTTGAGTTGTGATGCACCTAACTGTTCTTGAATTGTTTGAGAGATGTCTGAACTAAAGTGCTGTTAATTCAGCACAATATTCTATATTGCTTGATTTTATATCAAGGTACAAACTACTCTTTTCTTTTTAATGTTTTATGAATCTCAAATTACAAGAATTTTTAAAAGAAGTTCTTTGTGGCTCATGTGCATCTTGGTGAACTTTGTGCTTCTTGATGCATTATTACATTTTGTGGAACATATTTTTAAAACATGTAGCAGTGAGCTATTAGGAGTAGAAGAAATACATTTTTGACGAATTTATGACTAGGCCTGCGTGATAGCAGGTTCTGCCCTTCAGCAGGGACGTTTGTGGGTTTTTCCTTAAAATATCTGTCAGGTGTCTGACTCTTGGATGCTTTGTACAATAACAACACTGCAGCCTATTTTATGATTCTTCCTATTAGCAGTAGTTCTGTGTAATATTAAAAGGCAGCTGGTAGAGAGAGCACAAACTTTCCATATGTACTATCTTTGTTGTATGTTATGCTTTGCAGAATGGGAGCCCTCCACTTGATACCAATGAACACTTCATGCCGCAGGAAGAGAAACTAACAGACCAAGAGAGGTCAAAAAGGTATCTGGTGTCTGAAGTGGAGATATGAGTGGGAAGTATCTGTCTGCAAAAATAAAATGTAAGCCCCTCTGTTTCCCCAGATTTGAGAAGGTCTGTACTCATACGCTGTATTATCTGGCCCAAGTCTACCAACACCTGGACATGACTGAGAAGGCCGCACAGTATTGCCACACCACCCTGAAACGGCAGCTTGAGTATAGTGGCTACTCTCCAGTGAAATGGGCTCTCAATGCAGCTACTCTGTCTCAGTATTATCTCACGAAGGTACTTGTTTCAGTGTTCCCTTCAGACTGCCTCATTTGTTAAGTGGCTGTCGTGGTCAGAATTGTTCTTTGATCACCTGTCAGAATTCTGTTGTCTTGAAACTGGTGGTTGGTTGCTTGTTTGCAAACATTGCCTCTTCTTTAAAGGGTGAGTAGGATGGCGATGCTGCCAGACCTCTCTGGCTATGGATATATCTAGGAAGAAAGGTTCAGCTGCAGATGGTTTCAGTTGTAGAAAGAGAAAATCTCTGAGAAAACTAAATGTTTGAGAAAACTAAATGTTTATGCACTGCCTATTCAAAAAGGATGTAAGTAATTGTAGTGTGTATTATAATTTCTAGCAAAGTAGTTAGTTGAAACAAACTGAGATTTGATTTTCAGTGTTACTTTAGTCATTATTACCTAATACTCCTAGATTTGCAGAATTTTCCTAGATTTGTGTAATCATAGAACTAAACATGAAATGACTGTTTTCCTGCAGAACGCGGTATCGCTAACTGAAATCTCTTTGCTTCTGAAAGTGCAACTTGATTTATCTTTGCCATTAGCTAGGAAAAACTTGTAATGATTTTGTTTGCACAATATGTATTAAAACACGGAGAAAGTATTGATTTCTGAAATTGGATGTTAAGGTCTGTCTTCACAACTGCCTAAGAAATTGAACAAATGAAATCTTTCCTCGTTCCTAGTTAGGGAATGTTGAGCATTGGCTTTGTCTTCAAAATATCTTTTTGAGAGTTAATTCTCAAAATATTCAGAATTTTCTCTGGTGGGAAATGTAATAGGGGGCCTGCACACATCAAATTACACTGACACATCTACAGGCAGGGTTTCAAATGTTGGTAAAATATTACTTCAGAAGTTGCTTTTGAATTTCAGGAAACTTCATATTGTAGCCTTCCTTGAAGGGAAGTGCCTCTAATCCAGTGTTCTTAGTAGTTTTATCATCCAGAGCTGACAAAGATCCAACCAAACAGCCTGAAACATACCTTTGCTGTTGACATTCTTCACAGCTGAAGCTCCCACTGAAAGCCTCGCCATCTCAGTCAAACGGGCATAATATTACCACTTATTTCCATGCATCCCTGAAGCACGAACAAGTTTGCTGTTGAATTCCATATTGTACAATGTTGTTCAATTATGTTTTTGGGTTCCTCTGTGAACAGTGTTCCAATTTCAGAACTTAGATGTTCAGGAATTGTAGATAAGTGAAAAAGTAGCCACTTGTCATGTGTCACTTACAAGCTTTACTGTGCCTTCTGTCCACAGCAATGCTTCATGGAATCCAGGCATTGTTTAGCAGCCGCCAGTGTCATCTTTGCTCAAACTGGACAGGTGCCATCTGTGGAGGACAGTAAGTTGTCTCATTTCAGTTTGAACTGGAGCAGCTTTGAATTAAATGAGCACACCACAGACGTTAGCATATTGTGCTTGCCTTCTGTTGTTCTGGTCACGGATATTGTCCCCTTGGTTCCCTGCGTGTGGTTTGCTGTCATATATTTCATTCTTCCATTGACTTGAGGGAGATGGGGGAGGAAGCTCCTGGCCTCTGTGCAGCATGTTTTCCCTCCATTACATCTGTACGCAGGATCCGGGCTGTTGCCACAATAATGCTAAGGGGGAAAACAGAACTGGACTAAATAGAAATGGAAGGTGCAGATACAAAATGGATGAGTTACTTTCTTAAGTTAGTACAATTTGGATCAGAGGAGCATGCCTAGTATATTGGGTGTGGTGGAACACAGGCAGGATGGTGTGCTGCAGTCGTCTTGTTTGTGGCTTCATAGAGGCACCTGGTTGGCCACTGTGTGAACAGACTGCTGGACTTGATGGGCCTTGGTCTGATCCAGCAGGGCCTTATGTTCTTATGGATTGGCAATATATTTTGCTTCTTTAATTTTATTATTTATTTGAAACACTTCTGTGCCACCAGAGAACCTGCCCATTTATTTGTGACTGTTACAGTGCAAATAATGCTTACAGTTTTAATTGTGTTAGGAAAGCTGTGCTGTAAATGGTTCTTTACAGCTTGACTTTCTCAGACAGAAATTAGATTTCTTTTTCCTTCCAAGAGGGGAAGAGCCTGTAAGTTCTTTGGTCTCTGCTTTTAGTCTAGAAATATTCCAGGGTCAGAAAGACTTTTGTCTAAATACCGCCTTCCTTATAACTAACTGATAAAGAGAGCTATATTCATTATCTGAAGTCCTCAAAGACGTTGGGTGACTAATCCTTTCTTGAGAGATGGTGTGACAAAATGTAGCACTGAATTAGCACGACGGTTGGAGCTGTTATATGAATCTCTGATATTTTTAATCAGATGACACAGAGCAAGACCAGCAAGATCTTCAGCAGAGGAAAGCAGAAATTGCAAGATGTTGGATTAAGTACTGTTTGAACCTCTTGCAGGGAGCTCGGAAGTTGCTTGAGGTAATTGAGATTGTGCGCATACCATGTTTTTATTCATGTAACACACCCTCCCCCCAAAATGAGTCCAGTAAAGCTATGAGTTTATGGTCTATTAAATCAAGCCATAAAACTGCTTCATGGACAAAGTCAGGAGCCCAAAACAGCCACATCCTGAAGCATACAGCGCTCTCTTTACTGGAGCAGTAAAGTATAAAGTAGGGGCCCCGTGGCGCAGAGTGGAAAACTGCAGTACTCCAGTCCAAGCTCTGCTCATGACCTGAGTTCGATCCCGACGGACGTCAGTTTCAGGTAGACGGCTCAAGGATGACTCAGCCTTCCATCCTTCCGAGGTCGGTAAGATGTGTACCAGGCTTGCTGGGGGTAAAGGGAAGATGACTGGGGAAGGCACTGGCAAACCACCCTGCAAACAAAGTCTGCCTAGTAAACATCGGGATGTGACGTCACCCCATGGGTCAGGAATGACCCGGTGCTTTGCCTTTACCTAAAGTTTGAAGTAGCATAACCTTGTAATCCGCATCCTTAACTTCCAGGGACTGGTCACATCACTCTGATTTCATTATGGCCCTAAACGCTTAACTTGCTTTCTGTATAAATGGCTTCAGTTCTAGGGATGGAATGTTTAATGTCACCAAGAATAGAGAGCTCTATTTTGCCAGTGTGAACTTGCTATTGGCGCACATGCCAAATGTATTGGTTTCTTCTGCATACTTGCTTTTTGGCCTTTCTGGTAGTTTTACTCTTGCCTATTGCTGTCCTACCAGCAGTCAGATAACTTGATAGTGAATAATGGACTGGCAGACAAGTCAGCAGATATTCCTTGAAGCCTCAGGGGGTATATAAATAAGATAGCTTTCTGATATCCTGAACACCGCAGACTGTTGAAATTTTCAGTTCCAAAAAGCTAATCCTGATACATCATTGTGTAGACAGTGGACAGATGTATGTTTTATGGCCTTTGGCCATCTGGCTATTAAGGGGTGCTGAACATCTATTGGAGGTACAAATAATCAAGTGACAAGATTGAAACTTGGCACCTGCCTAGATCCTTTTCCTGAAATCTTTAGGCCATTTTTCTGTAACTATGTAAGTGAATGTGGTAGAGCAATTATGTTGTGAAATATTTATTAACCTGCCCCTTCACAAGGTTGCTGCTTTTAGCTTCTCTCTATATTGAATTATTGCCCTAAATGAATTTAAAATATATGGATTCGAATCCATCTAACTGCAAATGGAGCAGAGTTCATGGAAGGTGTCTTTGCCACCCTCCCGTTGCAGCCCCTGGGAAATCATATTCTGAGTATGGGGGGGTGTCTCTTGATGGGGGGGGCTGCATTGGGAAGAGGGAAAGGGCACAAATTGCCCCACAAACACATGCATTTGGTCTTGCTGTTTGCACTCACGGAGAAAGGTGTGTGTGATCCCACACTGCAGCTTCCCCCTCCATGCCCCATCCCATGTCCTTGGCATGACCCTCAGTGGCTTGGTGGTGGGAAAGCTCAGGAGGCTGCAGCAGGACGGGGAAGGCAGCACAGAGGTCTGTACCACACACTCTGCTGCCCCTCTGAAGTGGGCTGGATCCAAGCCGTGATGTCCTTTCAGGAGGTTCTGCTGTGGGACATGGAAGAACCTCTGAATTGGTGCATTTGAAGCTAAGAGTGCCAAGCAATGAGCTCTTCTCACAGGCAAACAGCTCTTCCTGGAGGTTATTCCTAGAAAAGGATTCATGTTATCAATGATACTCTTTAATCTCCTGTAGCTATGATGGTGACACGTTTTAAACAAGTATGTTTTTGTTCAGGACAACATTGGTGAGCTGGATCCGGACAGGCAGTCAGAGCTGATAGCCCAGCGGAAGAAAGAAGAGGACGAGAAAGAGAAAGGAAGGAAAAAAGCGGTCCTCTTTGGGACTAGTGATCTGTGCGACTCCATTTTGGCCATGGAAGAGAAAGTGAGCTGTGTGTTTCCTTTAGACTTTCAGGAAGCCAGAGAAGTCTTCCTGGTGGGTCAGAATTATGTCAGTGAAGCAAAGGAGTTCTTTCAGGTAGATGGGTATGTTACCGACCACATTGAAATTGTGCAGGACCACAGTGCCTTGTTCAAGGTGCTTGCGTTCTTTGAAGAAGATTATGAGAGGCGCTGCAAGATGCACAAGCGTAGGATAGATATGCTGGAGCCCATCTGTGTGGACTTGAACCCACAGTATTTTCTGCTGCTCAGGAGGCAGCTGCAGTTTGAACTGGCAGATACCTATTATGAGATGATGGATCTGAAAGTGGCCATCGGAAACAGGCTAGAGGAGCTTGACTCCCACACCATTAAAAAAATCAATTCTCTTGCCCAGATGGCCATAAAATGCTATGAACTGTTTTTGGATTCCCTGAGGAACCCTGACAAGGTTTTCCCTGAAACCCTTGAGGAAGATGTTCTTCGCCCTGCCATGGTAGCCAAGTTTCACATTGCACGCCTATACGGCAAGCTTATTACTTCCGATGGCGTGAAACAGTTGGAGAACATGCAGACGTCATTGGAATATTACACATTTCTGGTAGAGTACTGCGAGAAGCATGCAGATGCTGTCCCGGCCATTGAAACCGAGCTAGAACTCAGTAAGGAAATGGTGGTTCTTCTCCCAACAAGAATGGAAAGGCTAAGAGCAAAACTTCCTTCTTAAAACTCTTTCCTACGGTGGAAATGTGCAATATTAAAATGATCTCTGTCCAAAGAGAGGGCTTCCCTTGTGGCAGATGCCTTGTAGTAATCGGACATTTCCTGCTATTGTGAGCTCCCACTGTGACAGGCAGCCTAGGACCCTCGTGAAATGGAAAACTGTCCCATGTTAGAGTTCTCCCACACTTCAACGCTAATTATACAGTGAATGGTCAACCGGTGCTCTGTATTGCCTGCTCTGTACTGAAGTGCAAACCTTCCTGCCTTATGTTCCCTCTTCCACTATGTGGCCCGGTTTCTAACGTAATGCTGTTCTCCACTTGTTTCTGGTGAAGGGGAACTTTTTGAATGGCTTGTGTTTACAATCTAACCCACCTCCACAAAAGAGGCTTTAGGCATTGTAATGGCATCATTTTAGGTTGCCTGACTTGTCCCTTCATAAATAGTTCTAACAGATCCTTAATTTAAGTGTTGTTTATTTTGTAGCTGTTGGCTGTCTCCCCTTCCCCCCCCCCCAAACTCTAAATAAACGTGCTTGATGTAACGTTCTTCCAAAAGTCCTTTTAATCGTCAGTGTGTGTTTCATAACATCTTTGGCGGCGGAGAGCCACCCTGCTTTTTCTCTGGGGATTACACCATACACTTTTTAATACCCTCTGTTTTTTTTGAAAAGATAGGATGGAGCTCTGTGTAATCAAAACTTAAAAGGGGGGGAAAGAAACTACATCTTGTCTTTCACTCATGGATCAGGACCCTCAGGTGGGTTATGGAGCCCAACCTGCTACGTTGTGACCCCTGCTACTTTTGGAACGATTTGTTGCTGAGGTGCATGCACAGAGTTCAAGGGCGCCACACCACCTGCCTCTGTGCACCTATGGTGAAGTGGAGAAGCAGCGCAGTGGTGTGAGGTCGTTCACTGATGGAGAGGATTCCTATTTGGCAGAGTTCTTTCTGTTCCTGTGAGGTGAATCTGATGTCACTGTTACTTCCTGTCACATGCTTACAATGATGCATAGCATGGGGTCCAATGTGGCTCCCAGGTTTGGAAAGGTTGAAATGCTATACAGGTTTATGTAAGTTAATGGGGGGAGGGTCATCACCAGTTGGGTGTAGCTCCCTTCACATCTTTTACTCTTGCTGAGGTCTTGTTTTCATTTGTGCTTACTTTCATTTCTATAGTAATAGACTTTCCTCTTGGATTGCTGAGCTTTCTGACCTTCATGCTAAGGACATGTTCCCCCATTCATCCTTGATATGAGTGTGGGGTTGCCACTTCTGTATTCAGAAATTCCTGGAGATTTGGGGCAGTGCCTGGGGAGGGCAGAGTTTTGAAAGGGGAGGGAGCTTTGCAGGAGTGTGATACCCTAGAGTCCACCCTCGAAAACTGTCATTTCCTCTAGGGGGGTTGATCTCTGCTGTCTAGTGATCAGTTGTAATTCCAGGCTCCACTTAGTTGGAAGCTCTGTGTGTGCATATCATGCATCTGGCAGAATGAGCTGGGGCTCTTGAAAGCTTATTCCACACAGCAGGTAGTCCTCAAGGTAACACAAGAATTTTTCTGGCGCAAACTAACATGGCTGCCTTTGAAGAATATTTAGGGCAATCAAGCCCAGCTGTGTTTGCAATTGAAACAGCAGGTTGGGCCACTTCACTGCCTATGTCATGGCAGAGTTCACCTTGTATGAGGATGCAACAGACGTGGTTTGTGGCTGACCAAGGCAGGCTGCAAAGTCCTCGTTAGAAGCTGTCCCCCTACCTTGTACTGCTACTGCTGCCTGGTTCTGAGATTGGCCATCTTAAAACTAGGTGGCAGCAGCATAAATGTGTTGTTTTTTTTGGGGGGGTACATCTTGTTCCATGCTGCACTCATGCTGTGTGGGGTAGCAAAATGAATTGAGCTGGCCCTGGTAGCAACTTGGGTGTGGGAGTGTATGTGTAAAGTGCTGTTATATCGCAGCCGACTTATGGCGACCCCTTGAGGTTTTCAAGGCAAGAGACGTTCAGAGGTGGTTTGCCATTGCCTGTCTCCGCGTGGGCTGAGAGTTCTGAGAGAACTGTGACTGGCCCAGGGTCACCCAGCAACTTACAAGGGACAAAATCTTAAAGTACACATTTCTCAGAGAACTTAGTTACTCCCCCTCCCATTTCTGGAAAGAGGAGAAACCTCTGACACTGCACTGATATCAGACCATATAGACATCCGTAAGGGAGCACCCATATTTCATTAAAATTCAACTGGCTATCCAGCAGGGCATTTCACACAGCATGACAATAAGGAATCAGCTCAAATTCTCCACCTAAAGCACTTTCTAATATAACAAAAGGGGAAGCAGCCCAAATAGAAATTAAGTGAATTACAGTGCATTCCTGAGCAGAATGACTGCACCGGGCTTAGGAGGCAACGCAGCGGCGATGCCTCCTAAGGAGGTTTTGGCCAGGCTGAAAACTCCACCCGGCGCCAAAAATCCATGCAACCCACATAGGGTTGCACGAGAGATACGCCACCTGAAAGGTGGCATATCTCTGCAAAAATAAAAGGGGGTGTTCCCAAGCCATAACGGCTTAGGAGGGCACCTAATGGCGGCCCAGCTGGTGCCGGAACGCCCCGGGAACGCCTCCCAGCGTACCGGAACACCCCGGGAACGCTTCCCAGATCGCCACCGTGTCCAGGCCCGGTGCTGCCATGGCAGTGACTGGAGTCCGGCCCTGCATGCCAGCGCTGGGGCCACAAACGCTGCCGTGTGCCGCCCGGATGCCGGTGCTGTGGGCCCTTGTGCCGGCGGAGGTCATCGCTGGCCTCCAAAGGCCTTTGGGTGTGGCCGCCGGCGCTTCTCAGGAATGTGCTGTAAGTCCCTTCCCCGCTCAAAAATGCAGGTGATGTCTCAGTGATTAGATATGATAGCACACCCTTAATGTGGAAGGATGAAGTTGACAATCACCCTGTCTTAAGTTATTGCTGTCCCAGCATACGACCACACCTGGTTCTTTGTCTAGAACAGTCAGTGCCTGGTTTATTCCAGCCACCCACCTTCCCCCCAACTTTTGGTATATCATTTTTGCATTCATAATTTTTCTACCTGGCAGTTAGAATCAAATTGGCCATTAAGATTCAAACTTGTGGAGGTTCTCTTAACACGCAAGGGAATGTTAGGCCCCCATCACCCCGATATGTCATAATGGCATAGGGTACCAAAGTTAACAGGAAAGAACAAGGCACTGCTTTCTCAAAATGAACCAGTTTCCAGGGCTCTGGGAAACCACTTTTTGGACCTGTGGCAAATATTTGGTTGCTGTCAGAAGGAACAGTTTGTATTTCCCCTGGCCTCCAAGGTGAGACAGATTGCAAGACATGAAGAAGAATCCAGCTTTCCTCGCATAGATCATGAAGAGCCCCAGAGCAGACACTTAGCACTCTGAGAGCCAGCAACTTAATCCTGTCAACAATTAGAACCTATTCTTCTAATACCAACTAACCTGTTCTCCATATCTAAATTTCCCTCTAGCTATATCATACTTGTCCTGACCTGGATGGCCCAGGCTAGCCTGATCTCGTCAGATCTCAGAAGCTAAGCAGGGTCAGCCTGGTTAGTATTTGGATGGGAGACCACCAAGGAATACCAGGGTTGCTGTGCAGAGGAAGGCACTGGCAAACCACCTGTTAGTCTCTTGCCATGAAAACCCCAAAAGGGGCCCCCATAAGTCGGCTGCGACTTGAAGGCACTTTACACACACACATATCACACTTGCAAAACTGCCTGTCATCTCCTCTCCTTCCTGGGAGGATTCCTGAAATCTTCTCACATCTAAAACTCTACATCTGTCCTTAATCCAGCAAATCTAGGTATTCTTACAACTTGCTGTTTTTTCACACACAAATATCTAAACTAATCAAGGAGTAATCAAACCAGCCATCGCCTGCTCTGACTGGTACCTTCCGTTCTGGGATACTCATCGCCCTTCCTGGGGACCCATAAATGAAATCACTACAGCCATTCTGCTATATCCTGACATTACATCACTGCCCATCACACGTATTGGTCAAACTAACTAGGAGCAATTTAGACTTTTGTCTCTGGCAATGTTTGGTTGCTACTGAGGTCATAACGCCTCAGGATACATTTCTGGGTATAAAAATATCCCCAAATGGCATCCATTTTTTTTGTGTGTCCTGACCTGCATGCACGCACACCCCTCCCTGTGGGAGCATCTCTCTCTGCTGTTTGGATGTCTCTGCAGGAAAGGTGACTTATCATCCCTCAATGACCTGACATCCTTATGTCTGCCCCCTCCCCTCTATTATTTTCTTAGGCTCTCGTATGTTTGAGGTGTGTGATCTGGGTTGTGTGTGTTTAAATTCTATTTTAATAAAACTCCATAAAAAGTACAAAACACTTAGTATTTAAAAGGGTTATTCTGCTAGCGTGGCTACCTATGTAGCATTGGAATCAAAGGTCCCGAGCTCCAGCCTCTCGCAAGGCTCTTGGTCTCCATAGCTAATTCCCCCAAATAAAAGGAGACCCCTAACAGGAGATGCCCCAAGTGTTGAGGGTCACCCACTGGCAGGCCATTTGGGTAGCAACACATGGCTCTGTTGGAGACTTCTGTGGCTGCAAATCACCCCCGCTGAAAACGAATGCAGGGCCATGGCAAAGGGAAGGCTTTGAATTGTCATTTCAAGGTATTGATAATTTGGTGTTATCATTTGTAATCTGCCTCAAGCAGAGTTCTGGAGATGCAGTGTAAACTTCCACTAAATAAATGAAATTGGAGAGGGGCTTGCCTCTAGCTGCTCATTGACTGATATTAAAATGAGATTCCTTTATCTGCTCTTATGCTTGCTCTGTTTATTGGCTAGGGGAGAACTCTTATGGCTTTCAGAGTTAAACATTCTTGCAGTGATACATACTGAATCCCTTATTAATCCCATAGCACACCCCTTTTTAAACCACACAGTCTTCATCCCCTGTGGAATTATTTTTGTATAGAAAGAAATATTTTATTTGGAAAGAAAACAAGATCAGAAAGAACCAGCACTAAATATAACTAGAGGCCAGGGAAACTACATCCAGTAAGCTAGTGGAAGAAGTTACTTTTAACAGACAAAAGGGGCAGTGGATATAGGAGAAGGGCAGCAGATATTACCTACTAGAGATGGTAGGATATCGGTTGCTATTTAGGAACAAAGGGAGGTCCCTGGAATATTCTTGGAAAAAAATTCCCAAGTAAATTTTAGATGGAGTTTACAGGGTCAGAGGAGAAATGGTATTTCATTTTGAGGCTATTATACCTGTAGGAGCTTGGGGGCAGTATATGCTGTGACAGTTTACAGAAGTCAGATTTGGTGAGGAAGAGCAAAGGAAATCTGGCTGCAAACCTTGATGGCTTATGGTCGCTGTCAGTGTCCTCCTTAGACTAAAGACTCTGAGTACCCCCACCTCTTTTCTTGGGAAGAGGGGAAATACCCAGAGTGAGTGTTGTGCATATGAAAGCGAGAGAGAGGATACTTAAAAGTCTCCAATTTGGGATGGTTGTCAGTTCTTAATATCTTGTTTTCTGAACCCAGACCACTCTGAAGATGCCTTTTTGATGGCACTGTTTGAAAGTTGCTAATTCATAGACTTGCAACCCAATTGGCTGATGCATTCAATATTTGCCTCCCTAAAAAATTCTGGTTCTTGAATTAGCAGTGTGTGGAATTCCCATGCATAACCAAAGGATACAAAGTGGGGAGGTCAGCAGGAAGAAACCCTTCCTTCCTTAATATGGGAGAATACACATGAACACATGAAGCTGCCTTATACTGAATCAGAACCTTGATCTATCAAAGTCAGTCTTGTCTACTCAGACCAGCAGTGGCTTTCCAGGGTCTAGTCCCTTTAACTGGAGATGCTGGGGGTTGAACCTGGGACCTTCTGCATTCTAAGCAGATGCTTTACCACTGAACCACAGCCCCTCCGCTATATATCAGAGGTGAATAGAGACTGCTCCATGTGAAGCTGCTAGCCTGTAGTTCGAAGCCCCAGGCTTCAAAGAGGCCACTGTGGCCTTGTATGCATTTTTATTAAATTCCATCAAACTCTTGTATTTCTAGGTTTCCCTGAAGATCTGAAAGCGGTTTATGAATGACTCAGAAATTTCCTTTTATTTATTTTTTTAAAGCTTCAGACTGGTGCTAAATAAAACCTGCCGAGATCTAGCCCCTCCTCACACTAGTTTAGGGTAGCCTTGTAGATAAATATACTTGGGGGATGTTTGCCCATCGTTTCCTCTTTACTCACAGTGTTCCTCAGCAAGATAAAGGATACAGTTGATCAATCTTTCCGGTTTACAGAATACTGGGAAACGGTTGCCCACATGCTAGATGTATTGGGGCAGGTGGTGGTTTTTATTTTTATTTAAGTAATGCATTGCTTGTCGTTTGAAAGATCTCTCTATTGTGCGTGTACTTGTATACTTGTTTCTGCCAGTTCAGCTTACAGTGCTGTAGGACTTCTGAGAATCCATTCATCCAATATTTGTCCATTTGCTTTAACATAAGAGAGCCCTGATAGATCATGCCAAGATTCCACCTACTCCAGCATCCTTGTCCACAGTGAAAAACGAGATGCCTTGGAAAGTCTTCAGGCATTTGGCCCAGACCCTAAAGCTTCTCCTTGTTCAAAGCCTTCCCCTTGTTGTTGCTCTTCAGGCCTAGTATTCAGAGGTTGTTTACCTCCGAACATGGGGGTTCCATTTAGTCATTGTGCCTAATAGCCATTGATGGGCCTGTTCTCTCTTGAATGTGTCAAGAGAGCAGCCATCTCTACATCTTGTGGCACAGAGTTCCACAAGTTAATTATGCATCCGGAAATTCTTTTGTCTGTTCTGCATCTATTGTTCATCAACTTTACTGGGTGTTTGATTTGTAATACTTCTAGAGAGGGAGAAGAAGTTCTGTCTCACCCCATTCCCGCCCCATGCATAATTTTATAAATCAACTCCATGATAATTTTAGTTGCTCTTTTCTGCACCCATTTATTCTTTCTGGGTGGTATTGTAAGCTTTGATGTGTTGATATGTACACTCATTTACCAGCTGTGAAGTGGTGAAAACAAAAACAAAAAAGTATCATGGCACCTGAGCAGAGAAGTTCTCATAAATACCACATGGCCTAAATGGGCAACAGATACACAATGTGCTTTGTGTTCAAATCTTGTTATAATCTAGATTTTGCAGTTGTGCCAGCATCTCCACTTTGTTACCAGTTCACACAATATGCTTATGAAAACTATATTGGGGGGGGGGATCTCTAACCACTAGGGACAGGTTGAAGTTAAAACTGTTGGGAAATCTGCCCTTATAGGACGGTGTCACTTGCCTGCACATTGAGAGGGGGAACTGACCACAGAGTCAGATAGATAGACAGGACAGGGGGAGGTCATCTCTAGTTACACCTTGCCCTCATTTCCTACCCCTTTGATGTTTAGAGGATGTATTGTCAGGGAAACTTCCCCTCTCTCTCTCTTTCTCTTTGCCCATCATCCAAGCAAGATTAGAGCCGGGCGCTCCGTGCATCCAGGCCTTCCCACCCAAAAGATGAAGGCAGATACTCTTTTATACCTAGAGAATTAGCAAGGTAGATCAGGACAGGGGACCCTTGTTTGTCCTTTCCCATCCAATGTGCATTTCAACAGTAAATGTACTTTAGTTTGATTAGAGCAAACGACTGATGCTCCTTTTGTTTTCACACACGCACGCACGTGTAGCTTCTGCTGCTACTAAACTTAAGGCACTCTGCTAAATACCGGAATATCCCCACGATAGATATTCCAACAAAAACAGCCCAAGAGCAGCGTGGCTAGTGGCCACACCATTGACCCCCCACACTACGAGTGGCTAGATCTGAGCCAAATGGTCTCTGTGGCACCACCATTTGCCTTGCCACGAGCAGCCCTTCAGGAGAGTAGCCCCCTCAGAACTTCTCCGGTAAGTTAAAGGGCCCACCCACCCCCACCCATCCCAACACCGTTCCCAGTGTCCTGTCTTCTGAGCAGGAGGGAGAAGCACATGGGTAGGCTTGTTAACATCACCCTGCTTCTATACAACTTTTTCCTATAATAGAGGCACTGTAACTGTTTGGCAGGAGCCCCGTGGTGCAGAGTGGTAAGCTGCAGTACTGCAGTCCAAGCTCTGCTCACGATCGGAGTTCGATCCCGACAGGAGTCAGTTGCAGGTAGCCGGCTCAAGGTTGACTCAGCCTCCCATCCTTCCGAGGTCGGTCAAATGAGGACCCAGCTTGCTGGGGGTAAAGGGAAGACGACTGGGGAAGGCACTGGCAAACCACCCCGTAAGCAAAGTCTGCCTAGTAAACGTTGGGATGTGACGTCACCCCATGGGTCAGGAATGACCCGGTGCTTGCACAGGGGACCTTTACCTGACCTAACAGTTTGACAAGCTAACTGTGTTCAAAAGCAACTCCGTAGCAATGGGACAGCAACATGGCAAATTAATTGCAGGCTTGTAGGGCTACATATTGGTTGTCACAAGGCAGTTAGATGTAATTGAGAAAACTCCGTGAAGAAACACGTCTACAGTTCCTTTCTCCTTTCTGGGTGCCTGCTTGAATTATTGGCTGATGCACTGCCAAGTCCTTTGACAGTCGCTCAAGTCCCCTGGACAGCTACTCTGAAATGAGAAGTGTGTTATTTTGCATCTTGTTGTTTGATGGCTTCTGGAAGCTGATTAGTAAGCTAGGCGATTCCCAGTAGGGTTTCAGGCAAGATTTTTTTTTTTAAATGTTAGCTTTTATTAGCAAGGAGAAAGGTTGCCAAGCAACAGTTGCCCAGTGCTGATTCCTCCTCTTTCTAAAGAAGAGTCTGTGTGTGACACCACAATTGCCCGCTATTCTGTGGGCAGCTCCCCCAGAGCGCTGGTTGTCTGGGTCCATCTATGCATGGGTTGAGTGAAAACTTTTCCTTTGCAGAATTGTAAACTGTGGTTGTCAGCCACCCTTAGTCCTAAGCATAGGAATTTCATAGTAACAACTTGCCAAGAAGAGAGGCTTGGGAAAAGTGTGAGCGTAGCTGAGTTATTCCGGAAAAGAGATCAGTTGAGACCATGATTGGTAGTGCAGAGAAAACAACTGAATAGGAGTAATTTCCTTGTTGCTCACAAGAACTGCTTTTATTTATTCGGTCATTTTTGAACCCACTTTTCTCTGCCTGATGTGGACCCAAAGCAGCTCACAGTGCAATAAAAACGAGACGCCCCCCCCTCCACCCACAACAAAAAACCATCCAAGTCACAAAACATATGTTAACCCCCCCCCAAAAAACCTAGCTGCCATTAACTGTGTGGTCAGGGTGGCTGTGCAGGTGCTGACAGCTCTGCCCTTTTGGTCTCTGCCCAGGTGGGCAGCCTCGCCTTTCCCAAGGGAGTTGAAGGGAACGGTTGTCAGCAGTTCCAGTGCAAATTCTGCGCCTGTATGCAAATGAGCATTTAGCACTTGATTATAACTTTCCACAATTGTAACTTTCGGTTGCCAGCAAATGTAGGCGATGGTGTTTGAAGACCTTGTGCTCGGTTAATTTCTTGTGTTAAATGTACAGGGTTGCCAACCGCCAGGTACTAGCTGGAGATCTCCTGCTGTTACAACTGGTCTCCAGCTGACCGAGATCCTTATTTCTCTCAAGGCCCAGCCTCCCCTTTCCAGTTTCATCCCAGTCTGCTTAGAGGGTGCCTGGGAAATGTAGGCCTGTTGTAAACTTTACATGAAGCCTCAGAAGCTTCCTTGATGCATATACGCCGCTCATTCTTTAGCCTCAGGCCTAGGATCATGACAAGGTAAATTGTCAAATCTAGTGCGGTGTGAACTGATGAATCAATAGATCATCAAAATGCTTAGCTTTGGTTGGATTGTGCCCAAGGATCTAATGTAAAGCGCAGGAAGACTGAAATGTGATTGTAAGTCACCTTCCTTCTTGGCTATCAATTGATTCAGAAACTTGATGCAAGCACATGCATTTCTATTTTTCATCTGTGCATACCTAAAATGGGGGAGAGGCCAAAAAGCACATGATCCATGTGAATTTGCTTGAAGTTTTCTGTTTGGGTAGATTTAAATTGTCTGATTTCAGTGGAGGATAGGGTTGCCAGGTCCCTCTTTGCCACCAGTGGGAGGCTTTTGGGGCAGAGCATGAGGGGATGGGGTTTGGGGAGGGGAGGGACTTCAATGTCATAGAGTCCAATTGCCAAACCGGCCATTTTCTCCAGGTGAACTGATCTCTATCGGCTGGAGATCAGTTGTAATAGCAGGAGATCTCCTGCTGCTACCTGAAAGTTGGCAACCCTAGTGGAGGAGCTTCTTAAAATGTGGGGCAGCAATTAGAAGGATTTCAGCGTCCCTCTGCATTTGTCCTGTCCAAAGCTTCTCTCTCTTGTTACCCCTCATCCTGGTATTGAGAGTTTGACTGCTTCTGACCATGGAGGTGCCATTTAGGCATCATGTCTAATAGCCATTGGTGAAGAGGACCCTTTCCTCATTAAGGTGTCTGCCTTTTTAAAAAGCCATCTAACCTGGTTGCCATCACTACATTATGCATCATGTGAAGAAGTACTCTCTTTTGTGTGTTTCGAATATACTGGCCATCAGCTTCACTAGGGGGTCCTAAGTTCTAATATGCTGGGAGAAAGACGTTCTTTGTCCTTTTACCAAGCCCATGCATAATTTTATAAACCTCTGTTATGCCGTCTTCTCTTGATGCAGGCAAGGAGTTTACTGATCCAACTGTATAATGGACTAATTCCCATTAACTGGCGGGTTAATACCATGTTTTGTTCATCCTATGACTTTGCAACATGTCTGGTTAATGTTTGCTGTGACCTCAGCATGAAGCAATGATTCTGAGAAACAAAGGAAGCGCCAAATTCACAGCTCTTACCTGCTAACCCACAAGGGAACAGGAACTCACTAAAAACAACACCAGACCACCATGGGCCGGACTTGGGCTGCCAGCTGGGACAAAGAGAGGCTGTGGGGTGGGGAATTACAATCAGAAAAGCAGTGCAGAAAGTCCCCAGCCCACCCTTCCCAGAGTCACAGCCCTGATCAGATCGCCCCTTCCCCTGTGGATTTTTGTTCGACTTAAAAAAAAAAAACCCCACAGGAAACAACCTGCTTAACCTTTTCACAGGAAACAACCTGCTTAACCTGTTCATATACAGTTCTCCTTAACACAAGACCTAGTTCTCCTAATTGTCAGATGAAGTGGTAAGAACGTTGCTGTACTGTATTACTTCATGCTGCAGGTAGGGTTGCCAGCTCTGGGTTGGGAAATACCTGGAGATTTTGGGAGCAGAGCATGGGAAGGGCAGGGTTTGGGGAGGGGGAGAGACCTCCTCAGGATACAATGCCATATAGTCCACCCTCCAAAGCAGCCATTTTCTCCAGGGCAACTGATCGCTGTCATCTAGAGATAAATTGTAATACTGGGAGATCTCCAGGCTCCACCTGGAGATTGACAACCCCACTTGCAGGTGAGTATGTGTGTGTGTGTTACATCAGTGACGGCTCATGTATAAAAAGAAAATGACTTGTGCATGGAAACCCAGATGGCAGACAGCAGGGCTACAGTTCTTTCTTTTCATCCCCTCCTTGAAAGAGCATTCAGTCATGGGAATCAGATGAGTATGGCTCCCACATATGCAGAAATTAGGGTTGATGATTCTAGAAATAAATGGCTGTGGGTGGGGATGGAGATTGAATAAGTTTGGGTTTTTTTAATTGGGAATGGAGCCGCACCATTTTTGTTAGGTCTAGGAGTTAAGTCCAGCCCAAAAGGTAATTTGCCTAAGGTGTTTGGTTTTTTTTTTCCAAAGACAGGCAGCACTGTCTTAAACAGAGTTACTCCCTTCTAAACCCATTGGTTTTTTAAATTGCTGTTTGGGGTTCTTTCTCACACTGCAGACCTGCTTTTTGTTTTCTCTTGCTTTTTTGGGCAACTGAGCCAAGTGTGGGTGTGTTTTTGAGAGCCCTTTCCCCCCGACCATCTGGCATCCTCAGGTTATGTTGGCACTAGGGTTGCCAGCCTCCAGGTGGTGGCTGGGGATCTCCTGTTATTACAACTGATCTTCAAGCGACAGAGATCAGTTCCCCTGGAGATCAGTTCCGCTTTGGCAATTGGACTCTGTGGCATTGAAGTCCCTCCCCTCTCCAAACCCTGTCCTCCTCAGGTTCCACCCCCAAAATGTCCAGATATTTCCCAACGCAGAGCTGGCAACCCTAGCTGGCCACACACTCACTAAGACTGCAGTTCTAATGATACTTTCCTTAGGGGAAGCCCTGTTGAATAACATGAGACTTATTCGGAATAGACTTGCTTGGGCTTGCTCCCTAATTTCTGTGTGAAGAACAAAACTCCCTTACCCAAGAGATGAATGTGTTGACGTTGCAAATGGATGTTTTAAAGTACTGGATGCTGAAAACTTTGGTCATCAGTTTTGGAACCGTTTTTACATAGATTGGGTCTCTCTGGAACAGCTATCGCTGTTGATTTTATGGATATCCAATAATATGTGTTTTTTATACTGAGAGCTGTTTGAATTCTGTGCTTATAGTGGTCTTGGGCTTTCTTTTCTGTTACAGGGATAAGATCATATTGCTGTTTAATTTGAGAAAAATAAGACTACAGCAGTGATGGCGAACCTTTTAGAGACCGAGTGCCCAAACTGCAACCCAAAACCCACTTGTTTATCGCAAAGTGTCAACAGGGGCTGCGGGGAGTCCAGGGAAGGGGGGGGCTTTGAAGGGCTCCAGGGGAGTCCAGGGGGAGGGCTTGCTCCCCGCTGCCTGCAGGCAGCGCGGAGCCCTTCAGTCCGGGGGGGGGGGGGGCTTGCTCCGCGCTGCCTGCAGGAGCCCTTCAAAGCCCTCGCCGTCTGGGGGAGGCTTGCTCGGCAGCGTGGAGCCCTTCAAAGCCGGCGGCGGGGAGTCCAGGGTGCGGAGCCCTTCAAAGCCCCCTCCGCCCAGCTGGGCAGCGGGGAGTCGCGTGCCCACAGAGAGGGCTCCATGTGCCGGACTTGGCACGCGTGCCATAGGTTCACCAACACAGGACTACAGTGATCAGTGTTTTCGAACAGCGGCCCTCAACCTTTCAAGACAGAGGACCCACTGAACAAGGGACTGGCCAAGTCTTGGTCTCAGCCCTTTCTCATACATGGCAACTTCAAGTGTATTTAATAGTAGTATAGCAGCAAACCATAATTAATATTATGAACAGAAAGGGGGAGTTAGTATTTCCCCATAATCTATCAAAGTAGTAGAAGGATGCTTCACCCCCTCCACCCTTCACATGCATGATAATAGAATGTGAATCTACCTTAGTGATAATAAATGAGGAACAGAAGCTAGAACTTAGCCTCCATGGCAAATAGCATGGGGAAGGGGTCTGGAGATAATGTGGCCAGGGTATTCTTCTGATTCCTCTCACTTTAGGCTCTGAAACTCCCACAATCATCTTGAAGTTGGTGGCCAATTTTGAGATTTCTAGTTCTGTTTTCTGATCAGTTATGCCTGCCACAAATGGACAGACAGATGGACATGCAGATTCTTTTATTATTATAGATGCGTGGTAACAGCCAGCCTAGTTATTTGTTTTGTCACAATACTTGATTTGGATCAGGGTCATATGGAGGCGGGGGATATCGTATCTTTGTCCAGGGGCCCATGGTGCCTCTCAGCAGTCCTGCCTATGAATCTGTTCCACGAGCCATAGAGCCTTTCCCCAGCTCCAACAGAGTAAGCATGTTCTATTTTTGGAAGCTGCCTTGCACTAGAAGAAGGCTACACTGCTAGTGGGCAGCCCAGTCCTGTGTTTGTCCATCCTGGCTACAATGCTAAGCATGTCTGAGCACATTGGGCCTTGAAGTATCTCCATGGCCTGAAGAGTCCTTCTGATGTTTCAGCAAAGTCAGCCCAGATTGAATTGACTGCTCCAGAAGCCCAGCTGGTCTTGTCCATGTGCCGGATGGCCCTGAGCATGTTTACTCAGAAATGTCCTCCAGAGTTCCATTGGGCTGATAGTGAATGTATGTCCTCTGCATATAATGAGTTCAGTGGAGTTTACTTCCAAAGCAATTTGCTACACGTAGATGTGCATTTTTTTAAAACAGGTAATTTCAGAGTCTGTCTTTTGAAAAAAACATAAAAACTTCTACCAACCAGCAATTCCAACCAATGTTCCCCCAAATATGCAGCAAGATGTCTGCACAGCATTGGTGGGCCAACACAGCATTTTACCTAGACTGTTGTTACATTCCAAGTCCTACATTGTCTTTGGGAGAGGAAGGTGAATCCAGCGTTGTCGGTGTATCATTACTGTGTTCCGTTCTATTCAGATTTTATGCTATGAACAGGTGAAATCAGCACATTTCATAGTCTGTAATTGTGTGCACTTCAATTACTGATTATCAGCATAGTAGAAATACTGACAGAGGATTTTCTTATAGTTAGAGACATTCCAAAGGCCATAAAAGCCCAACTCTAGTGAAAGTATACTTTTCTCCATAGAGGGATATGGGTAGAAGGACTTACATGAAGAAGTCTACACTGGGGGGAAATCAACATGAGTTTTTTTCCAGGAGAACCAACTAGGACTAGTTCATCCGTTGCAACTCTTCCATGGGAGGAGTGATTTGGCCAGTTACCCATTTCCAGGTAACATCCAAATTGGACTACTGCAATGTTCCGTATTTGGGGCTCCCTCTGATGATTGTTTGGAAACTTCTCCTAATTCAAACAGCAACAGTTAGACAGCTAGCAAGTGTACAGTACAAGGACTATATCTTGCCAGCTATGGGGATTTTGTTAATCTAAAAGACAAAATAGAAATGTTTTAAACAAATTAATGCAGAAGAACAGGCATTGCCTCCCATCTAGACAGTATTAGATGTGCTATCCTGCGCACATTAGCCTCACCTAAGCTATGGATTTTGAAAAGAGCTAGAAAAGATTTTTGAAGTGTAAGGATGTGCCACTGGCCACCAAGACTAGATTACCGTAATTCATGCCATCGTATTCTCTATTACTATGTATGGGTGTGAAAGCTGGACAGTGAAGAAAGCTGATAGGAAGAAAATAGATTCCTTTGAAATGTGGTGTTGGAGGAGAGTGTGACAGATACCGTGGACTGCCAAAAAAAAAAAAATCAGTGGGTTTTAGAACAAATCAAGCCTGAACTGACCCTAGAAGCTAAAATGACTAAACTGAGGCTGTCATACTTTGGACATATTATGAGAAGACAAGAGTCACCGGAAAAAACAATCATGCTAGGAAAAGCTGAAGGCAGCAGGAAAAGAGGAAGACCCAACAAGAGATGGATTGACTCTATAAAGGAAGCCACGGCCCTCAGTTTTATAGGACATTTTGGAGGACATGGATTCATAGGGTCGCCATGAGTCGGAAACGACTTGACGGCACTTAACCCACACACAGTGAGGAAAATTTTACTAACACTTCCACACCTGATTAGAAATCTGAATAACCAGAAGAGTGGAAAATATAGATAACTAGGGTTCAAAGTGTACATATACATTGAAGTGGTAAGCAGTACAACTTAGTAACTGGTCACGTGGATGACAATGTGGTTTTGTTCTTTAGAAAGAGATAGGCATCTTTACATGAATAACAGAACGTTTTTATTCTTGTAGTCATCGTAACTGACATATCAAGGGGAAAGAAAGATCTGGGAAGTAGTGCATTGTTCATACAGACTTGAGATGGCGAAGGCCGTTTACGTTTATGGAAAGATTACTGTTGAGTTACAAGATTAATTCCCCCCTCCTCCTTTGATTAGTCTTGAGGGGTTTATCAAAATCTTTGAGAAGGCAGCTTCCTTCAGGGAAGTGTTTAGATTATCTTTAATAACAGCATCGGATTTTTGTTGTTAACCTTTTTATTATCAGACTCTTTCCCCCTTTTTCATTACACCAGTATCTCACTGAAACACACACACTCACATTTAGGGCCTTTTTCACATACGACTTATATGGCTTATGCTTATATCAGTCTGCAGTGCAAATGTAAAATTTACACTGGCGAAAATGTGCATCTCATTTCTCTTCCATGTTCTGTCCTTTTGGACATCCAGATGTGGCACCAGAAAAAAAACACACCAGAGCCTCAGAGTCTCTCTTCAAGTAGTGGCTTGAAACCTTGTGGGGTGGAAGCTTCCTGTGGGGAAAGGATTAAACACCCCCTCTTCACTGCTAATCCTGTAGTCCCAAATTTCCTCTTCCAAGTTGTTTCTTTCAATGTGTGTGGGGGTGGGTGGGGGGAAGCCACTGGGTACCACAGTAGGTGTTTGTATGTAATTTGTAGTTTGGCCCTTAGTAGCCTATGTGAAAATTATCCTAAACTGATTGCCGGCCTTGTCTGATCCTGCCAGACCCCTTACCTGTTTTTTCACACTCTTATCTTTTTGTGAACAGCTTCTCCAACATTTTATAACCCTTCCACTCAAGATTTTCTTCATCTAGCTTCTGTACTCCCTGACCTGGATGGCCCAGGCTAGCCTGATTTCGTCAGATCTCAGAAGCTAAGCTGGGTCAGCCCTGGTTAGTATTTGGATGGGAGGCCACCAAGGAATACCAGGGTTGCTGGGCAGAGGAAGGCACTGGCAAACCACCTCTGTTAGTCTCTTGCCATGAAAACCCCAAAAAGGGGTCGCCATAAGTCAGCTGCGACTTGACGGCACTTTACACACACACACAGCTTTTGTACATTTTATTTATTTACTTCATTTATACCACACATTTACCCCCAATGGGGACCCAAAGTGGCTTACACCATTCTCTTCTCCATTTTATCCTCACAACAACCCTGTGAGGTAGGTTAGGCTCCCCTGGTCACTTAGAAATGATTTTTACTTGCCATAGGTGACCAAAGAGGAGCTTATGAACACATGAAGCTGCATTATGTGGAGCCAGACCCAGTGCATTGGTTTCAGGGCACTTAAAAGGGTATAACACTGCTTAAGATTGCCCTGTCAAGGTCAATACTGTCTGGTCTGATCAGCAGCAGCTGTCCAGGATCTCATGTAGAGGTCTTTCACATTACCTGACACCCGGACGCCCAGGCTAGCCTGATCTGGTCAGATCTGAAAAGCTAAGCAGGGTGGACCCTGGCAAGTATTTGCATGGGAGACCGCCAAGGAATACCAGGGTCGTGAGGTGGAGGCAGGCAATGGCAAACCACCTCTGAACATCTCTTGCATCGAAAACCCCACCAGGGGTTGCCATAAGTCAGATGTGACTTGATGGCAAACAACAACCACCATCTGGTCCTATAACAGAAGATGATGAGGACTGAATCTGGGACCTTCTACATGCTGAGCAGATGCGCTAACCCTGAGCTATGAAGGGAGCATTGACTCTCAAAAGCTTATAGCTTGGAAATCTAGTTGGACTTTAAGGTGCTCCTGGACTCGAATCTTGCTCTTCTACTTCAAACCAACATGGCTATCCACCCAAAACACCCCTAATGAGCATGTTGCTCACATTAGGCCTCCAGGTGGTTCTTAACACCTTATCTTGATTCTCTGTTGCTCATCTTTGAACAAAGGAAGTGGTCCCTGAGCTTCTCTCTGAACAACCTGAGCACCTATACCTCTATTATAGAAGTCTCACTTCACGTTCAACCTAGCCTTTTCAGCACTCAGAAGCTTTGCCTGTATTTATTTCTTCATTTATCAAAATTCAGGAAGGATTTTAGTTCTTAAGTAATTCATGGGGAAAGACATTGGCATCTGTACTAGAGGTGGGCATAAATGTATGAAATAGACAATGGGCTGGGTGTGTGAATTTGTTATACAACCCATTACCAAGGGACAGAAAGGGCTTACAAGTATATGTCTTTTACATGCACACCCCCAATCCAAAGGCAAGGCTATGTGCACACTAGTGCAGTCTTGGGGGAGTAACAAGTAGACTGCCAATAATGAGATTACCTGCCTGAAGTGTGGATTGACTGGCTTACTGGGTGGGTCAGCATCGTCTGGGGTTTTCGTGAAGTTATTGTCCAGCATGAGGGTTGTTTGTGAGCTTGAGGGGAATGCCACGAAGCCAAAGAGCAAAGCCTTGATTGGGTGTGTGTGCCAGTTTGCTCTTGAGAAACCTTGGTTGACTCATCTGAATTACCTGTAGTTCTGGTCATGATTCTCCGGTTTGACATAAGGGGGATTCTCCCTGTACCCATGACTGCATACAGCCTTGGGGTTGAGGGGAGGGGAGCTCCAGGAAACATGGTTCTTGGTAGAAAATGATCTGTGGGTAACAGATCCGTCCACATTGTATAACAGGGAATTCACTGGAAAGGGGAACTTAGGTTTTGTAACTGCCTCTCTGTGCTCAGAGGAGTACAGAAGGAGGAAGGAGTGTGGCAAATGAGCCACAGGATCCCAGAATGTCCTTCAAACAAGTTCACAAGTTCACAAGGTTGGAAGAGACCACAAGGGCCTCCCAGTCCAACCCCCTGCCAAGCAGGATCCCACAATCAAAGCACTCCCGTGGCCATCCAGCCTCTGCTTAAAGACCTCCAAAGACGGGGACTCCACCACCCTCCAAGGCAGCACACTCAGGCTCCATGTTCTGCAATCCAGCATAGATGATCTCAAGTCCAACTTGCTTTTGTTGAGCCTTTCTTTCTTAAGTATCCATACGGAAGACAGCTTTATCACTGGCCTTTTTCATTTATCTATAAACCAATAACAGCGGCAAGAGATCTGCCTTTTCCCAGGCAGGGCTTCTTTGCCTTTAACAAGTGCATGTCAGTCAGGTAACCATTCAACAGTTGCAATGTTTTGTGGCAGGAAGACACAGGAGTGGGGGGAAATGTCACAAGCTGAATTTCAGTCTGTCATGAAGCTGTCAAAATGCAGGAGTCCAGACTGGAAGCAAGGTGAGAGCAGCAGACACGACCATGCAACCGAACCCCCCCCCCGCCCAACGCTCAGACTTGTGCCATGAAGTGTGCCATGAAATGATTTCTCCTCAGTCATTTTTCTCCTAGCAGGAGGTACTTCCAGAAAAATGGCTGGGAAAAAGGCGTTTCAGGCAGAAAAGTGTGACTAAGGGACAGTTCAACATTCCCCCTTCCACCCCATATATGCTGTGCTTTTAATAGTTCCACCTGGGGGTGGAAAGTGCCAATGGGTCACAGCCAGCTTATGGCAGCCCCATAGGGTTTCCAAGGCATGAGACAAGCAGAGGGGCTTTGCTAGTACCTGCTCCTGCATCAGGACCCTGGACTTCCTTGGTGGTCTCCCATCCAAGTACGAATCAGGGCAGATCCTGCTTAGCTTCTTAGATCTGATGAGGTTGGGCTAGCCTGTGCCATCCAGGTATAGGAAATCCCACTGACCCCCGCTTTATAGGAGTTAATCACAACCCCACATTCTTGGGGTTGTGCCACCAGGACGCTTTGTTGCTCCTTGAACTTCTCCTTCCTAGATTTTGAAATATTTCAGGAGCTCGGCTGAGGTGGGCGAGGGAAGGCAAGGTTATATTTTCTGAAGAAGCCAAATCCAGTTCAGCCATGTGTTTGAAGCCTTGGGAGTGGGACGAGGAGGGGGTAGTCCTGCGAAACGTACTTCTTCACTGGTTTGCAAGGCTTCCATGGAAAGCTGATTATTGTTATAATAATAACATTTTTCTGTGACATAAAGGAAGCTGAAGCTGATAAAGCACTAAGCAGAAGCAGTCTATCAAATTAGTTTCCAGCTGAGGTTGATTGCATCTTTTTTTAAAAAGGCAGTTAGTAAAAATAGGAAGTTGCAAACGCTCTTGCTGCTAAATTCGTAGTCAGACGGCTCTTTGAAGTGTGGTTTACACAAAAAGCCCTGAGCAGAGAAGGGCATAAACTCAATTTGGGCAGAAAATCAAAGCAATGACTTCACTTGTCAAATGCACAATACCTCCAGAATCAATTCTTTTTATTTAGTTTGGAATAGGGCCCCCAGTGTGGTTTCTCCCATAAGCTTGCTTCTTGCGGCTCAAGAGAGGATTGCTACACTCTACTATTGTAATGACTGTGCCTGGGTTGGATTTCCCCCCCCCACACACACACCTTATTAAAAAAACATTTCTAGAGCTTTATAATTTCTGTTATCACTGACATTGTCATGGGACACGTGCCATTTGCCTAGCGGTTTGCTGAGGGGTGGAAGAATGAATTTACTGTGCTCTCCTGCTTTCTGAATGACTAAAAGGATCAGCCTCACAGTCTAAACCTTGAATATGTACAGGCACATTTTTGTGTGTGTGTATGTGATAAGCCACAGTGAGGGAAAGCACTGGAGCTGATGGGGTAAGAGGGGATTGCCTACACTTAACTTCTGCCCAATTAGGAGCAAACCCTGCAGTGAGCACCAAAAGACTGTCCCCAGATTTTGTTGCTATGACCTTTTCCCCCTCCACCTCTTGGTGGACCTTCCCTTACCTGCCCCACTGGTAGACCACAGTTTTAACATTTCTGTTATTTCATAAGCACTGGAAGTGTATTCTGCGGGCTGTGCAGTCAAACTTAAAACAAACAGCCTCTGGCTCGAAATCTAAAAGGACGATTGTTCTAATCTTGCCAAGCAACATGCAACTGTGCATGCCCGCCATGCTAACCCAACACGGTGGCGCACAATTCAATGATGTGGATGTCCTTCACAAGCGAGGGATTTTGCATGCCAAACCAGGCAAAGATAATCTCACTTGGGCACATGATAATTTGCGTGTTTGTTTGTGTCCGTGTCTGGTAGGATGGACAAAGAGAGCAGGAGGAAACTGATCTCAGACTAGCACCGCTGGTATTCAACAGCCATGATCGCTGGGAGTAAAGCAAAGATAATTTCAGTATATGAAGCTGCTTGAGCAGTCCATCTAACACAGCCTTGTTTAGTCTCCAAGGCAGTGAGAGGTCTTTCCCAGTCCTGCTACCTAACAGGGATTGTATTTAGGATCTTCTGTGTGTAAAGCAGATGCTGTGGCACTGATCCCTGGCCCCACCCCAGTGACCATGTATTATTTTTCATGACAAACCAGAGATTACTGTCTGGGATCTTCCCAACCCAGGTTTGAGTCCCCAGTCTGCCGTGGAAGCTCACTGGGTGACCTTGGGCCAGTCCCATGCTCTCAGCCTGACTGACCTCGCAAGTCTTTTTGTGAGGATAAAAGGGAGAAGGGAAGGCTGTTACCAGCCCCTTCAGGTCCCCATCAGGGAGAAAAGCAGGGTATAAAATAAATAAATACATGTTGTTAAAAGGTGGGTAATTGTGGTGCTGTTGCATTGTAGTCTTTCTACAATATGTTGCATACAGTCTTCAATTTATAATAATTATGTGTGTGTGTGTTTTAAGTACTACAGCAGGAAGCAAAAGGCTTCTTGATGGACTCTTAAGTAATTATTTCTTTGAAATTGCTAATATGAAGATGGGTTTAGTGATGCTTGTTGGAGCCAGATACTGGATGTTGAAGCATATTCAAGCTGAATGTTGCATTGATGGTCAATAATCTAATGACCCATTACCTGAATCCTACCAGTTTTTCTCCTGGTGCCAGAGGGGGCACATGAGCCACAGAAAACATTTTTTCAACCCTCTTTCTGTTGTTGTTATGCACATGCAATCCTAAGAACACTTTCTTGACAGTAAGCCCTACTGAATAAAAGGAGACCTATGCCTGAGTAGACCAGTTTAGGATTGCTCTCTATGTAGGAAAGTTGTTTTTAACAACCACATTTCAGTTGTTACATGTATGAATTGTGCCTATGTGAATGCATCCTCTGTTGCTGTTCCTTATAACATGCCAAGTGATTTTGAGAATCTTTCAAGAGTGTTCCCTGTAAGATCTTTTTATTTGGGATGGATTTTAGTAACTGTTATAGACATGGATGGCATTTCATTCTGGATATGGGAATTGTTCAAAGGTTGGTGATCATGGAATTTTTGGTGTCTATAATATCCAGGTTCATAGCTTTAGAACCAGTGATGCATTTAGGTAATCCTGGACCTTTGACTTAATGGTCTTGCACCTCCTCCCTTTAGATGGTAATGGATATTTCAAATGTGAAACTATAGCTTGCTTTGGGGGCCTCTCTGTTGAATTCATGAGCTGCCTCCCCCTTCCTTTGGAGGTCTTTAAGCAAAGGTTGGATGGCCATCTGTCGGGAGCACTTTGATTGTGGGATCCTGCATGGCAGGAGGTTGGACTGGATGGCCCTTGTGGTCTCTTCCAACCTTGTGTGATTTTGTGATCTACACCCCAAAGTCCAACCCTGATGGTATCTCCGCTTGAAACTTCTCTTGAGAACTTTGCTTGGGGTGTCACCTGACTGTGTACTTTAAATCAATGATTGAAAAGTCACCACACAAGTCTATGGGGTTCTCACCCCAGGAAAGCTGGTCGTACATAAAAAGCTTGCCCTGATCTAGATGGCTAAGGCTAAACCTGATCTCGTCGGATCTCAGCAGCTAAGCAGGGTGGGCCCTTGTTAGTATTTGGATTGGAAACCACCAAGGAAGTCCAGGGTCATGACACAGAGGCAGGCAGTGGCAAACCACCTCTGATCGTTCTCTTGCGTTGAAAACCCTCTGGAGTCACCGTAAGTCAACTGCAACCTGACGGCACTTTCCACCACCGGAAAGCTTAACAAGAAAGACCTATTGCTCAGGAAAGAGGGAAGAGAAGGAATATTGTCAACTCATTATAAAAAAAGAATTGGGGGTTCGTGTAAAACTGGGGTTGGAGGTGTCCTTTCCTGCAGCTCAAAATACAAATTCTTAAACGCTGTACATTGTAATGACTTGCATTTGCCAATTCTAAAGACTCACACTTCTGCTCTTGTTTGGGCAAAGTTTCTCTTGTGATAAATGGAACAAGAATTGTGGAACGCGGCTCTCGGTTTTGATATCGGATGCGTCGCTTCGCTGTGCTCAGGAAGTTGTGACGCAAGTCATGGGTTGGGTTTGAGGTTTTGGAAGCCTTCTCTAAAGGCAGTCGGCGCTTCCCTCGCCCTGTGGTAGTTCTGGAGTGGCAGCGACAGTTGGCAAAGCGTGGCGTTATGCAGGCTGAAAAGCAGATGCTGGTCCCATGTAAGGGGAGGATTTTCCTGGCTCTTTGCATAATCCTCTTTATGGGATGCACAACACAAGGTAAACCTGCAAGCACTTGTTCTTTCTGTAATCTCCTTGGTCAGGTTTATAGTGCTGTGTAGCAGAAGCCAGATACGAGGCTGTGGGGCGAAGGGCTGGCCCAGAGGGTGCCCCCTGCTGCGAGTGTCGTTCTTAGCCCTGTACAGCAATGCTGGCATCAGTAGCACATGATGCCCCATCCCTCCATAATGAATGGGGAGAGGGACAGCCTTGCTCTGTGAGTGAGTGTGGGTGTGTGGTAGCCCTTCAGATGCATTTTTTTACAGAACACAGGTGTCTTTTCCGTCATTTATTTAAGTTCCTAGTAAGGTGAGATCATAGCCAAAGCTCGAAGGAGATGCTTGCTTCTTGGATAGAAAGGCAACCTCCCAAAATTTAAATAAGGTGGGAGGAAATGAATAAAAGTAACAAAATATCATGAAGTTGCAGAGGGTTGCTGCAGGAAAGGGAAATGAGTTTGTGAATGTTCAAGGCTTCTCTTTCTGTTTTAATTTGATGTTCATTCTTCATGTGCATTCTTAAGAAAGGTATACAAGAGGCGCACTTAGCCTTTTATAATATGTGTGTGTGTTTATACACACATACTCACAGGGAGAGAGAGAGAGAGACCAATATGGTGACAGGTGGGTGAAAGTAGTTGTGTCACTTATGCCCAGTGATGCCATGGGCATGGTGATGCACACCCACATTTCACAAAACACTTGTAAGTTACAACTAGGGTTGCCAGATCCCTCTTTGCCACCAGCGGGATGTTTTTGGGGTGGAGCCTGAGGAGGGTGGGGTTTAGGGAGGGGAGGGACTTCTGTGCCATAGAGTCCACCTTCCAAAGCGGCCATTTTCTCCAGGGTAACTAATCTCTATCGGCTGGAGATCAGTTGTAATAGCAGGAGATCTCCAGCTAGTACCTGGAGGTTGGGAACCCTAGTTACAATGTATATATAAGCTGAAGAAAAATACAGCACTTTGACAACAACAAAGCATTGCTATCTGTGTGCTGAGAAAATGCAATACTCAGATTCAGTGGGGGCAACAGTGGAGTAAAAGTTGTATGTTTACTGTGATGTACAGTGGACATCAAGATTAGGGTTACCAGGTCCCTCTTCACCACTGGCGGGAGGTTTTTGGGGCGGAGCCTGAGGAGGGCGGGGTTTGGAGAGGGAAGGGACTTCAGTGCCATAGAATCCAATTGCCAAAGCAATTTTTCTCCAGGTGAACTGATCTCTATCGGCTGGAGATCAGTTGTAATAGCAGGAGATCTCCAGCTATTACCTGGAGGTTGGCAACCCTAATCAAGATAGGCCTTAGAGCAGTGGGCTTCATTCTTTTCAGACCTGGGACCCATCTTTAATCCCCCAGGTGGCATGGGACCCACTGTATTGCAAGTATGTGACCGGAAGTAACAGGGCACCACAGTCACATGCCAGGAAGAGCCCCCTGTTGATAAAAGTCATCCTCTCCACCTCACATCTCCATCTTCGTGCAAAGAGGGGCAGGAAATGTGGCGTCCTTACTCTCTGTGGAGGCATGCTAGCAGCAAATCCTTTCAAAAAGAAAAAAATACCCAGCAAAAACATGGTGGATAGGGTTGCCAACTGCCAGGTAGTGTAATGCCCAGATATAAGGGCTGGTTTAGAACACTATGTATTCATACGCGCACACATGGAAGCTTTGGGAAGTTGGCATCCGGGAGCCATGAACCAACAAATCATGCTCTCTGGCCTGGTACGGCCTTTCACCAGTAGAGAGTTGTGAAAATAATGTATATGGGGCTCTGCGATCCGCTTGAAGTTTCCAACCCATGGATTGAATACCACAGCCTTAGAAGAGTATGCTGTCATTTTAAGTATAAGTTTCAGACTTTGTAATCACAGACTTTAAGGCTGCAGAACTAAGCATAAATTCCAGATTGGCAAACACAATGGTTTCTGCCCTGATGCAGAAATACTATTTATATGAAATCAGTAAGCATATAATATGCACACGTCGTTTCAGGAGTTTAGCTCTTCGAAGTTTCTAGAAAACTACTGTACCCCTAACTTCACCTAAAATGTGTGTACAGAGTGAGCAGGAGAGGGGAGAAAGTGTGTGTGTCCCCCTCCCCCGGTGTTATATCTACCTATCTTATTGACTCTAATGGTTTTGCTTGGGGGTAACATAATATTGTGGCATGCAGGAAGCAGAATAGCAAGGCGTTTGTAAAGGAATTCAACTTCTTCTGTTGGGACGTCCGTTTTGTCTTTTGGCGCAAGAGGAAATTTCTGTAAGGGTGAAGAAATTGAGGGTTCTCTTCTATGCACCCAACGTTACCACACAGGATACATAAACAGCTAAAAGGAAATGCTCCTAACGCTCATACATCCTAGACGCATTTATGAGACCTCTAATTTGTTAGCTTTTCCTGTTGGGCTGATGAAATCATGCTACATTCTGAACTGCCCTTGTCTGATATTTTTTCAAACCACCACGCTGCACTCAAAGCTGGGATCTAAAGAGCCACTTGGGTTCACCAAAAACAGCAGAACAGTTGCCCTTTTCCGACCAGCATATCTCCTTTCTTTCTCTACTACAAACTGCTTTTGAAATGCTCATCACTTTCAAAAGTAGTTGTACCAAGCAGAGGATGGGGAGAGGAAATGGTGTTTTTTTTGGGGGGGGGGATACCATTGCTATCCAATCTTGCTCATTGGAATTAGTGTAATACTTATTTGGATTCTGATACATATGATGCTACTTATGTTTATGGCTATTGTAAAAAGGACTTCTGGAAACAGAGCAGCTGAAGATAAGAAGTAAAAAGGGCCAAACCTTCTTTTATTTAATGAAATTGATCCATGCTTCTTAGAAAGCTTGGGAAAAGATTCAGTTCAAATGTGGAAGGAAGTGTAACAAAATAGATACAGCCATAAATACTCAGTGAAACTTGGGTAAACAAAGGATGAATGCAGCCAGAAAGGTTTCTTTGTAATACATTAATACTACTGAAGAGTGGGATGAAAGATTAATTCCATAAATAGTTCAGCCAGGTTTCAGATGCTTTGTTTGGCTCCTTTTAACTTTAGAAAAGGGGGGGCAACTACACTGGAATGTGGTTTAGCTAATAAGAAGGAATTCATCTGGAACACTTCAGTCAGAAATCATCCTAGATAACATCCGCAGTGGCAACTACTTTCCACAACAAGTTAAAAGACGTTTATGAAGGAGTCATCTCTTCTGATAGCCTTTATCTTAAATTGGCTCCCTGCCCTTTGCGTGGCTAGAGATGACGATACATAGTAGAGGAAATTATGTGCTTGCTACTTGGAAGCCACTCAATGTTTGTTGACCAAGGGATCAAATGTACTACGTTTCCTGTCCTTGTTCAGCCAGATCACACAACCCTTCCCCAAAGGGTTGCCAGATCCAGATTGGGAAACTCTTTAGAGATTTTGGGATGGAGCCTGGAGAGGGGAAGGACCTCAATGGGGCACAATGTCATAGAATCCACCCTTCAAAGCATCAGTTTTATCCAGGGGAACTGATCTCTGTAGTCTAGAGGTGAACTTCAATTCCAGGGGATCCCCAAGTCCCCGCAGAGGCTGGCATCCCTACCACCCCAGACACTTCTTTTTCTGCTGATTGCTTCTCATCTCAATTCTTTGCAGTTGAATAAGGTGGCTTCCTGAATTTGGACTGTGTGTGGCTACTGCCACACAAGGATTTTCCCCCACGTGGAAAGCAGGAAACCCCTGGATTAAAGGAAAACATCTGCATGACACAGTGCTCATTCTCAAGCATAACTCACAACGTTTTTTAGGTATCTGACGAAGGGAGCTTTGACTCTTGAAAGCTCATACCCAAAAAATCTTCTTGGTCTCTAAGGTGCTACTGGACTTGAATCTAGCATTTTGAGGACTTCCCCTTTTAAGCTGGAGGGGGGAATGGGTTGCTGCAAGTGGAGCATTCCATGTGCACTCTTCCCTCTCACTGTTATGGGGAGTGGGTTGGCACTAAGCTACATGTTCATAATGGGCAGCTAGCTGCTGTGTGCCATCACTCTGCCGTAGATCTTTAAAGGGCGTTTTCACTTTTCCTGCTAAACCATGCTGTAGTTCTACAGTGCAGCTCAGTGGGGAAAGGGAGCATGAAAGAGGAAGATTGGTATGAACTGCCCCAAATGCGCAGGACAATTCACACAGAGAACAAAGGATTACAACAACGTTTATAACTTTGGGTCAGGGGTGTTACTATTACGTAGATTCACTGCACATTGCTTGTCTATTTCACTTTAATTAGCATAGCGTATAGATATTGGTCAAAAGCTGTCTCTAAGCAAGCATTAGGTCTTGTGATCTAGAGACCACATTCCTAAGGATGAAAGTAAGACACTGTTTTTCTCTGCTGGTGAAAGGCCGTACCAGGCAAGCAAGCAATGTAGTCTTTTTGTTCTGGCAGCTCATAATGGTGTCTGCCAGACTCATGCTAACCCTAATGATTACACATTAGGGCATCTGTTCCAAGGATCAATACTTCACCCCTTATACCTGGGGCTGCCTGTCAATTACATATATGTGCTCTCACATGGTATTGTGCTAGATGCTAACCCTTATATTTTGGGCTTAGCATCTTTATAAGTGCGAGTATGCGGACTGAGCATAGAAGCATACATTTCCAATACATTTCCCATAGCATATAATGATTTCAGGCATTACAATTCAAAGTCAAGCCCGGAGAACCCGGACACCCTACGTTAAAAATGGTCATGTGTTGTTTTGGTTTTCAGAATTTGTGGGAGTGGGGATAATGGTGATTCTCTTAGGTCACTTTGCTGAGACAGAGACAAGTCAGGGTGGTGTGTGGAATGAATTGCTAGGCTCTTCCCACTGAGCAGGCCTACAGTTTGAGAAACTGTAGCAATTTTAAGAGGCAAATGAACACCCCCAGCTCATGCACATCCATTTATAGATTGGAACCGAGCCTACACATGTGTGACCGTGACCCCTTAAAAAGCAGAGTGCCCGGCCTCGTGGGGAAAGTTCTGCAGTTGCACTTGTGACCACTCCGTTCTGACCTTTAAATGCATACGCATCAGCTGGGGGCAGGACTTGCTCTCTACCCCTCCACATTCTGCCTACGTATATTGACTGTGTAAGGAAGGGAGGTGTATTAAATGCAAGTGTCCACCAAGGTAACCTCTTATCTGAAACCTGTGGAAGGAAAAACAGCTGTGGGTGAGATTTCTGAGCAGAAAAACAGCTGTCATGGAAAGGATCAGGCACGCCCTCTCCGGGCCGCGCTTCTGAGCTTTTTGAAGTGGCCTTTGCGTGTGTGGTTGTTTTTTTTTTTAATGTAAAAGGACATTTGTGTGTGTGTCTAGTTTGTTGTTTAGAAACAGGAATTTGGGTAGCTCTCTGCTCCCGCTCAATCCATAGGTACTATTATATAGGAGATAATACTAGTAAAATATGTCTTGTTTCTTTTGCCATGTATAATTAAGATCCGAAGTAGGAATGAATAGAAGATAGGAGGGGCTGAGCACAGTGTACTCACTGCCACCAGAAGTGGTGATGGGAGCTCTCGCTTGGAAGGCATAAATTTGGGGGGGGATATTAGGTAGGGGCCATGGCTCAGTGGTAGAGCATCTGCTTGGCATGCAGAAGGTCCCAGGTTCAATCCCTGGCATCTCCAGTTGAAAGGGCCAGGCAGGAGTAGATGATGTGAAATAACTCTACGTTGAACCCTGGAGAGCTGCTGCCGGTCAGAGTAGACAATACTGACCTTGATAGACCGAGAGTCTGATTCAGTATAAGGGAATTTGATGTAGGGCATTGGCATGTCTGTCTTTCCTCTCCATTTAGGGGCTGTGGCTCAGTGGTAGAGCATCTGCTTGGCATGCAGAAGGTCCCAGGTTCAATCCCCGTCATCTCCAGTTAAAGGGACTAGGCAAGTAGGTGATGTGAAAGGCCTCTCTGCCTGAGTCCTTGGAGAGCCATTGCCAGTCTGAGTGGACAGTACTGACTTTGATGGACCAAGAGTCTGATTCAGTAGAAGGCAGCTTCATGTGTTCATAGCTAATGAAAACAGCTGTCACAATATTCCATGTATCTCTACTGCTAGCACATGAGCGGACCAATTGTGTGAGCAATCGCTTGCAGGGGTTAGCAGGCTACAGCAATGACTGCACATGCTCTTCACACATGAAACTGCCTCATACTGAGTCAGACCATTGGTCAATCCAAGTCAGTATTGTCCACTCTGACTGGCAGAGGCTCTCCTGGGTCACAGGCACATTGTATACTATTAATGGGAGATGCCAGAGGCTAAACCTGGGACCTTCTGCATGCAAAGCAGATGCACTACCAGTGAACCATGGCTCCAGCTAAAACTTTCGCCATTGTATCTGAGTTAACAGCAGAAGGCATCTTGGTTGTCTCATGGTCCGGACTTATGTTCCAGGGTCTTTGCTCTGTCAGCCTCTTACCTCCTTTTCGACCAAGTGTTTGCTCAGCAAGATCAGCTTGCCTAGCTTCATCCGGTGGCCAGAGGAATAACAGCTGCTAGGAGATAGTGGTTGCAGATAGCCCATGGTTCCAAAGCAACATCCAAAAAAACAAAAGCCATGTGATACCTTTTATGAGGACCAACCATAATGGCGCAAAAAAGGTGTGCAAGCTGGAGAAATTGAAAGCTTGCACATTGTTCTGTGTTGTTATGGTTGGTCCTCAAAAAACTGAGCTGATTCACTGTCCTCTGAGTCACTGCTGGGTCCACAAAATATTTAGGAAAATTCAACTTCTTTGGGGTCTGTGGCTCTTGGCATGCAGAAGGTCCCAGATTCGATCCCTCGCATCCGAGTTAAAAAGATTACGTAACTGGTGATGTAGAAGACCTCAGTGTGAGACCCTGGAGAGCCGCCGCTAGTCTTAGACAATACTGACCTTTGATGGACTGAGGTCTGATGGTTGCCAGCTCTGGGTTGGGAAATACCTGGAGATTTTGGGGGTGGAGCCTGAGGAGGGTGGGGTTCAGGGAGGGGAGAGACCTCAATGGGGCATAATGCCACAGACTCCACCTTCCAAACCAGCCATTGTCTCCAGGGGAACTGTTGTCTGGAGATCAGTTGTAATAGTAGATCTCCGGCCACCACCTGGAGGTTGGCAACCCTAGTATAAAGCAGCTTCATGTGTTCATGTTGGTTTTCCCCTATTCTTTTTTAAGAAGTAAATTTTGAAATATTTATGCCATTGTTATGTTTGCTTCCCACCCTTCCTCCAAGGAGTTTGAGAAGTTCTACAGGGTCACTCCATATTCATTTTCACTGTGACCACAGGCTGAGAGGTAGCCTGTGATCATCAGCCAGCACTTTTCAGGTCTACAGAGCAGGGATTTGAGTCCAGCCCAAGTCAAACGCTCTGTCATATTCACTATGCCACACTCGCTCTCCTGCATAAACTACATAAAGCTTCACGGTCTCAAATAAGTACTAAATGTAATAAGTAATTTTATTTCTGGCTTGCCACCTGCCGCTTTGATACTGGCTTGACTTTTCCAGTTTAGGCCGTAAGGGGCTGAGTTAACAGAGGCATGATCTCTGTCTTCCGGGTAGTGACTACTGTAAAAAATGATACCCTCTGGGGCACCAGGCCAGATAAGGAAACTATGCAACACATCGCCCTGAGGCCAGAACAAGACATTACAATTACTACACCGTAGCTGCCGTAAGAAGCACCAGGAGCTACTGAAATCAGCTGCCAAATATACAGCCCGTCAACTCCACAAAGTGCCATGTGTTTTCTTTTTCTGGAGTGGCTCAGCTCTGTTGGCTACTTTTGCCAAGGCTTAGCCTAGAGCAGTGGTTCCCAACCTTTTTTTGACCAGGGACCACTAGGACTTTTTTGTTCGGTGCAGGGACCCCAAGGTTCAAAATAAAAATGCCGAGAATTTGAAAATAATCTTTAATCATAACTGTTAGTTAAACATTAAACTTAGAATAATATTTGAATATATATTTTTATAACAGAGAACTTTTAATTGAAAATATTAATTTATTATGGGTTTATAACTTTGTTTCGCGGACCTTAATTTAGTTCTCAGGGACCCCTGGGGGTCCATGGACCCCTGGTTGGGAACCAGTGGCCTAGAGTGACTCTTCATAGGACTGCACGGCCACTTTGATTTAAAAGGCCTTTTTGTTTGAATCACCAGTCTACCCATCTGCACTTCCCTTGGGTTTTCATGCTAATCTCTGCTGCTTTCTTGTATGGGGTCATCCCTGACAGAAATCATGCTCGCCTTGTTAGAAAACAGCTATTGACCTGCTTTTGAATTCCATACTTCCTTGATCCTCACCCAAGTTCCTAAGCGAACAGCTGCTACACAGTATTACAAATGGTGCCTTTCCCTAACCCAAACAACTCTTGGCCAGGGTCCTTTAATGGCAGAACTCTGTGTAGCAAACTGCAGTGTACAGTTTCAAGCTGAGGCAGGAAACTATCCAACAGTTTTTGGTTAAGTTTGGTAGGCACAGTAGACCTGGTTGCCAAAATCATTCCCTCTAACCCCATCAAGCTTCGGTCAGAATGAAACTTGGTGTACATACAGCGGCCCCATCCTTGAAGGACTTTTTAAAGTCACGATTATTTTAAACGGATAAACCTTGAGCTTGTACCTGCCAGTTCTGCTATGTTAATCGAGAAATTGTACATCTTACGTTTTTATTCTGTTGTTGTTCTATCACCATTGATCCCAGCCTTTGTACTACCTGACCTTTTGGTCTTAGCCACCAGGTTTTGGAATGTGTACGTGAGCCCTACAGCTGTTTGAAAAACTGGTACCCTGTGAAGCCAAGCGGTGGTATACATGGAGTTGTTTGTGTAAGATATGAAGTTCTGTCTTCAGGAAACCACAGGGTGTTTCCCTTCAAGCCTTGGCATGGAATGTCCTTTTTTGAAACTCTAATACTGAACTATTCACGTCTGTTTCTCAGTATGTATAATAGTTGTTTTCAGGAGGATAATATTCTTTAGTAAGGATTATGAATAAACCTCGCTTTTTAATATATAAACATTTCCACCAGGGGTTCCTGTTCAGATGGGCAGGTACATGAGGGTCAGATGTAGACCTGATGCCCTTTCCTCAAATTGTCGTGAAGAACAAGGTCCACGGATTGTAATCCCTGATGGAGCTGCTAACATGATCCTTCCTCCGAAGGCTGATCCAATGCTGTAAGTAAAACTAATTTTCACCTACAAAGCCTCTCGCTGGCCTTAGTCAATCTTGAAAATATCGAATGTTTGCATATGGTGCTGGATCCAAATTAAATTTTCCCTTAAGGAGCTTCCTTAAAGGCAGTTTCGTCATGGAATGGGGAACTTTTCTGTCTCCACCCATCCCAACAACGATCAATAACCATCTTCAGAAGGATATATTGAAAAGTAGGAGCAGAAAAAGAAGCATTTTGATAATGGGTTGAAATGCTATCCCAGCTCCATTTTGTTCCTAACTGTTGATGGAAGAGGACGGACCAGAGGCATGTATTTCGTTTTGTATCGTAAAACTGATTCAGTTCGTGAAGTGATGTTATTTCTGGAGAGCAGATTAGTGTGACTTCCCATGTTTTAATTGTTTTAAATGATGACATGTTTCAGGATGAAGAAATTTCAAGAGCATCCTGATACCTTTGTACTTTCTGAAGATGAATATGGATCAGGAAATGAAATGGAATTGGAGTCTGGGTCAGGCGTTGATGACAATGTCGATGGCTTCATCGTTCCCGATTTCGTTCTGCACCAGCCGGACAGGGATATGAAGCTGAGATTAACCGACGAAGGCTTATTCCTGTGATCTCTGCCATAGCCAATTACTGCCGCCTTCTTTTTCCTATGCCTTTTGTGTTTTATAACTAGAACAGATTACACTCAAAAGAAACATTGTGTGAACTCCCCCCCCCCCACAAACTCTAGACTCAGCCATAAATGCCTTAAAATATGTAGTGCTTTTCTTTGCCCTAATCCTATTGAATGCAAGCTCTTCCTTTTAAAAGATGTAGGCAGGTCTCTTTGATTATGGGTTCATAAAAACTGTTTTTTAAAGTCAGATGTTTGCTAAATGAGGAAAGAAGGAATACCACAAATTGTTAAAAAATGAAGCAAAAACAGTTGAATATCAATAATGGAATACTACAATGCCTTGAAATATTTCCTTTCACTTGGCTCTTCACTCTGTAGCAGCTCCCAGTCCTATAGGCAAACCAGAGAGAGTGCATCCCACAGCCTTGCATTCTTTGGAGTATATCTGCATTAATAAAAAATAAAATAAAAGTGGTATTCCAGGTCACAAAATATCTGTTATGTTGTTCCCATCTGGAACTTATTTGACTTTGAGGAGATACATGTTTTAAATGCCCAAATCTTTTGTTCTATTTCAGCTGTATCCTAATGTGATCTTGTGTTGGCAGAGATGCCCATCTTAAATCTTTTGTTCATCTGAAGACCAGTTACTTATTTTACAGCACCTAAGTACCCTGGATGGGCTTCCCCCTGATGACATGCATTTTTAAAACCTATAATTGTAATAAATCTAGGTGCAACTAAAGAAGCTTTTTATTTCTGGCAACTTTTTATTTTATTTATTTCATGTATACCCTCCATTTCTCCTCCAGTGGGGAGCCAAAGTGGCTTACATCATTTTCCTCTTCATTTGACCAAATACTCTTAGTATGGTGAAATAAATGCTTTATCAGCGTGCCAACCAAAACTGTAACGCCTGTGAAAATGTTAAAAGCTAAGTTATAAGTGACCTGTTGTTGCAGAAAATCTATATGTTGGAGAAAGTGGCATATATGAAATGTATCTTTCTGGGGTGCTTTACCTACAGAATGGCTCTTTGGTGAAGAGGGATGGATTATACAATCCATCGTTCTCTCTCAAGACTGAGGCATCAAACCAGCGGTGCAAGATATGAATGCACCCTAGCATTTATCAAGCCATTTCTCTTCTAGACACAACCCCACCAAATACTCAGCCCATTTGGGGCTGATTCACATGTTACAAAGTCCTGGTGGCTGCCACACAGCCTTTGGATCACATGTGAGCTGGGAGATTCATGCTTCCCCAGTGTGTATGGACCCAAATCAAATTATGCGTGGAGAAGGGGCTTCAGCATCCCCAGCGCTCCAATTTTCCCTACGTGAAATGGCCCTGGTGAGATGCCATCTGTCACACTGGGAAACATATATGCAACGGCTGCAGACTGGGCCTTATCAGGTCACGAGAATGGTTTGAGAATGTGTGCGAAGACCCTTCCTCACATGTGCCATGGTCCTGATTTGAATTCCCCTCAAACACACCAGGGAAACACAGAACTCTCAACACATGTGTGATCCAAAGTCCTCATGGCAGCCAAAAGGCCTTGTGACATGTGGATCACCCCTAGTTCATTCTCTCTGTCTCTTGCTTACACGTTTGCAATGTGAGCTGAAATTTGCCAGGTCAGAAAGGGGACAATCCTTTCACATTGTGGCCTCTGAATCCCCTGTTTTATATTATGTCATGCTTTCGTATAAAGGGTGATCGATCAACTAAGATTTATTGTGGGGAATTGACTGGTTCTTTACCTTTCTCTTAGTAGTAGAGTTGCCAGCCTCCAGGTGGCGGCAGGAGATCTCCTGCTATTAACAACTGATCTCCAGGCAAAAGAGATCAGTTCACCTGGAGAAAATGGCCGCTCTGGCAACTGGACTCTATGGCATTGAAGTCCCCCCTCTCTAAACCCCACCCTCCTCAAGCTCCACCTCCCCAAATCTCCAGGTATTTTCCAACCCAGAGCTGGCAACCCTACTTAGTAAGGATTTTTTTTTATTTCAGTGGTCATGGCATAACCAAAGTTAAGCCTGAAGCTCAGTCTGGGCTAGGATCTCCCTGGCTTTTCCACTGGTGGAAGAGAGAGAAAAAGTGATCTTGCCAGATTCCCCTCCTTACTGCTGAGCCTCTCCTGTGTGGTTCCAAAATTCCCAGCCATTGCCTTTAGAGCCTCCCCTTCCCGTTGAAGAAGTGGCAAAGTTGGTAGTATCTGTAAGGAGCTTGGCCTCTGATCACTGTACCTTTGACCATGACAAAAGGAATTGTCATCTTTTTAAACTATTGTGGATATATCCAAAATGGGCCTTCCTGGCTGTGACCAAGGGCTCAGCAGGGTGTAGAGGAAGTTGACCTCCCTGCCATTGACTGGCGAGAGGGACAGATGAGGATCTGTGTGAAAAGAAAGTACAAGTTTAGAGGTAGGAAGAGAAAAAGGTAGACAGACTCTGCTTTGAGTGGGATGAATCACCCGGAGGCTCAGGATCTCTCTCTCTCTCTTGGGGTGTAGGGTGGTAGGTCTGCTGACCTGAAGGAGTGCCTCTGTGCCTCCACTTGTGCACTCTATCTGTATATTTGTAAATAAAGCAATTACTAAAAAAGTGCAAGTTTGCCCTCCCAAGAGAACTAATCCAGTTGAGCACTAGCCCCTGACATTTCTCACCACTTGGAGAATTGGGGTAGTGCAGATACAGCCCACTCAATAGGCAGTTAACTCTCTCCCACTGAAATAAGTGAGATAGAAAACAGCTTAAATTTGGCTGGACTGTAGCCAATTTATATAGCACCACATCTGCACAGACAATTTATATAGCACCACATTTGCACCGAAATAAAACAGAAAACCTAGGAGGAAAGAAAGGTAAGCTTTGTAGTTTGACTATGTCTATCTCTACATCCACCTCACAAGTGTTCCTATGGAGAGTCCCCTTCCCCGCAGGCTAGAGTGGTGGTTCTCAGAGTCCCCTTCCCTGCAGGCTGGAGTGGTGGTTCTCAGTTCCTAGCCATCACTTTCCCTCCGAGCTCTGACTCACTGAAGCTCATCCTAATTGTCCTGCCTCAAGCTGCTTTCATCATCCTCATTTGTAAGACTGCTTGGCAAATAATCATAAATGAAAGTATCACCAAAAATTGTTCTTCAACTGTGTTCTTCTGTGTAAGTGCTGAAGCCGCTGACCAAAAAACCAGTCAGCTAGCCAACCTGGTTATCTACAGAAAGAAGCAATCATTTGTAGCTCGACCCTTGGCAATGCTTCATGAAGGTGTATTACCTTATTGTATATCAAATAACCTTACTGTAATCAAATCTTTTAAATGCACTGGAAGAGCTGCAGAAGGATATTGACAGAAGCAACTGTTATCTGCTGAACCCCTCTGTGCTGTCATTGAAACAACTGTATGTTCACAAGAACTAGGTCTGTCATCTGATTAAAAGATTTTCAGTTGATTAGAGAAATCAAATTAATCGAATACGAAAACCTTTATTGGCATTAAAAGGGAAAACGTACAGTGGAGTTTACAGTAAAATCATGATGTAAAGTATGCAGGTATATGGTAAAGTTTACTATAAAATCATTTTTTATAAGAACGTACAAATCCCACTAGATTAGTTACTTGGTTATTTAATCCTGAGTTAACCATTATATGGTGCAGAGTAGCAACCCGTTCTCTAATTACAAGCAAAAAAACCCTCGCCACCGAGTCAATAATTGTTGGATCCTGCGTGGTCATAAGGTAGGACACCTTTGAATTGGTAGGTAACTATTCCCTATCAGCAAGTAACGGTTCTATGAGATTGGAACGGCCCCTATCGTAGAGTGGACACAAGGAGGATATGTGAAACTGTTTCTATGTCGTCGAAGGCTTTCACGGTCAGAGTTCATCGGTTCTTGTAGGTTATCCGGGCTGTGTGACCGTGGTCTTGGTATTTTCTTTCCTGACGTTTCGCCAGCAGCTGTGGCAAGCATCTTCAGAGGAAGATACCTGCCACAGCTGCTGGCGAAACGTCAGGAAAGAAAATACCAAGACCATGGTCACACAGCCCGGATAACCTACAAGAACCGATGTTTTTATGTCGCCTTCTCCACATGGGCAGACCCGATCCAGATATGGAACTTCATTTAATCTTCCATATAGTAATGCAGATAGTAATACATTTAATCTAGCGAGCATATATGCTCTCTGCTGTTGGGGTACAGTTAGGCACATGAAATATTGAGCCACAGATTGTTTATATGGCCAAGGCTCCCAGCACAGGGGCGAACATCTACTACTTGCTAATCTTCTAAACTCCTGCAGTTCTATATAATTCAAATTAATCTATTCTTTGATTACATTTAAATACATCTATACATTACCAAAACCTCAATTTGGATGCATCAATGAAATGTGCCACACGCCCTTGCTTGTATCTTTCTCTGAACTTTTTTGAAAGTAAGAGCAGGCTTAGGAAGCCGTGGCTTTGAGCAGTGAAAAGTGCATGCCTGTTGTTCTCCGACCATTTCTCCAATAAAAATCCCCAGCTGCTTTTCTACCTACAGTGATTAAGCAGACCCTTTCTTCCTGCTATTTCTCCAAAGGCCAATATAGACATGATATCATCCCTGTGAGTACTGACAGGTGCCCATATGTTTCATGCACATGTACATCTTTTCATGTGTTCATTTTTCTACTCACTTGTAAACACACTTTCTCTCTTCCTGTTTGTTTTTTAAGCATGCCCTCAGATTCATGTATGGCAAGCTATCACACTATAAAGACAATGGTGTCTGCTGCATAGTGTACATTTCACAACCTCCCAAGACTACATCTCTGTGTGTGTTAAAGTGTGCATGTGGTGGGGAGAGACAAATATTTATCTGGAGCATTTGTACCCCACATTTCTGCCAATACAACACCCAAGTTATACTACTATACAAAGTTTAAAACAAGATTGTGTGTAAACTTCTAGTTTGAGCTTCTACTGCAAGAAACGTAACTTACAATAAACAAACACTAATGGTTAGAAGGAAGGGGCCTCTATTTTTCAGACTCATTGATTAAACTTTGCCCCAGGGATGGTTTCAGCTTTGCAGGGGTTCTTGACAACTTGGTCTAGAAGGACCACTTACGTTTTGAGGTGGGGTGGGTAGCTGAGGCATGGCCAGTGCAGTTGGGGAGAAAGCACACAAGTGGAGGCAATACCCTGGTCCCGTGTTGCCCCATAAGGACTCTGAGCTAGCCAGACTGGAGGTCACATGTGCTGCCTCTGCCTTAGTCAGACCGTATGCCAAGGGGGAGGTTACCAAGTGCTCTCAGTCCCCTTGTTTTGGGACCTGTCAAATATTATATATTGAATTTACCAGACAAGGCCTAGGCATTCCACACTCAGAACTCAATTTCCAGTCTCACGGTGGCCCAATCCAGATCAGGATCACGGTTCTTCCAACTTGAAAGTCCTGGAGAGGAGATCCAACAAGCACAGCAGCAGAGCCCGTTCTTTTGCCCTGTGATGTCATCTGGATTACAGCTGTACTGTACATGCCTCCTGGTGATAATCTGGGGACTCAAACCCTGACTCGGCTCGTACCCATGGCGCAGAATGGTAAGCTGCAGTAGTGCAGTCAAAGCTCTGCTCACAACCTGAGTTCGATCCCGATGGAAGTCGGTTTCAGGTAGATGGATCAAGGTTGACTCAGCCTTTCATCCTTCCAAGGTCGGTAAAACGAGTACCCAGCTTGCTGGGGGTTAAAGTGTAGAGGACTGGGGAAGGCAGTTCCAGGTTCCTCATTGTAAAACATTATGCAGAATTTATATGCAATCTAGAGTTGCTGGCATCATTTGGGGTGGGTGGGGGGTGGGAACAGCTAAGTTTAAGAACAATATGTACCTGACACTTGCTCAGAAGTTATGTTCCTGTATGTTTAATGGGACTGGCTTCCTCCCAAGACTGCAGTCACAAGCACAATCACTAGGGGGTAAGTAGTCGCAGCTACTTTACGTTTAGGATTGCACTATACGCATACACGGGAACGCTGATTTATTTTAAAATGTTATTGTGACCTTCCTATGCAGACAATAAATGCATTGCATTTAGAAGCCAGGATATATTTTTCGACTCGAATGCCACAATTTCAAGGATCACATCTCGGTATATATCACTGTCGTTAGAACTGGTGCCAAAAAATTAATTTTTGGGGGGAAAAGGTTATAAGAGAAACTAATAATTTGATTAATATGAGAGTAAAAAGAAATCCTGCATTTTGTTTACTGGGGATTCCCCAAGAAAAAATGGTTAGAAATGATAGGGTCATTTGTCAATAGTTTTGCTGCTGCATGAATTGTAATAGCCACAGTCTGGAAGCAAGTAAATAAACCTTCAATTAGGGACTGGAGAGAAAAATTATGGATATATACGAGGATGGCCAAATTAACAGAATTCCTACACGGAAAAGATATGGAAGAATTTAAAATAACACGGGCAAAGGTCGTCACATATTGGGATAAACGGGCAAAAATGGATTTTACTAAATTAGTTAGTGAGTTATAGAAACAGGTTTTGTATATTCTTTATATTATTGTTAATAATATCTTTAAAACTGTTTAGACACTTCTTCGGAAGTCTGGTGATGGGTCACTTTTTATGGTGGGTGGAGGGGCAAAGGGGTTCTTTGAAATATTGTCGAAGGCAATAGCCCGGATAACCGACAAGAACCAATGGGCTCTTTGAACTTTCTATTTTTTTTTAAATTTAGATTGTATTAATGTAGATTATTGCATTGATACTCTTTTGTATTTTCTTTTGTATTTTCTTTTATTATTATTTTATTGTTTGTTTTATTTTGTTATTAAAAAAAATTATAATAATAAAAAAAGAACTGGTGCCAAAACAAGAAAGCAAACACAAGAGCAAAGCAAACAACCGGGGGGGGGCCGGGGGGGGCAGGCGCCCGTGCTTCCAACAAGTCCCGTTGAGTTCAGCCGAGTTTACTCCCGAGCAAACGTGGCTGGGATCAGGATGCGCGACGTCAACTCAAACGTTCCACCCACGAGGCGGAGAGACCTGCCGCTTCCGGGTTCACCTGTTTCCCCCCCCCCCCACCGCCTCCAGAGCGCCCTCTAGCGACCATCCCTCTCTCAGCGCAACGCGGCCACGGCGAGCCGCGCCGCTTCTCCCACCCGGAGGGGCGGGGTGAGGGTGGTCACGTGCTGGGGGCGTGGAGCGGAGCGACGGCCCCGAAGGTCACATGACAGGGGCGCGGGGAAGGGGCCGCTACTGCTGCTCGGGGAGGGGGGCCGGAATCTGACCGACCATGGTAAGTGAGCGGGGGCCGGCTTCGGCGAGGGGGGAGCGGGGCTGTCCGCGCTGCGTCGGCCTGGCGGTTCTGAGGCCCGAAGACCCGTTGTGGCCCGAGGGACGCCGCCTTCCCACTCCTTTCCTCTCCCCCCCCCCTGAGGCAGGCCAGGCCTTGGGGAAGGGGGGGGCTCTCGAGTGTGCGAGGGAGACTTTCCGTTCCCATGGATACGGTTCTCCGAACGTTAGCCCCACCCCCGCGCCGCTTCCCCCCCCCTCGGGTGAGCGAGGGGCTTCCTCTTCTATTCAGCCCCCGCCGCCGCCTGTCTCGCACGCGCCCACTCAGCCTTCCTTGGTGACGTTGCCGGCTTGTCTCGCGTTGCCCGTTGGAAGGCGGAGAATTTGTGCCTGTGGGGGGGGGGGGGAAGAGTCGAGCTTCCATCAGCGTGGCGCGCCGCGTGAAGGGGGGGGGAGAGCGGGGACCCCCCCTGTGGGCGGGGACATGCTGGTGTCACCTGGTCTGATCGTGGAAGTTCCACAAGAAGTGTTTTCATCAATTGGCCTATTAAGTCATTTATTTCCACAGGGCCTTTTATGAGTCACCACTGATTTCTTCAGATTATGTGAAGATCCTGCCGAAGGGGAGAGTTTGGGTGGGAGTTGAATGAATGAATGAAAAACCTTTAACGGCATAAGTAATATTACAATTGTTACAGAAGGTACATAAAGTATGCAGTCATTCAGATAAAAAACATAGGCCAGTAATTGGTTCTTGTAGGTTATCCGGGCTGTGTAACCGTGGTCTTGGAATTTTCTTTCCTGACGTTTCGCCAGCAACTGTGGCAGGCATCTTCAGAGGAGTAACACTGTCCTTCAGTGTTACTACTCTGAAGATGCCTGCCACAGTTGCTGGCGAAACGTCAGGAAAGAAAATTCCAAGACCACGGTTACACAGCCCGGATAACCTACAAGAACCAATGAACTCTGACCGTGAAAGCCTTCGACAATATATAGGCCAGTAAATTCCAAAAATAGAAATTACAAACTTGGGGCTTTTTGAACTTTCATCCCACCCGCTAGAAAATTGGCAACATCTACAGTAACCTCCGGATCGGAATCATTTAATAAAAATTGACGTTTTGCTTGTGTAGATAGGTGATATTTGGAAAGAAGCCAATTTTTAAACCATTTCCCACGGGGTGTTTCATATAGAGGGCAGACCAACAGAGTATGATCAATTGAGTCCAGGGAATAGGTATCACAGGGACAAGTCCTTTCCTGGATTGGTATTTTTGATACCTTCCATATAGCATCCTTGAAGGAAAGGCATTAACCCTAGCGAGAGAGAAGGCTGGCCTATTAAGTCATTCAGTGTTAAGCTTTGTGAAGTTGTTGCATGCCGGGCCTCCTATGTCTCTCTCACCAAGTCCCTGATGTGAGGGCTTGCCCCCCCCCCCCACTGTTAACATTCTGAGTCCATGTTGAATATATAAAGGAATATACAAAGAGCTGTTGGCCCTTTTAAACTGTGACAACAGAGCCTTCATTTTTGCACTAATGGAGGTGACCAGGTTGTTACTTCTAGAATGTGTGTAGTTCTTAAAGGTAAAGGTCCCCTGTCTTCCTGACCCATGGGGTGACGTCACATCCCGACATTTACTAGGCAGACTTTGTTTTTGCGGGGTGGTTTGCCAGGGCCTTCCCCAGTCATCTTCCCTTTACCCCCAGCAAGCTGGGTACTCATTTCACCGACCTCGGAAGGATGGAAGGCTGAGTCAACCTTGAGCCGGCTACCTGAAACCGACTTCTGTCGGGATCGAACTCAGGTCGTGAGCAGAGCTTTTGACTGCAGTACGGCAGCTTACCACTCTGCGCCACGGGGCTCTTGTGTAGTTCTTACCTTGTGGGAAAAAGTTCAGTATCTTCCAGAACAGCTTGCTTTCAAAATTATTTTTGTTAAATGTTATTGCTTCTTGAGGGTGCCTTTGAGGAACTATACAAAAAAAATGATGACAGGCAGAAGTTCTGCAGATGTTCATTTTCCTGGTGTAGAGTTTGCGTAATATGCTGGACTGTCTTTTAAGATATGTGACTAGATAGCGTTGCTAATAATTTCATGAAATTAACATGCATATATCTTGTTCAGTGGTTCCTTTTTAACAATGGTCATGTAGATAATTTTTTTGCATTGTTTCTAATTTTTGTGATCCTAGTCCTGTTGTGTTGTTTGTTGGATGCATTATGCCATTTGATTGCATTATCTTATATGGTGTAATCTGCATTGAGTCTCAGTGAGAAAAACAGGCTATAAATGGAGGCAATGTATGACTAACAGATAACTGAGAATTCAAAACTGAGGATTAAAAGTCGCTTATCTGTAAAAAGCGTGTGGTCTTTATAAGGTTATAACATGTTGCAAGTATCTGAGGTTTAATAGGATTTCCTCTGACATCATATGCTGTAGAAATCTGTGGTATATTTACTGTCTTTTATAAACATTGTTGACTATCCTTACTATCATTTTTTTTAGAAAAGTAGAGCTTATGAAACTTTAACAGCAGCATGTCCAAGCGGAAGTTCCCGAGATGGAGTGTTTCATAGTGTGCGGATAAATGATGGTGAAAGCTCCATCTGCTAAATTTCTGCTTGTCACATAGGTGCTAACGGTTTCACTAACCCAATTCTTACTAATTGAATTATTGTGAGCATGTAGGTTTAAGCTTATATACTGGCACACTCAGTGTATTTATTTCATTCATATTGTTCCTGCCCTTCCTCCAAGGAGCAGTGTACATTCTTCTCTGCTCTTCCATTTTGCCCTCACAGCAACTCTGAGTTAGGTGAGACAGACTCATGGCAGAGCGGGGGATTGAACCTGGTTCTCCTGGATCCTAGTCAGATGCTCTGATCCTTACACCATGCTGGCTAGTGATATCTGCATTATTATTTAATGGGGTGTTACGAACATATTCAGCTGGTGGTCATTTAGTGTCCAGTAACCATAATGGAGTGTTGTATTCAATTTATTAATACAGTTAATCAGACCAGTAAAAATTATACAGCAATAAACCTCAACATAAACAATATAAAAACGGATTTAAAAGATAGGATATATAAATATAAATTTTTAAAAACACTCTACATAAAAGACTAAGTGAAGAGAGAAGGAGGCCCAATATGCACAAATAACATCATTTCAGCAGAGATTTATGAAGCTTCATAATAACAGCACAATATTTAGCGACCTTGTTTGTGACCTAAGGATTCTCACCGCTTAACAATTCCCTAACCCTATATGCTGAGTTCCGGCCTGGGTATTTTATCAACAATGGAGAGATCATTTCGTCACGAACATTTTCATAGAGGGGACAGAACAGTAGAATGTGTTCCATAGTATCGACCTGCCCACTACCACACAAACAAAGCCTTTGAGATTATCCGGGCTGTGTAACCGTGGTCTTGGTATTTTCTTTCCTGACGTTTCGCCAGCAGCTGTGGCAGGCATCTTCAGAGGAGTAACACTGAAGGACAGTGTCTCTGTCCTTCAGTGTCCAAAGGAGACACTGTCCTTCAGTGTTACTCCTCTGAAGATGCCTGCCACAGCTGCTGGCGAAACGTCAGGAAAGAAAATACCAAGACCACGGTTACACAGCCCGGATAACCTACAAGAGCCAATGAACTCTGACCATGAAAGCCTTCGACAAAATATTTTGAATATTTTGACATAGGGATTTTTTTGTAACGACCCTCTAAAAAAGCTGAGGGTAATGCTGAGCATCTGACAAATGAGAATGCTCTCCTGTATCCGTTTGCTTCAAGGGAAAATAATGGAGTGTTGTATCAAATACATCCATCTGTAAACCACCTCTTAAAGGGCCACTTCATATTTTTTGCTTAAACTGACAAATCCTAGTTCCTTGATGCACATGTCCCTGTCCTACAGGTAATTGAAAACACATAGTTGTCATATGTTCACATTAGGATCAATCCAGCCCTCTTGCATATGAAGTTCTTGCATGCAGAATACCAGTGCTCCGATTTAGAATCACAGTCATTCAGTCGGAAGAGGTCACACAGGCCACACAGGATCAGCCTAGAGCATCCCTGACAAGTTGTTTGTCCAGCTGCTGCTTGAAGACTGCCAGTGAGGGGAATTCCTCCCTAGGAAGCTGATTCCACTGTTGAACAACTCTTACTGTAAAAAAAAGTTCCCCTTAATGTCCAGCTGGTACCTTTCCACCCATAATTTATACCCATTACTGCTATTCCTATCCTCTGCTTCCAACAGGAACAGCTTCTTGCCTTACTCTAAGTGACAGCCTTTCAAATACTTAAAGAGAGCAATAATGTCTCCCCTCAACCTCCTCTTTTCTAGACTGAACATTCACAAGTCCCATTCCTCCTCACTTCTCATGCATGCTTGCCATGTGTACTTCAGGTCCCCTGTATCCAGTGCACATGCAGCCCCACAACAGGGCAAATAACACCTCTTGGGACTGCTTCATGTCAGGAAGTGTCACAGCGATGCTGAAGCCCTTCCCCCCACGGTCTAGCATCCTTGGGAAGTTTATTTCTTGCTGGTGATGTGGGCCACTGAGATAATCAGAGTCTGTGACCCAACTCTTGCCAGATGCTTCATCTAATTTGAGCATTAGACCTTATGATGAACTGTACTTTTATTAAGCCTCAGTCAGCAGTGATGTATGTTGGTTGGTTCTGAACCAGGACTTCCATCAACAGTTTGAAGCTGGTTTGTTAATTACAGCTTGTACAACAGGGCTCGATAAATTCCAGGCACCATATGCCTAGAAATTTCATTGCGGGACCTAGTATTTTGAGCAAAGATTTTGTTATAATTCTCTGGACAGACAAGAGGGTCGGATCCAACCACTCTCCACTGGTGCAAAAGAGAGGAAAGGATCCCTTTGTTTGGGATCATGGGACCTGCATGGACAACAGCTGTGTGATGTAGAGGCCATAATAAGGAGAGGAATTGTCTGGGTGGAAAAGGTGACTGGATCCGACCCAAAGCTTATTTATCATTTTGCATCAGAATGTTTTGTAGTATGACAAAGGAAATGTGCATGAAGTCTTGTTGCTTCTTTATTTGTAAACTTAGGTTTACACCATTCAGTGGTGGTTGGTTGAATCCATTTCTTAACCAGTTGCTTCATGTTGTGGCTCCACTATTCCATTAAATTTAGTTTTTTAAAGAAAATAATGGAATTATGAGAAATTGGAGAGAAGTTGGGCTGGGGCTAGAGGCTAGTTTTTTTGTTGTGGTGATGACAACCTGGGTTACCACTATATTTGTTTATATGTTTATATATTACACTTTTATCATAGCTTTAAAGATATTACAAGGAACTGTGAAGAGGTTAGGATGAGGTTCGGTGGCAGCAATTGTTTGAAAATTATATCCAGCCCACCAGTTAAGATTTACTTCTCCAGCCCTGCTCTCTGTGCCTCTGCCTTCAGAGGTGAGGCAGATGGCAACTAGAGACAGGGCATTTTCTGTGGTGGCACCTTGCCCCTTGGAATTCCTTTCCCTTGAGACTCTCCTGCCACCTACTTTCTTTTGGGGTCCAGGCTAAAACCCATACTTTTACCCGGGCTTTAATTAGGGATTTATCTTGCCAATGGTCTGCTCTGCTTTATGAATAGTTTTTGTTCTACTTATGTCCATTGGCTTGAGTTTTATACTGTGTTTTTTAATTGTAAGCCTCCTCGAGCAGAACTTTGAAGAACCAACATAAAATACTCTAAATAAACAATAAATATCTGAAGAAGTGAGCTGTGACTCATGGAAGCTCATACCCTGCCAGAAATTTTGAATGATTTTAAGTTGCTACTGGACTCTTGCTCTTTTCTACTGCTACCGCTAGCGATCGTGATCCAACCGAATAAATAATAAAATATGGTTGTTAAAAGACAAAACCTTGAAGGCTGAAAAATTGGGCTGGCTTCTAATTTTTGGGCTGGCTTGTGGAGCCAGAGAAAAATTGTTGTATTAAATGTGGCTTGTGATATCTAATTCACAATCTGTAGTTTGTTGAGTAGACCATCTGTGACTGGTCTCTGGCTGCACTGGGATATGGGGAGGTTGTCCTGCTGAGGGGTGGCAAGAAGCAGAAAAAAGGGGTTACTTTGTTCATCTAACCAGAGTTTGTTGCAGTTTATGATACCTGAATGCAGCCATGGTGAAATAATTTTGTATTTACATATTTTTATAAGGCTGATGTGAAATAGCTTGTAGCTGTTTTCTCCGCTAGGAAAGCTTATGGTCTCTGTGGGAAATAAGACTCAACAAAGAATGTGTACGTTAGGGTCAAAGGTATTGCAAGTGAATTCTTTTTAGGATTTAAAAGCTTTTTTTAAAAAATAAAGCATTGTTTTATGGGAGATCAAAGGTGTTCATAAAATGTAGGGTTTAGCACTTCTTAAAGTCCTGCCATTCTGCAAGAAGTGGTAGTTTATTTATCTTTTAAAGGCAGCTTATTTTTTAGAATGCCTTTGAAGTCTGGACTTCCTTTTTGTGTATTGTTTAGGTAGCTTAGTTTTTGCTATCACAGTAAGCATATATTTTTTTAAAGGCTTACAATAATAGTTAAAACTCGGGCAAAATGACATCCAAATTTTTTTGATACTCTAAGACAGGATGCAGGTGCTGTGTCTCCATCGGTTCCTCTTTTCCATTCTCCTTCCATTCTTGTTTTGGGGTAAAATTAAGTGTTCTGCTGGCTGCCGTAGGTGGAAGACTTTTAAACAAATGGATTGGTGAAGGAATGCACCTTCACAGTATTTGTACAGCACCTGTTTTGATATCACTGAAATCTTGACAATTTTGATATCATCATATAGCCTAGCATTTTACTGAGCCCTGCATCACTATTTTTAACTGCTGTAAAAGAAGTCAGCAGCTAGAAGTTCCTGGGTCAGATTGTTCTATTTTCCCTGTAAGGGAAACCAATCTCATTGTCATTGATGCTGCTTAGTCATATTCTTTTCCCTGAAGGAAAAGAGGTATAAGTGGGCAGCATCTGTACCAGTGAGACTTGGCAATAGACTCTTAGGGGGATAAGGCATAAAGTCTTCTCTGAAGTCCCCCATTGTACTGTCGAGTGGCTCTCAGATGATGCTAATTGCTGACCAGAGTGTATATCATCTGTGTATCTTGTATAATTTCCCACACACCATATTGCTTCCAACTCTTGGGCTGCATCGACAGAGGTATAGTGTCCAAATCAGGTGAAGTGATGGCATCTCTTTACTCTGCTCTGGTTAGACCTCACCTAGAGGTTTTGGGCACCACAATTTAAGAAAGAGTGGACAAACTGGAACGTGTCCAGAGGAAGGCAACAAAGATGGTGAGGGGTCTGGAGATCAAGTCCTATGAGGAAAGGTTGAAGGAGCTGGGTGTTTTTAGCCTGAAGAGAAGACTGAGAGGGGACATGATAACCATCTTCATGTACTTGAAGAGCTGTCATATAGAGGATGGTGCCGAGTTGTTTTCTGTTGCCCTTCCAACTCTGATTCTGTGATTCTATGCTTTTGCATTGATGAAGGAATTTCTTTAAATTTAAATTGTTCTAACCTGGATAGCCCAGACTAGCCCGATCTTGTCAGATTTCAGAAGTTAAGCAGGGGTGGTCTGGTTAGTATTTAGATCAGAGACCACCAGGGACATCCATCCTATGGCGTCACCATAAGTTGGCTGTGACTTGATGGCAAAAAAATATAATTTTTTACGACACCTTATGGATACAATATTGTAAAAAGTTGTTCAGTTTTCTAAATTAATGTGCTTTTTATTACAGAGTTTTCTTGGAGGATTGTTTGGTCCCATTTGTGAAATTGATGTTGTTCTTAATGACGCAGAATCACGAAAAACCGCTGAAATCAAAACAGAAGATGGTAAAATTGAAAAGCATTATCTCTTCTATGATGGAGAATCAGTTTCAGGAAAGGTGAATTCCCATTTTTTTCTGTTTAAAAATCTTTATTTGAAAGAACATGCAGATAGAAACAGTCACTAATCAGTCCACTACTGTATCTTGGATTAACTACTCCAGTTAATTTTATTTTGCTGTCAAAGTAGGAATTAAGCTAGAATGTGTGTTCTAAATCTGGATATTTGAGAGTGAGCTAAACTGATTTATGGATGGCTGTCATCAGGAGTGAAAAACTGACATCTTCTGGTTCTTTCTTCCAAGAACTATTTGTTTGTTTAAAATATTTCTGCCTCCCACTTCTCCAAAATCTTGCTCCTGGTGGCAAACATAAGATAAAAACCATAAATAGAAATATAAAATAAATTCAGACAGTTTAAAAGAGTTAAAAAGTACTTGGCAGTAAAATTATCTGCAATAGGACCATCTCATTTGTAAAACAATCTAACCAGCAGCATAAAATAATTAACACCAGAAGGCAGGCTATGAAACATCAGATGGGGAGCACTGTTAAAATATCAAAGGCTGGGGGGTAGAAGTTCTTATCTGAAATCCTGGCTGAAGAGAAATGGTTTCATCCGTTGCCCAGAAGCCAATAAAGTCAGTGCCAATCACATTTTAAGGGGAGGGCATTCTATACTTGGAACATCACCAGTGGAGGAAGGCCTATTTCTAGACACTAGAGCACGGCTTGCTTTTTGCATAGCCGTTAGCTGCAGTGAGGAGGGGAAAGAGGAATGTTTCTCTCTCCGTCTTCCTTTTTTTGCCAGTTGTCCTTCTGTTGAAGCAAGAGGCATCCCCAGCATAGAGCAAGATAGGAGCAGTTATACCCAGCTCTCCCTCTTTACTCTAGTCTCATGCCCATGGACATTTTTGAAGGTGTCATGGGTGGTGTTGGTCTTGGGGGAAGGTCTGTATCAGCAAGTGCCTTCTGCTGGTACTTTGTTGGCTTCAGCTCTCAGTAATGATACCAAACTAATCATCTGTCCCATTAAATTGTATCCAGATCGTCACTGTAGAGCTAAAACAGTATTTGGTGAACACCGGGATGCTCTTACTAAAAAGTGTCACTGGGATCTGAGTTGACATTTGGGAAAAAGAACAAACCACAGAACAACTTAACGTTGCCAGAAAGCTCAAGTGATTTGTGTTTAAGCCATGCTTAGAGTGTGCTATTTCCACAGCTAGTAGGTGAAGTCTGTTTAAATTTACTGTCAAAATTGCAGACAAACAGTTGGAAAAGTTTCTGGGCAGTCTAGCTCATATAGTAGGTTTCAGATGTACACAAGGAACACTTAACGTGGCCTGGTGCTGCCTCATTTTCTTCTCTGTCAGGAAGTATTCCGTAAATGGGATATGTGTGGGTGGGGCACCTGATGCATAGAAAAGAACAGGGTGGCCTCTGTGTGTACACTGGATGTCCTGGATCAGAATATCTGTATTCTTCTATCCCACTGTTCTTCAAAGCCCCTTTGGAAAGCTACACAGATGTGGGAAAAATTGGCGTATTTGCCTCACGCATATGCTCCGAAACATTTTTTGCTTCTTGCCTGCCTGCTTGCTTTCTCCTTAATAACTCCTGTGTCCTCTGTGTCACATAGCTGCTTCATCACATTCTCTTCCCACATTCCGACTTCCGTATGACTTTTTTAGCCTTGCAAAGGATTGCATAAGGAGTAATGGAAGAGAGTGCTGGTGACATCCAACAGAAACTTCTCAGAACTGGAACCAACAATCTAGTCTAGCTGTTGGATGAGCAAACGCTGTAGTCCTTGTTTAGTCTTGGTTCAGAAAATGTGTGTATGCCTGCGCTAAATGGGAGGGAAACTTTAATCAGTGTCTTGCTTTTTGCAGGTGAACATAGTCTTTAAGCAACATGGAAAGAGGCTAGAGCACCAAGGAATAAGAATTGAATTTGTAGGACAAATTGGTGAGTTTTAGAATGGCTGTCGTGCTTGAATGGTTGCACAGTTCCGTAAACCAGGGTTGTGATCGTTCATCACCTGGGCTAGTCAACAGGGCATTGGAGTCTGCTTTGAAGTAAATAGTGCTTGGGATGGGGGCACTTCTGTCATTTTGCCTTACTTTTAAACAAGTGCTGTTTGCACTTATTTTAGTGAATATAGCCCAGAACATTATGTACATCTTTACATTAAGAACATGATCTAGGGTACGGGGTGGTTCTTTTAGTTCATCCCAAAAACGAAGGTGCAGTAAGTAAAAGTGATACCACTAATTGAAATAGCTTCTCAGTACTTTGCTTTTCTTCCTTTTTCAAGCTTATAAAGCTTGTGTATATAATGTTTATCTGCAGAAGTCAGACAAAAATATCTCTATTCCTAGTTGATAACATTATGGGAAATAAAATTATATGTATTTTACCTGTACTAAACCTTTGTATTTTTAAAGCTACTGCATAAAGACCTCTTCTATTAGTCAAGCTTGCTGTGTCAGCAGCCTGGTGGTTGTGGAGCTAAATAATGAATAAAACTGTTGTATTATTGACTTAAATGAAGAACCAACCAAAATAGCTCCAACTATTAAGCATGCTTTCAGGTTCCATGGAATTCTTCCTCAGGAATGTAGAAGTTGGGTGGAGGAGAGAGTTGTTGTTGGGCATGATGCAGAATCTTCTTTTAGCAGATTGCAGTCTTCAGATGTAGCAAACAATGGCGCTGTATATAGCTCCCTGAGTAGAATTACATTCTAGAACCATTGAGTTCACTGAATTTAGAAGCATGTAATGCTGTTAGTGTGTAAGAAATATCCAGGATTGCTGGGATGAAGAAGCAATGGCTGACCATACTTTGAAAAAATATAAACTCTAATTGCTCTGAAGCAGTAATGAGAATGCACAGTCCCTAGTAAGGTAGAGAACACAAATGAAGCAAAATGTAGATTATGTGTCCTGTAAACAGTATTGACTCTCAACTGAATGTGCCAAGCTTGCTAATATAAAGACTGGCTATATTTTTTTTACATGTGCTTTGTCAAGGCAGAGAGCAGAAGTATTCTGATTACTGAAGTACGGCTCCATAGCTTTCTTCCCTCCCCCTGTCTGATGAAGAGTTCTGGGGAATGTCAAAGCTTACTCTCTAAGCTGTGATAGTTGTGTTAGTCTTAATAAAAGTTGTTGTGCTACTAGGACATTTGTATTGATGCTCAAGGTATAAATATTTCTCCCAGCTTTGTATAATCTCATGCAACAACTTAGATTTCAAGCCATTTAAAGAGCATTGTGTGCTCTAAGAAGAAATGTGGTGTTCTTTTTCTGTCTTTTTTAGAACTTTTCAATGACAAGAGCAATACTCATGAGTTTGTAAACCTTGTGAAAGAGCTGGCCTTACCTGGTGAATTAACACAAAGCAGAAGTTATGACTTTGAATTTATGCAAGTTGAGAAGCCATACGAATCCTACATTGGTGCCAATGTCAGATTGAGGTATGGGCTCTAAAGAACAGTTTTTTCTCTCTAGCTACATTTACCATAGTCTTTCTCTGTAGTGCATTATTGGTAGGGATACAGTAAAAAAATTATTCAAATAAACATTTTTTGCTTGGATTTGTAAGAATTTTTTTCTGGCTTTCAGAAGTTTAGTATAACACCTTGTTAATCAAAATGCCGCAGAGCTGTAGCATAGTGCAGCTTGTGTTTCATAGGCAGAGCGAGCAAACTATGAGTCTTATTCTGTACCAAGAAACGTAAAGCATGTTAGAATAAATTCTGCATATCAGATTCTTGTTTCACTTCATTTATCTTACATAATCCACGTTGGTTATATTGCTGTGTTTGGACAAAGCAAATGCGGCAGCTGAATTTTATGATACAGTCATCTAGTAATTGGTTAAGTTAATAGAGAACATCTTCTCAGAGAGCAAATTCTGTGTATGTGTTTATATACATATATAGCATTCCGTGTATATAATTTCTACCAATGTCCCTCTCTTTTTAAAGGTATTTCCTTAAAGTGACAATAGTAAGAAGATTGTCAGACTTGATAAAAGAGTATGACCTTATTGTACACCAGCTTGCAACATATCCAGATGTTAACAATTCTATTAAAATGGAAGTCGGCATTGAAGATTGTCTGCATATAGAATTCGAATACAACAAATCCAAGTATGTATGACTCTGAATTAGCCCAAGGCATGATCTTGCACAACATAACACGGGTAGATATTCTTACTGAAAAGGAGAGAGCCCATAGCAGTCAGTACCAGTTGATTGCTAAAGACTTGCCCTCCTGGTTTTCCAGTGTAGAGGCCTTCTACCTTTTTAACAGCTTTATTTGTGATGCTTGTTCAGTCTCCTGCTTGTTCAGAATTGGTGTCCTACTGCTGTGGGTACGTTTGCATCAGCTGGCTTGTCTGATGGTGTGATAATGTGGATCCTTTCTTATTAGTGGCATATTTTTAGACCACTTGCAAAGTACACTTCTTTAGTGCTGGCATTCTTTCTTAGGCTTATTTGAAAATGGGTTTCATGTGGCTCCTAGAAACATACTAATCAACTGAAAAATCAAAATTGTTTGTAGCTGTGAGCATCCAGTGGAAGGCAATTTGTACAGTATTTTCCAGTAAAATAAACCATTTCAGTAGAGAGCAGTATTTCATGGGGTGGGGGGGCAATAACAATACAAATATGTTCCATGCATTTCTGTAAACTAGTTACAATGGTCATACAAATTATATATTTCTACAAGCCTCCTTCTTTTATCTCCTTAAGGTATCACTTAAAGGATGTGATTGTTGGAAAAATTTACTTCCTCTTAGTAAGAATAAAAATTCAGCATATGGAATTGCAGTTGATCAAAAAGGAGATCACTGGAATTGGTAAGAGGAGCAAGACCTGGGAAAATGTCAATTTTGAGGAATAATTTGACGTAGAAACATTCTGAGTTTAGCTTTGGTAATAGATTTAATTTTTAATTTGCCACAGAATCTTGTGACATGGGCATGTAAAGTTTAGCTACAGCTTTATAACTGCAATGCGTTGTCTGAAGTTATAATAATATAGTTTGTCAGCAATTTGTTCAGGTAGTGACCAGTACTCATTATTATTATTTGCAGATAATTAATTTCCTTTAAAATGGCTTGTAAATCAGTGCCAGAAGTATGCAACTGTAAAATTACATGGGTAGACGATTAGACATTTTGAGGGTACAGGAAGAGGCAGAAGAACTTTCTGTACCGTCTACATTTTAGAACATAGCAAAATCTCAGAGCTACCGTATCATGGGGTGCCTCAGCAATGATTTGTGAAAGTAGTAAATAAAAGGTTCCATAGTTGTATGGAAGATAGGTAGGTGCCCTTGTATGCTTTGGGAAAACAAAGTTACCCGCCACATTTTTTCGCCCTTTTACTGCTTTTACTGGCCATGAGGCATGCAAACATTTTGTTCAATGCTTACTACCAAGAGGGTTGTATACTGGTTTTCTGATTATTTGTGTAATTAAGAACTCTCACAAATGACAACACTTTCCTGTAGAAGCTGCATTGTTGCTGCAGCTGCCAGTGGAGCAAGGCAACAACGGGGCTTCCGGATAGCAAGCTTCTGTGTGGTGGCCGTTCCCCCATATTCCCTGGGGGGCTTTTTCAAGGATATTTTAAACCAAGTATTGACCATGTTACATCATTAAATCAGTCTATTGATGTGTCGACTTCCAGTTAAAACAAACAAAAAACCCTCAGAGTGCTCCCTAGTGGTAAGGGGGGAAGAATGGCTGTATGTGGGTGGGACCACAAAAATATGGAATTTCCTGCCCACATGGCAGCCATTCAGGCTTTTCTGTGGTATTAACCAAAACTTTGCAGCAAAGCAGGTTTCAGAAATATTGGGGGGAAGCTGGGAAAAACCGGGAACATGCACAAATGCACACAGTGCTGTGGGAAAGCGGGAAGAACCTGCTTCCTGACAGCATTGAGCCCAGGACAAATAATCCATATGGGAAATATAAAAATAAGTAGAAGTGTTCTTGCCAAGATAAAACTGCTATGGCCCTCTGGTTTGCAGAAGTCAGTAGCTAAATTAAACTATAGATGTTCAAATTACTTGGACATAAACAGCTTGCTTCCTGTTTAACCAGGACCCAGTACCACAACAGAGACAGAGACCATCGCAAAGTATGAAATTATGGATGGTGCACCAGTCAAAGGTAAGTTGGTGCCTGTCATTGTTGGCGGGAAGGGCTTCTGTGCTGAAATGTAGGCTGTCTTTGGTTCTTGTAGGTTATCCGGGCTGTGTGAGACCGTGGTCTTGGTATTTTCTTTCCTGACATTTCGCCAGCAGCTGTGGCAGGCATCTTCAGAGGAGTAACATTGAAGGACAGTGTCTCTCAGTGTCAAGTGTGTAGGAAGAGTAATATATAGCCAGAAAAGGGGGGGGGTTTGAGCTGAATCATTGTCCTGCAAAAAGTATCAAAGGTAATGTGTTAATCATTGTCCTGTAAGTATCAAGATAATGTGCTAATGAGGGTGTGGTATGTTAATATGGAACCATTGTATCCTGAAGTGATCTGTTAATGTGTGAAATCCAAAGCTAATCTGCATGGCTATTGTGGACTGTAGTCTTTGTTAGTCTGGAGGTTTTCAGGACAGGAAGCCAAGCCTTATTCATTCTTAAACTCTCTTCTTTTCTGTTAAAGTTGTGCTGATGTTTATGAATTTCAATGGCTTCTCTGTGCAATCTGACAAAATAGTTGGTAGAATTGTCCAGTCTTTCAGTGTCTTGGAATAAGACCCTGTGTCCTGTTTGTGTCAGTCCATGTTCAGCCACTGCTGATTTCTCAGGTTGGCCAAGTCTGCAGTATCTTTCATGTTCTTTTATCCTTGTTTGTATGCTCCTCTGAAGATGACTGCCACAGCTGCTGGAGAAACGTCAGGAAAGAAAATACCAAGACCACGGTCACACAGCCCGGATAACCTACAAGAGCCAATGAACTCTGACAGTGAAAGCCTTTGACAATATTTAGGCTGTCTTTAATTTAATTTTTTTATGATAATCAAAAACATCCCGTTCTGAAAGCTGGAACTGGTACAAATAGCAAACCAAAATTCTAAACAATGCTGTTGGTCTCTTAAATGAATTAGGCTCCCTAGTTTAGGAGTTCAGTCTCCTTTCTCTTCATTCCTTTTCATCATGTTGGTGATCTGTTCTTCCTATTGTGCTCATTACACTATTAAAGGGTGATCTTAAGATTCAAGTAAGGTAGCAGGGAAAATGGGGTCAAAGGCATGAGTCTTCATAATGTTGGAATGCTGTGTGCTAGTCTTCACACATGGAAATGGCAGCACTCTCCAGACTGTTCTGAAGATCATACAAGTCACTTGCATTTGACTGTTCTAGCAGTCATTCCTTTTCTGGTGACTTCCTACTTGTATCATAAACTCCAGTAGGGAGTAAGGTCAGGTGCTGGAAGGTAAGGTCAGGCGCTGGAAGCCATGTTTGGAATACTATATCAATGTGTCTCTTCATAATACTTCTTGGCTAACTACCTGCAATTCCCAATTTCATGTATCGTATGAGAGGAAGGCTATTTAGCAAGAATGTTTATTATCAAGCATCTGTTTACTACTTGAGGGCTGAGAAGTGCTGCTGCAAGTATTGCAGAGTAATTTAATCATTTAAAAATGTCTTTCCAGGTGTATAGCATCCATAAAATAAGTTCCTTTGGGATCCATTCTGACTTTGGTTTCTTTAGACTACTTTGATTCATAGGGTCGCCATGAGTCGGAAGTGACTTGACAGCACTTAACACACACACAGACTATTTAGGTAACAATCATGGTAATGTACTGTTTTTCCCCATGAAACGAATAGTGACCCAAAGTTGTTTATTCTAGTGAATTTCTGATTAAATGTAAAACTTATTAAGTAATACTTCAAAGCTTATTAAGTAATACTGCACAAAACTTGGTCGACTAGTGTTTAGAGTTCAAAGGATGGTTAATCCCACACCTTTGCATTCTAACTGGTACCCTTTTTTAGCAAGTAAAATTAACAGGAATTTCAACTGAGTTGACTGTGTCCCATGGATGCATGCAGAAGAGCTATCCCAGAGACACCCATGCACTGCCATGCATGTAATTTTAAAACCTTCCAGTCTCCCTAAGTTGTCACAAACTCTGATGAGAGTGGGTTGAAGAGAAACGCCCTTCCTTTTCCTTTCCCCTAATTGCTCTTACGCCAAGAATACACAGTGCTTTTAAAACCTTGGAGTATTTAAAGATTTCTTTGAAGAAGCCTTTGAAAAGGAACTGCAAGACCTCTAGGAGTGCCTGCCGATCACCCAGCAGCACACCATGTAGCTGAAATGCCTCAGAGTTATTGAATACCTCAAAACTGCTATATCGTTAAACCTCTCAATTCGTTAAAACTTTCAGTCAGCTACAAATAACCATGATTTATTCTCTTTAAGGTGAATCTATTCCCATAAGACTCTTCTTGGCAGGATATGATCCAACTCCTACAATGAGGGATGTGAACAAAAAGTTTTCAGTAAGATACTTCTTGAATCTAGTGCTAGTAGATGAAGAGGACAGACGGTACTTCAAGCAACAGGTATAATGCTGAGCAAATGAGTGTTTCAATGTGGTGGATTTCTTAGGAGCTGCCTTTCTCTTAAACAATATTCAAGTTGACTTAAAGTGCTATTCTGTGCAGAGTTTCGGCCGTCTAAGCCCATTGATTCCAAAAGGCTTAAACTGGAATAACTGCATAGGTAGGATTGTATTGAAAACAACCAATAAAATCATAAAACACTAAACAGTAAAATACAGTCCACTAAACCAGCAATAAAATTTGTTTAGAAATTGTTTAAAGAGAAGTAGGAGGTTGTAATTAGGAGCTTGACACTAAAAATATGAGTAATGGATCTTATTTCTTAATATGTTACCTTTGAACTGATAAGAAGGGGAGGCAAGAGGGAGCAAATCAGCTGTATGACCAATGAAAAGACCCATCTATAACTTGATTTGGAGCACTAGAAATCTTTTCTTGCTTGTATCTGATCCAGTATACTAATTAAAGCGACCCCTTTGCATTTCTCAGAACGCTCCGGAGCAAGTCAGGATGCACAGACTTGAATCTTATGATTTACTTTGAAAAATATCAGAGTATGTAACTCTCTTCTGGCTTTTAGACAGTTTTATACAAGAGCCATCTGTAAGTGGAGAGAAAGCTTTTGAGTACCAAGTAGTGTGCTGGATCCAAACTCGTATCCCAGTGGCAGAGGGGGGCGAGCCTTTTTGCTGATTTCCCCCATTCCACTGCAGGCCTCCTTGTTGTACTCTGTGTGCTTTCTTGAGGGAACCCAACCCTGAGAGCAGCATTTTGGGGGATGCAGTGGGCTGTAGTGGGAAAGGGGAGGTTGGAAAGATCCTCATGGTCCTCTGGATATGCTTGTTGGATGGTTTATGCTGAAGAATAATTTTTATTGCTGTTTTCAAATATGATTTTGCTACTGCTTAGTTACTGTGGTTTTAATATTAGGTTGCAAGCAATCTTTTGCATATGGAAAAGGTTGGAGAAATGAATACATTTTATCCAACTTAGAATTTTGATTCAGTTGTTACCATAGCTGCTTCTTTCTGCAGCTGGTTACTATAAAGCTTCTAAAATATGTATTTTCTTCCATCTTTTAATAAGGAGATAATTCTTTGGAGAAAAGCTCCCGAGAAACTGAGGAAACAACGAACCAACTTTCACCAGCGATTTGAAAGTCCAGAACCTCAAGCAACTGCAGAGCAGCCAGAAATGTGAATTGGGTCTCGGGGATAAAAGAACTTTTGGCAGATTAGCAGGTTAAATGGTGGTAACAGCCTGTAGGGAAGAAGGCCAAAATTCTCATTACAACAGTCTTCCTTCATCTTACAGTGCTGCATTTCCCACACTACTAAAACATTCTTCAAGTAAACATTCAAATGTGTACATACATTTAAAATAAGAGCTTTCTCAAACACTGGAACTTTCTTAAGCTATTTTATACTGCACATTTTATTTTTGTCTGGTGTGATGCACTCAGATATGCATAAAGCTTAAAAGAAATCTAGTTATTTGTTTCCATGCATGTAGGCTGGTGCATTTAATTTTTGCTTTATCATTGATGGTAGACTAAAGCATTTCTTCTTCCTATACCACATTTCATATCATACATCTTCAGTGTCTTTTACTTGTATCCTTGGAAATCAATAAAAGTACGATGGCCTAAAATGTCAATTTTGGGATTTATAATGGGCATTTGTCCTAAAACGACTCTTTTGCTCTCCTCCCTCCCCAGGAAGTATTTAATGTGTACAAAACACTACGTATTTGCTGGGGTAATTTTGAGACCATACTGTGTTTAGACTTCCCATTTTTCTGAGTAACCTGGTAGGCAAACTTCTTCCTGATCTCAATTTTGTATGAGGGGATTCTGCTCTTCTGATTCGTTTCTTAGTACTTCCATCCCAATAATCCTGTTGTCTGGCTCCAAAGTCCCTGAGAAGGCTTATTAGCTTACAGGATAAATGTAGATGTATAATTTCACATGGAGGGTAAGAAGTGTGAATGTATTAGTATAGCTTTTAGTGATTAAAGTATTGAATTCCAGGTCACATGCATAAAACTCTGCTGTGCTTGCACTTAAACCCTCACAGATTCGTCTTATTTTCCTTTAATCAGCTCCAACTGAGTGAAAGCTGTGTGTATGTGTGTTTCCCTGCACATTTTCATCTCCACCCTACTGTAATGAAAGCTAATTGGGCCTTACAGAAACATATAGTTTTACCAACTGTATTCCAAGCACACATTAAAAGTCTGTGAAATGAAACATCAGATCATTTAACACTGAGTGACTGTGCCACATTTGGACAAATCTCAGTAGCCTTTGAGTGTTTCCACATGGGTAGTTTTTTGCCCAAGGCTTGATGCTGTTGGTAAGCAGAGTTTTTCCCGGCTTCCCCAAGGCATCGTGGTGCATTTGTGCACTTCCTGGGTTTCCTCTAGTCTTTCCCAAATCATCTTTGCCACAGTTTTGGGAAAGATTGCAGCAAGCCTGGGTGGCTGTTGTACGGGTGGGAAACGTTTGGACTTTCCAGGCCTGCACACAATGCAGCCGTTTTCCCTGCAGCAGCTATTTCCTCTCACTTTCACCAGGGATTTTTTCTTTTCTTAAAAATTGGCAATTGAATAGCATTATCAATATACGATTATACCAATATATTAATCATGTTCCCTGAATTAACAGCTTTCTTTTTAAAAAAGTGTCTACCCCCTTTCATTGCAGTCATATAAGGAAAAGGGCATATTTTCAAGGAAAGGGACTAGAGAAGCTGGTAATTCAAAGAATCTGATACATAAATAGGAAATCTGCTGTGTAGAAACCCTGTTGCTTCTTGTGCTGTATTAGTAGCCACGGCAGCAAGGACAAGCCTGTCCTTGTGTGGAAACACCTTCCTCTCTCCCTCTACAGTTAAGGATGCTGTTTTCATAACACTTTGTATGTGTCAGGCACCACATGGGACCTGCTGAATGGAAGCCTTCTCACGTTTGTAGTTCACTTGGCCTATATACCAAGAATGTTTCTAAACTTCAGTGCAAGTATTATTGGTTACCTTACTTTATGAGTAAGCAAAATTACTAAATCTATACTTCTGTAAGAACTGTTTTATTACTATGGCACTTTGATAAAAGCAATCAGATACTGCTGGCTAGGATGCTTCTGTTAATACGGCTGCCTGTGACTGAGAGAACTTAACTCCCTCATGTAAGTGCCTGATCAGAATTTCAGAAAAAAAGCCAAATATTTTCATGGACACTTGCATGTTGCAATCTGGAAACTATTCTAAGACATTTTGAAAACTGATTGTATTTAACCAGCCTCAACTTGTGCAACTGTGTATAATAGTCATAATGAACTGCTATTTGAATTATTAAAAATAGCTGTATTCTCACTAAAACTTCTGAATTGTCTTTACTTACATATTGTGCCAAAAATGCATCTATTAGTTCTATTTAATCTTTTATTCTGTTACTAGAGGCCTTGAAGTCATGCTTGGGAGAGAGGTTAAGAGTGTTGCACTAGTATCTGGGAGACCCAGGTTTGAATTCCCACTCATGCCCTGGAAGCCTGCTGGGTGACCTTGGGTCACACTTTCTCAGCCTATCCTCCCTCACAGTGTTGTTGTGAGGTTCAAACGGAGGAGAATAATGTAAGCCACTTTGGTCCCTGCTGGGGAGAAAGGTGGGGTATAAATGAGTTAAATAAATAAAGCAAAATAAATGGGTATAATTTAGGGAACAATCCTAAGCAGGTCCACTCAGAAGCAAGGATATAAATTCAATAAATATATTGCCCTTTGTTTAACTGCTTGTTCTCACAAGTAGATTTGGTGCAGTACACGCACACAGGTTAGTAGAAACCTTGAGAAAAAAATTCTTGAGGTATCTTCATATCTAGATACACTAGCCCCTATCTAGTGTACGTTCATTAATCCCCCCGCCACCATTTTAAAATGGTTTTTCCCATTCACTTTCCAATGCAGACATTCCTTTGTGCATATCAGCTCACTCTGGTGACTTTCCTGTCAAAGCACATATACTCTGGACTGAAGTATCAAACTATTTACAATGTCAACACTTGTAAACATCTGGCAAATACATTAGATGGGGGAATACTGTAAATAAGTTTGCTATACCTGATCTGCTATCACTTAGTCTCAAATCTAGACTGACTTAAAGCTGAGGGTGCTGCATGCTAAAGGTTCTATTTAAACAAAGTTTTGTTCAACTTTTTATGCAGTTTCTGAAGGGAAAGGTTTTTTCTTAGGTTTTGCATATGAAATTCAAAACTTTAAGAAACTGTCATCTTTTAAGTAAGTCCTGAGTATGCGGTGTTGTCTAGATGAGAAAAAGACTTACTGAACCAACATTACCCCAACACCTTGCAGGTATTCAGTGAGTAAGCCACAAGATCTTGGCCAGTGGTGGACCACAATTAATCTTAACCCCACTCCCCTTTGGCATAAACTGTGGCGTCAGAACGTAACGAAAACAAACGAGCCATGGGAAAATAAGGGACTCGTGTAAGCGCTGCATACTGTTGTGACAAACCGGGGGTTCGGAGGGGAGAGAGACCCAAAGACCATTGTTTCAAGAAACAGTTATTTATTTGGAGCAGCTGCAACCCAGAGGCCCTAATGGGCAGAAATCTCTGAGTCCCGATTGTACTGAGGGAGAGATATTTATCCAAATTCAAGATATGACAACCCATCAATACATTCAGGGTAAAGCTGATAGCACTACAGACATAGAGGCGGCAGTAAAGTAACAGTTTCACTCAGTTCTTGTTATGGTTTACTGTAACCCTCCGTGACTCTTGCCCCAGTTACTTAGCCCACAGAGATACCCTGCCCAGCCACAAGCTATTCCCTTGCTGTCCTAATACATTTACAGAAAGGAAAAGAGATGATTACAAATTGCTAAATCAGTGGATCTTCCATAGTCAGGGGAAGTCTACCTTGCCGTCTCAATACGTTCCCACTTTACCACGAGGGCTCCGACTACTCACGTGCAATGCTAGGAAGCCGGCGGTCTCGGGCCTTGCTGGATACCAACCACACATGTGAGTGGCTGGCCTGCTCGATGCCTGAGGAGAGCGAGTGGTGGTACTGAAGGTCGTCGCAGCTTGGGCTGAGAGTGGTGGCGGGGAGGCAGGGGGGAGGCACTGCTGTTCCTCGGGTTCCCTTCAGTCCGGCTCAGCCTCCCCAACGGCCTGCGTCGCTTGGAGCGTTTCTCTCTCGCTCACTCAGGCACTCGAGTAGCCGCCCTCTGGGGGCCTGCCGCGCCGGGCGCTGACGCAAAAACGGCGCGCCGGAGGGCTGTGAGCATTCCGTGCCGATGTCCGTGGGTCGCTGCGCGCGGCTCGTGTCTCGGCTCCGCTATGGCGGCGCCGCCGTCGTCCTCCGGAGCCGGCAGAGCGGCCCGAGCCGGGCAGCCGCGGCGGGGGGAGCCTTCTCCACCGCTTCGTCCGACGGCCGCGACGCAGGCGCCAAAGCTCCGGACACTTCCTTGTTCGTGCCGCTCGCGGTGGCGCCGGTGGCGCCTGGCCCCGAGGGGGATGTCGGCGCCGAGCTTACTCGCCCGCTCAATAAGAGTAAGCCACTGCGCTTGCGCGGGAGGCAGAGACAGTTTGATTCGGGTTTGGACCAGGGGAGAGGGGCTGTGGCTCAGTTTGTAGAGCCTCTGCTTGGCGTGCAGAAGGTCCCAGGTTCAATCCCCGGCATCTCCAGTTAAAGGGACGAGGCAGGTAGGTGGTGTGACAGACCTCTGCCTGAGACCCTGGAGAGCATCTGCTTGGCATGCAGAAGGTCCCAGGTTCAATCCCTGGCATCTCCAGTTAAAGGGACGAGGCAGGTAGGTGGTGTGACAGACCTCTGCCTAAGACCCTGGAGAGCATTTGCTTGGCATGCAGAAGGTCCCAGGTTCAATCCCCAGCATCTCCAGTTAAAGGGACGAGGCAGATAGGTGATGTGACAGACCTCTGCCTGAGACCCTGGAGAGCATCTGCTTGGCATGCAGAAGGTCCCAGGTTCAATCCCCGGCATCTCCAGTTAAAGGGACGAGGCAGGTAGGTGGTGTGACAGACCTCTGCCTGAGACCCTGGAGAGCATCTGCTTGGCATGCAGAAGGTCCCAGGTTCAATCCCTGGCATCTCCAGTTAAAGGGACGAGGCAGGTAGGTGGTGTGACAGACCTCTGCCTGAGACCCTGGAGAGCATTTGCTTGGCATGCAGAAGGTCCCAGGTTCAATCCCCAGCATCTCCAGTTAAAGGGACGAGGCAGATAGGTGATGTGACAGACCTCTGCCTAAGACCCTGGAGAGCATTTGCTTGGAATGCAGAAGGTCCCAGGTTCAATCCCTGGCATCTCCAGTTAAAGGGACGAGGCAGGTAGGTGGTGTGAAAGACCTCTGCCTAAGACCCTGGAGAGCCTCTGCTTGGCATGCAGAAGGTCCCAGGTTCAATCCCTGGCATCTCCAGTTAAAGGGACGAGGCAGGTAGGTGGTGTGAAAGACCTCTGCCTGAGACCCTGGAGAGCCTCTGCTTGGCATGCAGAAGGTCCCAGGTTCAATCCCTGGCATCTCCAGTTAAAGGGACGAGGCAGGTAGGTGGTGTGAAAGACCTCTGCCTAAGACCCTGGACAGCCTCTGCTTGGCATGCAGAAGGTCCCAGGTTCAATCCCTGGCATCTCCAGTTAAAGGGACGAGGCAGGTAGGTGATGTGACAGACCTCTGCCTAAGACCCTGGAGAGCATTTGCTTGGCATGCAGAAGGTCCCAGGTTCAATCCCTGGCATCTCCAGTTAAAGGGACGAGGCAGGTAGGTGGTGTGAAAGACCTCTGCCTAAGACCCTGGAGAGCCTCTGCTTGGCATGCAGAAGGTCCCAGGTTCAATCCCTGGCATCTCCAGTTAAAGGGACGAGGCAGGTAGGTGGTGTGAAAGACCTCTGCCTAAGACCCTGGAGAGCCTCTGCTTGGCATGCAGAAGGTCCCAGGTTCAATCCCCGGCATCTCCAGTTAAAGGGACGAGGCAGGTAGGTGATGTGACAGACCTCTGCCTAAGACCCTGGAGAGCATTTGCTTGGCATGCAGAAGGTCCCAGGTTCAATCCCTGGCATCTCCAGTTAAAGGGACGAGGCAGGTAGGTGGTGTGACAGACCTCTGCCTAAGACCCTGGAGAGCCTCTGCTTGGCATGCAGAAGGTCCCAGGTTCAATCCCTGGCATCTGCAGTTAAAGGGACGAGGCAGGTAGGTGGTGTGACAGACCTCTGCCTAAGACCCTGGAGAGCATTTGCTTGGCATGCAGAAGGTCCCAGGTTCAATCCCCAGCATCTCCAGTTAAAGGGACGAGGCAGATAGGTGATGTGACAGACCTCTGCCTAAGACCCTGGAGAGCATTTGCTTGGAATGCAGAAGGTCCCAGGTTCAATCCCTGGCATCTCCAGTTAAAGGGACGAGGCAGGTAGGTGGTGTGAAAGACCTCTGCCTAAGACCCTGGAGAGCCTCTGCTTGGCATGCAGAAGGTCCCAGGTTCAATCCCTGGCATCTCCAGTTAAAGGGACGAGGCAGGTAGGTGGTGTGAAAGACCTCTGCCTAAGACCCTGGAGAGCCTCTGCTTGGCATGCAGAAGGTCCCAGGTTCAATCCCTGGCATCTCCAGTTAAAGGGACGAGGCAGGTAGGTGATGTGACAGACCTCTGCCTAAGACCCTGGAGAGCATTTGCTTGGCATGCAGAAGGTCCCAGGTTCAATCCCCGGCATCTCCAGTTAAAGGGACGAGGCAGGTAGGTGATGTGACAGACCTCTGCCTAAGACCCTGGAGAGCATTTGCTTGGCATGCAGAAGGTCCCAGGTTCAATCCCTGGCATCTCCAGTTAAAGGGACGAGGCAGGTAGGTGGTGTGAAAGACCTCTGCCTAAGACCCTGGAGAGCCTCTGCTTGGCATGCAGAAGGTCCCAGGTTCAATCCCTGGCATCTCCAGTTAAAGGGACGAGGCAGGTAGGTGGTGTGAAAGACCTCTGCCTAAGACCCTGGAGAGCCTCTGCTTGGCATGCAGAAGGTCCCAGGTTCAATCCCCGGCATCTCCAGTTAAAGGGGCCAGGCAAGTAGGTGATGTGAAAGACCTCTGCCTGAGACCCCGGAGAGCCATGGAGAGGGGCCGTGGCTCAGTGGTAGAGCCTCTGCTTGGCATGTAGAAGGTCCCAGGTTCAATCCCCGGCATCTCCAGTTAAAGGGACTCGGCAGGTTAGTGATGGGAAAGACCCCTGCCTGAGACCCCGGAGAGCCATGGGGAGGGGGCATGGCTCAGTGGTAGAGCCTCTGCTTGGCATGTAGAAGGTCCCAGGTTCAATCCCCGGCATCTCCAGTTAAAGGGACTCGGCAGGTTAGTGATGGGAAAGACCCCTGCCTGAGACCCCGGAGAGCCATGGGGAGGGGGCATGGCTCAGTGGTAGAGCCTCTGCTTGGCATGTAGAAGGTCCCAGGTTCAATCCCCGGCATCTCCAGTTAAAGGGACTCGGCAGGTTAGTGATGGGAAAGACCTCTTCCTGAGACCCTGGAGAGCCATGGGGAGGGGGCGTGGCTCAGTGGTAGAGCATCCGCTTGGCATCCAGGAGGTCCCAGGTTCCAGGTCAAAGGGACTGGGAGGGTGATGGGAAAGACCTCTGCCTGAGACCCTGGAGAGCCGCTGCCGGTCTGAGTAGACAATACTGACTTTGATGGACCAAGGGGCTGGTTCAGTATAAGGCAGATTCATGTGTTCGTGTGATTCCCCCCTCCTCCACATGAGCGGCGGAGGCTAACCTGGTGGACTGGATTTGTTTCCCCACTCCTCCACACGAAGCCAGCTGGGTGACCTTAGTCACACTCTCTCAGCCTCACCTACCTCACAGGGTGTCTGTTGTGGGGAAGGGAAGGCGATTGTAAGCTGGTTTGAGTCTCCCTTAAGTGGCAGAGAAAGTCGGCATATAAAAACCAACTCTTCTTCTTCTTTAGCTGTAAACCCTGGTTTCTGGCAAATGGTTGTAGAGGCAAACGAGAGCCGTTTTGTTGTAGTGGTCAAAGCAGTACTGGGGATTCCAGGATTCTCCCCGCTCCAGTGGCTTTAGGCCAGTCACCCTCATTCGTCCTGCTCTGCCTCACTAGGTTGTGAGGATGAAATGGAAGAGACAGCCTACATTGTAGAGGATGGATGCTGGCCTTATTTATTAATCTGTTATTATGAGTCAAAGTTTAAGGGTTTCAGCAAGTGGTGTTCCTGCAGCATACAATGTAGAGGTGTAGCTCTCATTCCTATGCTTAGGTCTAGAGAGTCCAGTCTTTGCCTTGGCAGGCACAGTTACAACTATTGTTCTTTACAGGCCCACCAGGATGTGCTTGTATTTTTCAGTAAAGGAACATAGCCAGCTGGCAGTTTGCCAGCAACATTTATTTATTTACATACCTGATTGATTTGCTCTCTTTCTCCCCACCAAGGGCCCAGAGCAGCTTACATTGTTTTCCTCTGCTCCATTTTATCCTCACAGTAGACCTGTGAGGTCAGTTATGCTAAGAGTGTGTGACTGGCCCAAGGTCACCAAGCAAGCTTCTGTGGCAAAGTGGGGATTCAAATATTGTCCCATTTTCATTTGCACTTTCTGGGGACTTTCAGGAAGTACACTTCATCCTCATCTTCATGTTCTATATGCGTGGAGCTCTTCTTGCTGTAGCATGCCAACTGCATTGTAGAGCCTAATCATCCATAACGTTTCAGGTATCTCTCCCCACACACATGGCCACTACTGTTTGGAGAACTTTGCCCAAGTATTCAGAAATCATCCATTCCTCATCTAAAGCACCCTAAGCAAGAAAAGACAGCTTATTGGAAGTGAGTGTGTGAAGACCGTTGTTCTTCACAGGAGATTTAAGGGAATGTTTTATAATACATGCTTGATGACAGCTGCTTGTTTCTTATGTTTTATCCATGTTTGTATAATTAAGATGCTACCCTTTGTGTTTTGTTTTCTAGGTGAAGTCTTGAAAGTACTGAATAAATTTTACAGGAGGAGAGAAGTACAAAAACTAGGGGCGGAAAATGGTCTAGATGGTATGAAATACTGAAGACTAATTTTGCTAGATGTTTTATCATTTTTGGGGCAAAAAATGTCTGTTACTTAATTTTCAATAGTTCTGAGCATGACCTATTTTTGAAGGTGCCTGGCTAAGGCGTATATTGTTTAAATATTAGTGCCTGAAAAAAACTGTGTTCTTCACTTACCCTTTCTTGTAAAGAAGTTCAGTGGCCATTTGCATCAATTACCATTTCAGTATGAAAGCAAAATACATTACAATTATTGAACTTTATTAAGCGGTTTTTAAAAATGTATTCTTACTAGGACTTTATTTTCAATTTTAGGGAGCCTGATGCTTGCATGTAACGCTGAGCTACTCCCCCCTCTTCTTTTACAGCTCGTCTTTTTCATCAAGCATTTATAAGCTTTAGGAAATACATCATGGAATCTAGTTCATTGAGGCCAGATGTGCACATTATTCTAAATGATATATGTTGTGGGGCAGGTAAGCATGAAGAATATCCAGTGATTTCATCATCATAGTTTAAAAAGATACGTGAATTGGTTTGATTTAGGGTTAGGTGTTTAAATTCAGACTTTTCTTGTATATGTATCGAAAGAAACTGCCAACAATGGTCTCTTTCATTCTACATGGAGACCTTGGAGTCTTTATTGGAGTCTTTTAGTCTTTTAGATTGTCAGCATGGCTGTTCACCACCTTGCTTCATTTTGTTACTTATATCATCCTACCTAATAGTGAAGTCTTGGCCCCTGCGCTGGCAACTGAAGCAATGCTGAGAGACCAGCCCTGATATTGGTATTAGGTTCTGCATATCCAGGGGAATCCCTAGGTATGAGGAAAAATAAGAATCCCCTCCAAAGGGATAGCCAAAATTATGCAGGCCTTGCTGAAATTCAGTGTTGACTGGGTTTCTGATGAGGTTGCTAAGATAACCAAAATGGTGACACATAGTTTTTTGCAATTCTCTTGTGAGAGTTTGGGTGCCATTTTGGTTGCCTTAGCAGCCTCAGCAGATGGGGAAGATGCCATCTCGTGTGCCACTGTGGGGCCTAGGTGAAGAGTTCAGATCCCTCACCCCAGCATCTGGCATCCATGCGTGCAAAATTATAGTTGTTGTACTTGATCATGCATAGAATTATCCTTAGTAACTTAATAAAAAGAATGCTAGAAGATGATTCTGCCCTGACCTGGACATCCCAGGCTAGCTCGATCTTGTCAGATCTCAGAAGCTAATCAGGATTGGCCTTGGTTAGTATTTGGATGGGAGATCACCAAGGAAGTGCAGGGTGGCTATGCAGAGGCAGGCAATGGCAAACCACCTCTGAATGTCTCTTGCCTTGAAAACCCCATGGGATCACCATAAGTCAGCTGAGACTTGACAACCCCCCTCCAAAAGGTGACAACTTTAGCAAAAGTGGAATATGGAAATGCTAGTATGTATTCTCTGCTTCTAATATCTGTACTACAGCAACTGTTCCTTACAGTTAAATGTAATCTAAAGTGCAGAATCTGGGCACTGCTTGTCCAAGGGTGTGACCCTGCTCTGGTTGTGTGGATGCTCCTGCTGTGACAGGCAAGCAGCAATACACCAGGCCAAAGTTCAGCAACTCCGAGACCTTTGGGGCATCCATTTAGACCCAGTGCCAGGAGATGAAGCTGTGCTTATGGGTAACTCCTTGGTTGTTCTCTGCTTCTTGAGCAGTATCCAGAAAGTGGGCATATAGCGAACATAGGGGAGCGAAAGGGAGGCTGGCTGAGCCTGTGCTCCCTCCCCCCAGTGGCCCCTTCCTTCGTGCAACCAATCTTGCCCCTCTACATGTTTACCCTCTGTGCTCCAATTAGTGAGAACGTGTGGAAGGCCACTTTTATAGCTTGAAACAGTGCTGAATGTCACATGTCTACTTTGGAGTGTTAAGTCCGAGATGTTATAGGGCAGTTGGGTGGCAATTTGTTAGTTACATTTTGATGTGTGTATGTGTGTCTCTTCTGTTTTCAGGGCATGTTGATGATCTGTTCCCATTTTTCATGAGACACGCTAAGCAGATCTTTCCTATGTTGGAGTGTATGGATGATCTGCGCAAAATCAGTGATTTACGATTGCCACCCAATTGGTTAGTTGCTTCAAAATAGCATATCCAGTCTTTAATATGATCACCAGCTGCCATCTCAGTTTATATGTTTTTATCAAGTGTTTAAGACTTGTTGCTTGTGTTTAGTTTTGCTGCTCTGTAGGAGAATGAATTAAAGGGTTGCTTTTCCCTCATTTTCTAGAAACATATTGCTGCAGATGAAATTTTGGATACTGGGATGTTGTATACTGGGATACCTTTTTTTTCAGTCTTCTTTCTCAAATGAATTTTTGGAACCATTTAATGATCTGAATATTTTAAAAATAGACTGCAAAATAAAAGAGAGCCAGTGTGATGTAGCGGTTAAGAGTGTTTGACTGTTATCTGGGAGACCTGGGTTTGAATCCCCGCTTGTGCCATGGTAGCTCGCTGGGTGACCTTGGGCTGGTCATGCTGTCTCAGCATAGGTGCTGGTTTTGACCTTTAAAGCCTTACATGGCCTGGGACTTTCATACCTTCAGGACCGCCTCTTCTGGTATACCCCCGAATATCTTTATGATCACCTGATAATAACTTACTGGTGGTCCCTGGCCCTAAGAGTGTGCGGCTGTCCTCGATGAGAGCATAGTGGAATGCTCTGTCTGGTGACATCAGGGCCCTGTGGGACCTTAAAGAGTTCCACCAGGCCTATAGTTGAGGGCAGCCACAGGTATCAGATCTGCTGGCCTCTTTAACCCCCTCCATATGATATATTATACCAACTGAGGGGGTAGCCTGTCATCTATCTCGGTCAGAATGATTGGAATGAGGCACCGTCTTATGATTCTTGGGGATTGTTTTTAACTTGATATTTTATTGTTTTAAATTTAGGATTTACTGGTATTCTTATTGTTTTAATATTTCATTGTATTTTAAAATGATGTTACCTGCTCTGAGCCTTGCCTTGGCTGGGGAGGGCGGGCTACAAATCACAAATTTAAATAAATAAATAAAATAACCTACCTCACAAGGTTGTTGCAAGGATAAAATGGAGGAGAGGAAAACAGTATAAGACGCTTTGGGTCCCCGTTGGAGAGAAAGGTGGAGTACAGATGAATTAAATAAATGAATACACATTTGAATCAAGACTTACCTATGTGTATCAATTTGTGTGTCTTTTCTTACCTTCCAGGTATCCAGAAGCCAGGGCTATCCAGAGAAAAATTGTGTTTCATGCGGGTCCGACAAATAGTGGAAAAACCTATCATGCAATCCAAAGATATTTAGCAGCAAAATCAGGAGTATACTGTGGCCCTTTGAAGCTGCTGGCACATGAGATCTTCCAAAAGAGTAACGATGCAGTCAGTATTTTTGCATATTTCTGTGCTGTTGTGAATCTCGGGGATTGATTGCTGTAATACTGACTATTGTAGTGGCTGTTTATGATATAATGTCATTGGCTTGCATAATATCCTTCCCAACTGTATAAGCAGAAAACAACCCAGTACTCCAAGGAGCACACCATCTGTACTTTGATGGTGTGTGAGACATTTGGCCAAGGGGGTGGGCAGGAAGGAAAGGGAGAGTCAAGTACCTCTGGAAATACAGTTATGATCATTTTCACTAATCTAAGTTTATTTGACTTGGCTGGAGGCACTGCTAGTCAGTTCTGTAACTGTAAAATTTGCAAAGAAAATATCTAGCTGTGCGGGCAGATTCTGGATCCTGTTGTTGCTGAATTTGAAACTCTGTAATAGCTGTTTGGTAAGCTGCAGTACTGAAGTCAAAAGCTCTGCTCATGACATGAGTTCGATGGAAGTTGGTTTCAGGTAGCTGGCTCAGGGTTGACTCAGCCTTCCATCCTTCCGAGGTTGGTAAAATGAGTACCCAGCTTGCTTGGGGATAAAGGGAAGATGACTGGGGAAGGCACTGGCAAACCACCCCGTAAACAAAGTCTGCCTAGTAAACGTCGGGATATGACGTCACCCCATGGGTCAGGAATGACCCAGTGCTTGCACAGGGGACCTTTAATAGCTGTTTACTGTATATATTCTGTGCTGTCTTATATATTCTCCAAGCATCAATTAAAGAAAACTGAAATCACTGTGAGCTGCTAAAAATCTGTAATCTGGAGCAGCTCAGTAGATCTCCTAAGGCTTCTTCAAATGAAGCAGCTATGAGTTTCAAAGCAAAACCAAGCCAGCACAGCAATGTTTCGCTTGCCTTTGCGCTGCTGCATGATTGGCAGTCCAGGGCAGTTGGAGCCTCTTCTCCCCAGGTGCATCTGTTTTCCATAAGAGGTTACGAGGCGTTTATCTAATTACTTGTAGCTACTCCAAAGTTTTACAAATTTTTACAATGAGGTTCAATTAAATTGCAAAACATGTATTACAGTATGCAGATAATGAGTAAATGCCAAAAGCAAAAGTGTTGATAATGGCAGCAACTTTTTGCTTATAATGATAATGACAAAGCTAAATTACTAGCAGGCACAATCTCTGTTTGCTTTTTGTGTTTGCTCATTATTTGTATACTGTAATATATGTTTTGCCTTGACCTGGATGGCCCAGGTTAGTCTGATCTTGTCAGATCTCAGAAGCTAAGCAAGTTCAGCCCTGGTTAGTATTTGGATGGGAGACCACCAAGGAATACCAGGGTTGCTGGGCAGAGGAAGGCACTGGCAAACCACCTCTGTTAGTCTCTTGCCATGAAAACCCCCCAAAAGGATTGCCATAAATTGGCTGCGACTTGACGGCACTTTACACACAAACAATACAGGGAGGGAAAAAAGTATTTGATCCCCTGCTGAATTTGCCCGTTTGCCCTCTGACGAAAAAATGACCAGTCCATAATTTTAATGGGAGGTCTATTGTAGCTGTGAGAGACAGAATAACAACAAGAAAACCCCCAGAAACCCAGAAGACAAAAGTCAGAGATTGATGTGCATTATAATGAGTGAAATAAGTATTTGATCCCTTTGCAAAAGATGACTTAGTACTTGGTGGCAAAACCCTTGTTGGCAATTACAGAGGTCAGACGTTTCTTGTAGGTGGCCACCAGGTTTGCACACATCTCAGGAGGTATTTTGTCCCACTCCTCTTTGCAGATCCTCTCCAAGTCAGTAAGATTTTGAGGCTGATGTGTAGCTACTCGAACCTTCAGCTCCCTCCACAGATTTTCGATGGGCTTAAGGTCTGGAGACTGGCTAGGCCACTCCAGGACCTTAATGTGCTTCTTCTTGAGCCACTGCTTTGTTGCCTTGGCCGTGTGTTTTGGGTCATTGTCATGCTGGAATACCCATCCTCGACCCATTTTCAATGCCCTGGCTGAGGGAAGGAGGTGCTCACCCAAGATTTGACGATACATGGTCCCGTCCATCGTCCCTTTGATGCGGTGAAGGTGTCCTGTCCCCTTAGCAGAAAAACACCCCCAAAGCATAATATGTCCCCCTCCATGTTTGACGGTGGGGATGGTGTTCTTGGGGTCATAGGTAGCATTCCTCCTCCAAACACGGCAAATTGAGTTGATGCCAAAGAGCTCGGTTTTGGTCTCATCTGACCACAACACTTTCACCCAGTTCTCCTCTGGGTCATTCAGATGTGCATTGGCAAACTGCAGACGGGCCTGTACATGTGCTGAGTTGAGCAAGGGGACCTTGCGGGCTCTGCAAGATCTCAGTCCTTCATGGCGTAGTGCGTTACCAACTGTTTTCATGGTGACTATGGTCCCAGCTGCCCTGAGATCATTGACAAGTTCCCCCTGTGTAGTTCTGGGCTGCTTCATCACCGAAGGCTTTCACGGTCAGAGTTCATTGGTTCTTGTAGGTTATCCGGGCTGTGTGACCGTGGTCTTGGTATTTTCTTTCCTGACGTTTCGCCAGCAGCTGTGGCAGGCATCTTCAGAGGAGTAACACTGAAGGACAGTGTCTCTCAATGTCAAGTGTGTACACTTGACACTGAGAGACACTGTCCTTCAGTGTTACTCCTCTGAAGATGCCTGCCACAGCTGCTGGCGAAACGTCAGGAAAGAAAATACCAAGACCACGGTCACACAGCCCGGATAACCTACAAGAACCAATGCTTCATCACCGTTCTCATGATCATGGCAACTCCACGAGATGAGATCTTGCATGGAGCCCCAGACCGAGAGAGGTTGACAGTTATTTTGTGTTTCTTCCATTTGCGAATTATTGCACCAACTTTTGTCACCTTCTCACCAAGCTGCTTGGCAATAGTCTTGTAGCCCAGTCCAGCCTTGTGCAGGTCTACAATCTTGTCCCTGACATCCTTGGACAGCTCTTTGGTCTTGGTCATGGTGGCTAGTTTGGAATCTGATGGATTGATTGCTTCTGTCGACAGGTGTCTTTTGTACAGGTACTGTAACGAGCTGGGATTACAGGTAAGACCTCTCCCTTACAGCAGGTGCTTCTAATCTCAGCTCATTACATACAGTGAAGATACCAGGTAGCCTGGCTGGTTGATAGGGGATCGAATCTGGCTGGTTGATAGGGGATCAAATCTGACTGGTTGATACGGGATCAAATACTTATTTCACTCATTATAGTGCACATCAATCTCTGACTTTTGTCTTCTGGGTTTCTGGGGGTTTTCCTGTTGTTATTCTGTCTCTCACAGCTACAATAGACCTCCCATTAAAATTATGGACTGGTCATTTTTTCGTCAGAGGGCAAACGGGCAAATTCAGGGGATCAAATACTTTTTCCCCTCACTGTATATGTTTTGCAATTTAATTGAACCTTGTTGTAAAAGTTTGTAAAACTTTGGAGTAGCTACTCTGGTGCTTTGCCCATTTTTTTCTTTGTCTCCCATCTACCTCCCCCTTCTTTCTCTCTGTTTTCCATCACACTTACTGTTTATGACCATGAGGGCTAGTCCTTTGTAAGTTTTAGAGAAATGAATGGGTGTGCTGTGCCTTAGAAAATGTGTATTAGAATTTACATTTTAAAAGAAAAATCTCCATTCTCCAAACATTGTGGGGGAATTTGCTTCTTTGTGAAATCAGTCTAAGATGGGAAAAAGACAGGAGAGATGAAATGCTAGCTGGGGAGAGTGACAGTTAGGTGAGGGGGTGGAAACTAGGCTGATAAGAAACGCTTGATAGTGGTCTGAGGAAGGCTCCTTACTTAAATTAAGTGCCAGAAGAAAGGGTAAGCCTGGCTTAGCATCTGTTGGTTCTCTTCAGAAGGGTTTTGTCTGACAGCAGTGGAGAGTTCCATCAGCTTTTCCTTCCTTCCCCATTTGCCTCTTTGTGTCTATTTTTCTTCTAGATCTACTTTAACGTTGGAAATCAGGATGTCCAGGTTTATACAAAGCTCCTGCCTGCTGTACCCGATGCTTTGTGTAGGACCCTTGCAGGAGATTCCTTTCTTTTTTTGTTTCTTATCTGTGTGTCCTTTCTCTGCCCTTCTAGAACGTGCCGTGTGATCTGGTGACTGGGGAAGAGCGCGTCTGTGTAGATGGTGACGGGAGACCATCTGCCCACGTTGCTTGCACTATTGAGATGTGCAGTGTTAATACACCCTGTGAGTATATCCATTAAAAAATCTCTAGGAGTGTGTAATCATGTCATGCTGTAGTGTGGAATCTATATTGTACTATATTCTGGTGCATTATAAGTTGAAATTTGTTCTGTTAACAAGAAATGAACAGGACAAACAATAAAAAGATGTATTTAATAGGAATTATGAAGTTGCCTCAGGGAATTTACTGGGAAAGGAGTGATCTTAAAATCATATAAGGGCAGTTGTTAAATTGAGTGAATAACCTGTTTAAATAACTTAGCTTGGGAGATGATTACTTCTGTACATTTAACCTTTCAAGTTACCCTGCATAATTTACCCATATATGTTTTGTTTTTTAGATGAAGTAGCTGTGATTGATGAAATTCAGATGATCAAAGATCCTTCCAGGGGTTGGGCTTGGACGCGAGCACTCTTGGGTATGTCCTCTATTAGTATCTGTCACGTGATAAGTGAAATGTCTCTAATCCTTGTTGTCGTAGAGGAAGACTAGGGTGGAATCCATAATTCTCCTGGCAATTGCAGTTTTGAGCAGGTGGCTCCAAAGAGTCTGCGTACTTTTTGGTTGCTAGTTTGGGGGCTTATGTCTCAAGCTTCCCAAGTGAGAAAGTTTATTTTAGGGGTGTGACTGGTTGGGCAAGACAAACAAAGGCTGAAGTGTAACTCCGGCACACTCCAGGTTATTACTGCCACTAGCCCCTTTAACTGTCCAGCCAGCCAGAGACCAAGCCTCTAGGTCTCCTGGGTCTAAACAAGAAATCAACCCTGCAAGGTTTCACACTTACAAGTGAGTTCCAGAAACAAGTTACTTTGGTAACTGTAGGTAACTGTAGCCAACCTGGGCCAAAGTACTGGATTCAGATTGAAGCCCCTGAATTCAAGAACCCACCAAATATAATTAAAGTGATTTCTTAAAAGAATGTGCAGGAATATACAATAAAAGAGCAGTGAAGATAAATCCTTTTTACAAACAATGGTTCTCTAATCCAGAGGTTAGCTTAGCAAGACTGAGTCCAAGATAGTTCCAAAGTCTAAACCAGGGGTGGGGAACCTTTTTTCCACCAAGGGCCATTTAGATATTCATAACACCATTCGCGGGCCATACAGAATTATCAACTTAAAAATTGGTCGACCAAACCCCAAGCAGGCAGCTGCCCCAGAGGACACCCCCGCAGTGCGGGCAAGTAGGCAGGCATCCAACCAGTGGCATCTTGGGCGGTCCTAGCAGCTCCATAGCTAATGACTCTTCTGCAAGGGGGAAAAAAGGTTCCTTTTCTCGGCAAAACAAACTCACATCTGCCTTGAATAGAGGCTATTCCTGTCCTGGCAGGGGTGGATCACCAGTCTTAGATCCTTCTGAGCTAGAGATCTGCCAAGACCCACGAAGGGCCAGACCAAATGATTTCGCGGGCCTTAAACGGCCCCCGAGCCTGATGTTCCCCACTCCTGGTCTAAACCAACAGGTGTCTGGCTGTGCTGGCCCACCCCAGATCAAAAGCTAGTTCTATTCCAAGCAAAGGAATAAAGAATATTTCCTTTATGCCTGGCGTCTAGCACCAATGTGATTCTGACTAGCCAATCAAATATAAGCCCAATGATGTAACCATTGGTGTCACTGTCCCGGTGATGGAACCAATTAGGTATGATTGCCAATTAGTCTAACATTTTGCAGCTGTATTAGATCCAATTAACAAGCACCCACAAATCTTTGCATTAATGAGATGGAGTGTGTAGGGCCACTTAGGTGGCCTTGAAACTGTTAGGGCAGATGATGTACCCAGCACCTGTGAATACCTCCCATCCCCTTTATCTTTCCCTCTGAACTACAGTCAGCTCGACCTTGATATTCCAGGGAACAGAAATCTTCCATGTTCTTTAGGCCTCAGTTTTGAACAAGAGGCTATGGAAGAGACCTAGTCCCTTGACAGCTTGCATGCAGCAAGACGTGCTGGGTTTTGCTAATTATTCCTTTTGGCAAGCAAAAGTGACCATTAAACTGCCCTGCTTTTCTTAGGGCAGAGGCCCCTCAACCTTTTTGAGCCTGTGGGCACCTTTGGAATTCTGACACGGGGTGGTGGGCGCAACCACAAAATGGCTGCCACGCGAGGTGGATCCAACCACAACATATCAGAGACGGAAGTTATGCATAACACTGTTCAATATTTCAGGCAGAAGCTCTGTTTAACTGGATGCCTTTTAACATGAACATATTGTTAAAAATATTTCCTTACATATATACACACAGTAATGCAGTGAAGGTCCTTGCGTTGTGGAAGCAGCTGTTGGTGAAGCAACTTTAAAAAAATTTGCATAGCCAATCAGATGCCCTGCTGGGCACAAGCCCCACCCACTTTCTAAAAACACTTGGGCACCAGGAGAGGTTTCGGTAGGTGCCAGGGCACCAACAGGCACTGTGTTGGGGTCCCCTGTATTAGAGCATGGTAAACATCCCAGGGAACTGAGCGGGGCTTCATTCATGGAATGGATCTCTCTCACGTGCCCATTCATCCTTAACTCCCCCTCCTGCAACTGCTTCTGAGGGCCAGGGAGCCTTTGGGAAACAGGATAGGGTAAGTGTCTGAGGACTGTGGTGGGGAGAAGTATCCCTAGTCTCTTCTTCCTACTGTGTGAGCGGAAGTGACTGTCACATGGACAAAGAGGTGTTGGGGTCCAGCCCCATTTGACTGAGTTCAGTCTGTCTGCATTGAAAACACTTTTATAATTGCCTTCCAAGTTACTGGGGGATTTCTTCTTTCCCAAGGGCTCTGTGCAGAAGAAATTCATGTCTGCGGGGAAGCTGCTGCTATTAACTTGGTGACCGAGCTGATGTACACGACAGGGGAGGAAGTGGAGGTGGGTGCCGCACCCCTTTGCAAAGTGTCTGCATCTTCCAGGCTCCTTCCTCTTAACAATCTGAATGGCATTGTGTGTGTGTGTGTGTGTGTGTGTGTAAATTATGAGTGCTTTTTAGGAATTAGAATAGGTACGTCTTAAAAGTAAAACCCCTGCAAAGGTAGATGAAGAGTAGAATTTCTTCAGCAGATCTCATTGACGTGGACTAAATTATATAGATTGATACGTGCTGAGTCCTGCTATAACAGCTGCCTCGATGATTTAACTTTTTAGTAATACTGGTGATGACTGGGGCATACAGAAACTGAAAAGAAAAACAAGGAACAATAGAGTTTTTTGTATAGATGTTAACTCCCCCGCCCCGGAAAACAAAAGTCAGTTTAACAATTCATAGGTCTATATTTACAGTACAAAGCACATCTTTAGAGCAAGTAATTCTGACAAGCTTTTTGCCAGGTGAGGTGCACTCAAGTAAGTTAGATGGCTGCCTTGCCCCAGGATGTGGTGATGGCTGCCAACTTGGAAGGCTTTAAGAGGGGAGTGGACATATTCATGGAGGAAAGGGGTATTCATGGCTATTAGTTAAAATGGATACTAGTCATGCTGCATACCTATTCTCTCTAGTATCAGAGGAGTATGCCTATTATCTTGGGTGCTGTGGAGCACAGGCAGGATTGTGCTGCTGGCGTCGTCTTGTTTGGGGGCTTCCTAGAGGCACCTGGTTGGCCACTGTGTGAACAGACTGCTGGACTTGGTCTGATCCAGCGGGCCTGCCTTATGTTCTTATGAAGGGTAATGAGTGCAAGTTGGGATCCTTCATTTCTACAGTAATCCCATTGCCAAGACCAGGAAAGGATCATAGGGAGAATAAAATCTGTGCATGATTTACCTCAGTGCACCCCCACCCCCAGTTGTTATGTGACAAACTGCATTTGAAAGCTGTAGGGGGGGTTTCCCCAATCAGTTTGCAGCCATGAGAGCTTCTGTTTGAGCTGTTAGGGGTGGGGAGTACACACCATTGCAAGCAGGCGAGTCCTTGTGGGTACCTCAAGGAGCTCTCTCGATCAGTGCACTTCTGTTCATCATAATTCTGTGGGCGGTTACAGTTGTAAGCTCTGCTGTCTGTCATTAGGTGAGAAACTACAAGAGGCTTACCCCTATAACGGTGCTGGATCAGGCACTTGGATCTCTGGATAACCTTCGTCCTGGAGACTGCATTGTTTGTTTCAGTAAGAACGATATTTATTCTGTGAGCCGGCAGATTGAAGCCCGCGGACTGGAGTGTGCTGTCATCTACGGAAGCCTGCCACCTGGTAAATGTTGTTACTGTCTATCGTGGGAAAGCCACTCGTGCCTAGCTGTTGGCGTATGTGATGAGTAATTTTGAAATGCTTGGCATTTGGAGTCTGAATCGGGTACAGCATTAAGCGGAGTTTCTGTACTTAGTGTGTTCACCTTTCCTTTTGTTCCATAGAATTTTATTTCCATGTCTTGTTCTTTGATTAGACCAGGGGTCCCCAACCTTTTTGAGCCTGCGGGCACATTTGGAATTCTGACATGGCAGGAGGCGGAGCCAGCCACAATATGATTGCCACAGCTTAACCAGTAAAACAGTGCAGATCCTTGTGCTGTGGTGGCAGCTACTGTCAAAGCAACATTTTAAAAAATCTGCATGGCCAGTCAGAAGCCTTGCTGGGCAACGGCCCTACCTGGCCCTGCTCAGTTCCTTAAAAAACTCAGTTCCTAAAAAATGGGTCAGACCGCTTTTATGGAGGAGTTTGATTACGTTAAGGTTAGGATGTAGCTGAGCTTAGCTCGTTAATGCATTCAAGCAGCCTGCAGTCCAGCCCCACTCGGATTTAGTTTCCTGTTAAAGCTGATGCTGCTCCAAAGTCGGCACTCATTGGGGGTCCTGCTGTGCTCCTTTTCTCCCATGGGCTATGTCATGTTGCTTGTGGCAGAGCTGGCTTCCCTGTAGATCTTGCAAGACATTGAGAAGGAAGAGAGGAAAGCCGTGATCTTCCCACGTGCTGCTGGCCTCCCTCCCCACCCCCAGTTGTCCTGGGAGCACAAAGCACCACCTGGCTGGCATGAACACATCATCTATGTGAAGCAAGAAGTCCATGCGGGGTGGTGTATATGCAGGGTCAGAAAAGGGTCCAGGAGATCTAGGTTCAAACCCCCGATCTGCCATTAAAGCAGATCTTGGGCCAGCCAATGTGCTCCCAGCCTAACCTACCTCACAAGGTAGCTGTTGAGGGGATAAAATGGAGCAGGGGAGAGTGATGCTAGCTGCTTTGGGGACACCCATGGGCAGAAAAGTGGGGTATAAATACTAAAGGCAACACTTCATTGTTGTGAAAATCACAGTGGCCACGTCTGCACCACCCCACAAGGATGCACCTGTTCCACGTGAACTATGCTTCCGTGTGAGTGCCCTGGGGCTACTTCCGAGGCAGCCTCTGTGCTGCTGCCCTCTTAGATGGTGTGTCTCTCAGTCCACTGTGAATGTCACAGCTGCAGGAGAACTTGAAATGGTCAATGCTACATCACACATGCAACTTGTGATTGGATTGTTTCAGGAACAAAGCTTACTCAAGCCAAAAAATTCAACGATCCTGATGACCCTTGTAAAATCATGGTTGCCACAGATGCCATTGGAATGGGGCTCAACTTGTAAGTATCCTGGATGAATGAAAGGTGTTATGCTTAAGTGAAGTGAATGTGGTGGAGGTTCTCAGCTTTTTCAGGATGTGTCTCTCAGTTATACTTTTCCCATGTGGCCTTTTTGAATACAGGCATGTCCTAGTTCAGTGGTCGGCAAACTCATTAGTCAACAGAGCCAAATATTAACAGTACAACGATTGAGATTTCTTTTGAGAGCCAAATTTCTTAAACTTAAACTATATAGGTAGGTACACTGTTTATTAACTTAATAAACTTTAATTAATAATAATTATAATAATAAAGCCACCAACACAAAATAATTACAATTTTTAAATTGATGACAAAAAAAAATACCTTTCCTCTGAGCTGGCCAGCTTGGTATCCCTGACACAGAGATCTGAGCAAGTAGGCAGCCAGCTTCCTCCTTGGCCTCCACCCTTGTCCTGCTTTATACTCCTTCCCCTTTGTGCTCCGACCCCATCCGCCCCAAGCCGAGACTATAAACACCCCCTTCCCGTCCCTCTTTCTCTCCTTGTTGGGAGAGTCTCTGCAGAGGGCGGGGGTTGCGCTTTAGACCTGCTCTGGCTCTTCCGCCCATCCTGAGCGTGCTGGGCTCGAGGCAAGGGCTTCCCTTCTTAGGTGTGCTTTCCTCGCACCTGTTCTCTCCCCCCCCTCCCCACCAGTTTACCCGCGGCTGCTGGGGCTGGTGCCTCTCCGGCCTGCCAGCTGTCCAGGAATAGCCCCCCTCCGTCGTGGCTCCCTCCCGCCAACCAGCTGAGGGGCGGCCTTGTCCGCTACCACCCCGAGGTTCCGGCTTGGGGACTGCGGGCCATTGTGGCTGCCGCGGCGCCTTATTTACTGGGTGGGCTCCGCCCAGGCCGCTTCCCCCGCTCGCCAGCTGACGAGCGGGTCTTTTGGCGGCGGCTGGGGCTTCTGGCGGGTTTGCCTTGCTGCGGGGTGGCGATTATGGTCGGTCCCCGCTTGTTGCCTCCGCGAGCCCCCTTCCAGGTAAGTGGGGGTGCGAGGGTTCCTCCCCCCTCCCCTGGAGGCTGCCGTCGGGAGCGGGGCCTGACGAGGCGTCCCGAGTGAAACTTGCCTTCGTTGCCGCCGCCTATCCCTCCCAAGCGGCAGCGCAATGCGACCCCGGAACCGGATGGGCACAAGGACAGGAAGTGACTGCGGCCGCAGCAGCTCGGGGCAGCGTAGCGCGCATGCGCCGCACACCCGGCTTTTCCCTCCCTCCCTCGCCGCCTCCTCCCCCCGCTCGTAGAGCTCACACAGGTGACGGCTGCCGCCTTCCCGCCGGGGAATAGAAAGTTGGCCGGCCCGCAGAGCGCATGGGCACGCGCTGCAGCGCCGCGAACTCTTGCCGGCCCGCCTGCTCTTGTGGGCGCCACCGCGGCGCTTTCGAGTGGCAGGAGCTGCGCAGTGGAACTCGGCGCTCCCGGCTTGCGCTGGATGCGGGGATGCTCTTTTCCTTCAGCGGCCCCAAATAAAACCATCCCGCGGTTTGCAGATTCTGAGGGGAAGGCTGCCGCCTCCCTGCCAGGGAATAGAAAGTTGGGCTGCTGTGGAAGGTGCTGCGGTGCTCCTGGCTCGCGTTGGCAGAGCCGCACTCAAGGGGCCAAAGAGCCGCATGTGGCTCGGGAGCCACGGTTTGCCGACCACTGTCCTAGTTCAACAAACTGCTGACTTGAGACAAGATTCTTAAATGTGTAAACCTCACGAAGCCCAGAGCCCTTCTAAAGGCCACCAGGTTTGAGAGAGCTTGTAATGCCACATGGGGAGCAAGCATCCCACTCTGAAATCTGATGCGGGTCAGCCAGGGGTCATATGGCTCTGGTTAGCTGCACCTTGCCTGTTCCATCCTTTTACCTTATTACTCCTGATGGCAGTTAGGTGAGTGTCAGCTGCTGGTTGGACCTTGGTGCTCACATAGCATATCCAAGTTTCATGCAGAGCTCAGAATAGACATTGGATAATTAGCAGTCCTCCGCTGGTATAAAGCAAATGGGACAGCAGGAAAGAAAGGGAGGTTTCCTTCACTGCAGTATTACTTCTGAGACCGCCACAAAGTCTTTTACTGTCATTGTCTTCCTTCTGGTACCCTCTTTGACCTACGTTCATGTTTCCAGGCAAAGATAGCATTGCCTAGAAGAGTATTTGCAGAACTTAGACTATGGTAGAATAAATGCAATAGTTTTTCTCCCCCCTGTGATTTTGACACCAGTCTTTTTTATTTGTGCTTTGGTTCTAGGAGCATAAAGAGAATCATTTTCAACTCTCTGATTAAGCCAGTGGTCAATGAGAAGGGTGAGAAAGAAATGGATACGATCACAACCTCCCAGGCGTTACAGATCTCAGGAAGAGCTGGAAGGTTTAGCACAGTTTTCAAAGAGGGGGAGGTCACTACTATGCATCGTGACGACCTTGCCTTGTTAAAGGAAATCTTGAATAAATCGGTGGAACCCATAGTGGTAAGATCTCTTCTGAATAGACTGATACTGTTGAAGCATTTTACAGTTGTCTGATTGGTACTCTGGATTTGCAGAGCAGTGTCCTCTTAACATGGACTGCACTGATGGAAGAGGGAGGGTGAGGGGTGATCTTGTCCCCTTCCTCATGGCGGTGCTCCCCCCTCCCAGCCCACTGGGCACAGGTCCCATGACTATGGAAATCATCTTTTCAAGGATCAGAAAGGTCTGCTGGTGCACAGGGGTACAAGGCAAAGAACTGCATCCATCAGGGCTTTCCGCTGATGGATTACAGGATCCAACTCACAGCCCTTATTAGTTGTTGATCTCCCCCTACATGGAACTGTCTGCCAGCAGAGGTGTAGAGATCTGCCTCTCTGGCTTCTTTTCAGAGGAGCCTAAAGCATTTTGGTTTCAGAAGGTTTTCTCAGTCTGGCTTGGCTTGAGTTGTAATGGGGAGCCCGGCTGCTTCTGTGGGTTTTTATTTTTCCTTAACGTGTGTTAAATGGTTTCCCAAGCTGCCCTGAACAGATGGAAGCTGCAGGATACGAGTGAGCCAAGATAGAGCGTTTGAACTCTTGCCCTGAGTAGCTGTTAGGCTTCCTCTGCTCAATGGTGTGTGTATGGGGGCGGGCGCACACACCTGCATGTGGTGGCATGAGATTAATGGGACACTGTGTTGTCTTGCAGGTCATTGATGATCTAATACAGTAAACTATTTCTGTTTAAAGAAAAAAAAATAGATGTTTCTGTTCCATTTTCCCCTCCACAGGCTGCTGGCCTGCATCCAACTGCTGAGCAGATTGAAATGTTTGCGTATCATCTTCCTGGTGCCACACTCTCCAATCTAATTGTAAGACCAGAAGGCCTGTTGAGTGCTTTGAGCAGTGCTTTAAATGTTGTGTTTGTCTACCGAGGGCATGCCCCTTGGGATCCCAAGGATCAGTTTTACATTCATGAACATGGCACTTTGAGGGTTTTGGAAATATATGATGTGTTGCTTGTGTAGCTGAAGGGGCAGGCTGCCTTAAAATTTTAATGGGTTTGCATCATTAGCAGCTAAAGCAGGAATCATGAGGAATCAAAGTTATGCACTGCTCCACAGGAAGTTTGAGTTTTAAATATATGTTGACTCAAATATATTAGAACACATACACATATAAAACACCAAAACAGCAAGACATACATCCACGTATAATTGTGCCAAATATAGTCATTCAAATATAGTCATTCATCTATGTGGGTATATTAAAGTAGTTCAAGATCTCGATTTAATGTTGGAGACCATGTGTCTGTGATGCTTTTGTATTTCACAATGGATATTAAATAGGTGGACTACCTAGAGATGTTAAAATGTCAGATTTTATGGCATGTTTAGTTTAAAAAAAAAAAACAGCGAAGAAGCAGATATACCTGATCCTATGGATCAGGTAATGGATTCCTACCGAGCAGGAGATCTTAGGTGAGAGATATGTTTGCCATGTGAATCCAGCAAGCTCTTCGGTGTCCACACGGTTGGATTCCCCCCCCCCCCGAAAGCAGATCATCCTTCTGCTGTCCCACAAACTGCATTTGGAACTTCCCTGATTTCTGTATCTATGTGCGGATGGCTGGATCGGAGCCCTAATGCTTAACTAAAACCTTATTACCGACATCTGAGCGCTCCTTTTCCTTTGTTGATTTTTTAAAAAAATGTTGTAATCTTAGACTTCAGAAACTTTACTTTCTTTCATCTAAACGTAGACAAAAACATCAAGAGTTGGGTGGGGAAAACCAACACATACACACAGCTGGAACACAACAGGTCACACCTTCATTATTGATAAAACCTAAGGGGGCTCAGTCTAAGGAACTGGTGTGGGTGTCGTTTCTATAGCTTCTTGCATACAAGCTGGGAATACAGACGGAAAAGAGCCACATGAGAGAGAAAGGAATGTTATGACTTTGCTGCCTTTTACCAATACTCGGAAGCGGTGGCTTTTGTTCCTTCTGTCTGAAGCCATCCCAGAGCCTCTGCGGCCTTTTGAGATGGCCTTCTCTCCAAACACCATTTGATCCATTTTGGATTCTTTCTGTGTTTATTTTCTAGTGGCACTGCACAAGAACTGTGTTCTATATCTCAAGAATCTCAACTTTTTTATTTTTAATAAGCAAGTTTCTAGCCCTTAAGGCCTGCAAGGATAAGCATTAAAGTATATGAGCAATGCTTGCTAAAATCATGAGGAAGGATCTAAGTGGTATCAAAGTTAATGAGAAGAAACAGTAAATTATGCAGAGCAAATGCATGTGATATTCTCATGGGTTTGGTATGCAAAATGACTGCGTTGTAGCATTCACCTTTTCTTGCCTCAGAAACCTGACATTTTATGTGGCATAGTATATGCATGCACGCACACACACAGATCACAGTGCCCACTGTTATAACCCCCTCCCGTGCAACTCTACATAGAAAGGACCCTGGAAGCTTTGGTTTGCTCTTGCAAGGTTTGAAACATTGACTGAAATCCCTTTTCTGCCTTCTTGACCTGTGGTATTTTAACAGGATATTTTTGTGAGTCTCTCACAAGTGGACGGCCTCTACTTTGTCTGCAATGTTGAGGACTTCAAATTCCTAGCTGACATGATTCAGCACATTCCCCTTAACTTGCGAGCGAGATACGTGTTCTGTACCGCACCTATCAACAAAAAGCAGCCGTACGTGTGCACCTCACTGCTGAAGGTAAGTGATTTGCATCGGTGGGTGTGTAGGTGGCTGGGTGGGGATCAGAGGTTGCCTGTTATAGTTACTCAAGGTTGCGACTTGGGATTCCCGAGATAGCCCAGGCTAGCCTGATCTCATCATGTCTCAAAAGCTAAGCAGGGGTCAACCCTGGCAAGTATTTGGATGGGCAACCTCCAAGGAATTTCCGAGTCACAACGCAGAGGCAAGCAATGGCAAACCACCTCTGAATGTCTTTTGTGTTGAAAACCCCTCCAGGGGTCGCCGTAAGTCAGATGTGACTTAGTGGCAAAAAAGAGAGAAAAGAAACACTTGGAAAGGATGGCTTGGCTTTTGTGGGAGATGCTGCCACCTGGAGGTGTTGAAGCGTGCAGTTTGTCACAACCTTGGTCAAAGGAAAACAGCTTGAGTGGATGTACCAGTTTAGCTCTTTGGTGACAGTTCTGCTGTCCTGCTTAAGCTTTTAGAGCAGATTGGTGTGTGATAGACTCGTAGAGGCTGACAAAGCCTCCTTCAGCTGTTAGCTGCTTGGGTCTGCAGTTGCTTAGAAGACAACAGGGCATGGCTGGTGGATAACAAATCTTTCAGGCCCGATACTCAGAGTTGTGACATCAGCCCAAATTCTATTCCTTTTCAGGAGGGGTTCTTGAAGCAGCCTCTGGCGCATCCTAATACTGACATAACCTCACAAAGAGGATACGTTTAGCTATCTCAGCGGTGTGTGGGTTACTGGTAACTTGTGGCCGATATTGGCTCACAGGGGAAGGAGGAAAAAGACGCCATAGGACAAGTCTGCTACCCTCACCCATCTTGGATTATGACTCAGCTTACAAGTCCGTACAAAATTGTAGCATAAAAAGCCTTGGATGTGCTTTGGGGAGATCTTCCTATAGGAGTAACAAGGTGCCCTTTCCTTTGAAATGGATGAGAATGGCTTTAGTGGAGAAGGCTTCTGTAGGTCTCCTGCCAGTTTTGTTTTGCTCACTGTGGACTTGTTGGTGCAATGAAACAGAATGAAATCTAGAATCACCTGCTAAACTCCCAGCTATTTAGAAAAACATTTACAGCGCTTGTTAGAATTGATCAGAAAGGAAAACACGTGGCCACAAGAGCTACTGTCGTCCTTGTACCACCCAGGAAAGAAATTCCTGGGAAATCACACAACTCTGCCCTCCTTCCCCTCCCTTCATTCTCTTTGTGCCAGAGCCAAACCTAAAGAGAACACAACCGCGGAAGCCAACAGCCAAAGGCCAGCGGTGTTAATCAGCCAGGCTGACTTTGCTCCCTCTCCTCCAACAGTGGCCCATATAAAATCCTGCTAATGAGGGTTGGGGAGGCGAAACCTCTAATATCCCTTGCTGAACTCGAGAGTGTGGGACATGCGATGTAAACCTTTATGTGCTCCAAACAAACATCTTTGTAATGTGTTTAATAAAAAAGTTAAATATCTTTTCCTTGCTTTGCTACACAGTTGGATCTTGTGTGCCAAACCAAGGTGTTAAGCAAAAATTCTGCTATAAATTACTGTGCCTGGCCTTGGTAAGGGAAGAGTAGCTTTCCACAAACAGTGTTGGGGAATATGAGACAGTGGTTGATATTTGGGATGAAAGTAACTTTAGTTCTGGAGGAAATCCAGCTGTTTGCTCCTCCAACTCCGGCATTTTTTTATTTTCTAGTTTGCTCGGCAGTTCAGCAGAAATGAACCTCTGACGTTTGACTGGCTGTGCAGACACATTAATTGGCCTCTGACTCCACCCAGGAATATAAAGGAGCTTGTTCATCTGGAAGCCGTTCACGATGTCCTCGATCTCTACCTTTGGCTGAGGTATTGAAAAGGATGCTTGGGTTGAGTCTTAATGAGGGCAGCTTTGGGGCATAAGGAAGTCTCCACTGTGGGCAGAAATTGATTTCAGCAGCACCTTTTGGCATGGTGCCGCCCTCTTATAGGACTGTACAATTTCAGAAAGCTCAGACCAAACTACTTGTTCAAATGTCTTCCTTCAAGTGGAAAGCTCACACTCCCGGGAACCAGTTTAACCTTTTCCTTGATGTGTAACTTTCCAGGTGAAGGGGCATTGTGATCCCCCACGTGTACTTTCTCTGGTACAGTCCCAGCAGAGGACTGTACTGCATCGGAAGCTACATGTCTGAATAATTTCCAAGTAGAAACTATGTGGGAATTGTGTGTTATATCTCAGAGGCCTAGGACAAAGTATATGCGAAATCACGTAACTGTGATCAGCCTCTATGATCAACACATTCTTCAGAATGGCTTATTAGACAATGCACTAATGCAGAACAGAAACAAATCACTTGGAGGCAGAGAAATAGATGAGAGCTTGTGGGGTATAGTAAGTCTAGAGCGTTGGACTAGGATCAGGGAAACATTGGTTCAAATCCCTGCTCAGCTGTGATTCTCTCTGGGTCAGGTTACCACAATACTAGAACGCGGGGTCATCTGCTGAAGCTGGAGGGTGAGAGATTCAAAACAGATAAAAGGAAGTATTTCTTCACACAACGCATAGTTAAATTGTGGAACTCTCTGCCCCAGGATGTGGTGATGGCTGCCAACTTGGAAGGCTTTAAGAGGGGAGTGGACATATTCATGGAGGAAAGGGGTATTCATGGCTACTAGTTAAAATGGATACTAGTCATGATGCATACCTATTCTCTCCAGGATCAGAGGAGCATGCCTATTATCTTGGGTGCTGTGGAGCACAGGCAGGATGGTGCTGCTGCAGTTGTCTTGTTAGTGGCTTCCTAGAGGCCCCTGGTTGGCCACCGTGTGAACAGACTGCTGGACTTGATGGGCCTTGGTCTGATCCAGCAGGGCCTTTCTTATGTTCTTATCTCTCAGCCTGGCTTACTGGCTCCAGGCTCTAGTGAGGACAAAACGGGGTAACCCTTACATGCCACGCAGAGAGTCTTGGGAAAAACGTGGGATACATTGTAATTAATATCTTTCATAGATTGCTTACATAGATCGTTTCTATGAGGCTCCCCATCAGTTGTGTGTGATAGATAATTGGTTGGATGTAGTAAGTCCCTTCCATTAAGTGAGGCGTCTTTTTCTAGCAGAGAGAGCTGTTGCTTCCAGTTCAGTATGTTCTTCAAGAACTCACCTTGCTGGCTCTAGATCAGGGGTCAACAACCTTTTTGAGCCTGCCGGCACCTTTGGAATTCTGACATAGGGTGGTGGGTGCAGCCACAAAAGGTTTGCGACAAAATGGCTGCTGCAAGACGTGGACCCAGCCACAAAATGGCTGCCATAGCTTACCTTCATTCATGCAGCGAAGCAGCTTTTCCCAAGGAATGTTTTGAAAAATCTGCTTAGCCAATCAAATCTCCAATGGCCAGTTTCCTAGTCAGAAACCCTTCCAGACCACACCCGTTGTAGAAACACTTGGCAGGCACCAGGAAAGGTGTCAGTGGGTGCCATGGTGGCCATGGATACCATGTTGGGGATCCCTGCTTTTGAAATTACCCTCTGGAAGTGGCAACAGTTTTCTCATAATTGCTCTTAGGGAAGGGACTGTGGCTTAGTGGTAGAGCCTCTAGTTTGCATGCGGAAGGTCCCAGGTTCAATCCCCCGGCATCTCAGGTTAAAGGGACTAGGTAACTGGGGGATTTGAAAGACCCCTGCCTGAGACCCTGGAGCGCCGCTGCCGGTCTGAGTAGACAAGACTGACTTTGATGGACCAAGGGTCTGATTCAGTATAAGGCAGCTTCATGTGTTCACTTTCTTTCTGTATTCCTTTCTAAACTCAAGGAGTAGGTAACTGTTTAAAAAAACCCACCTGTCACTCCCTTGGTGACTGGGATTCAGGGGAGGTTGATACCTTTCAGGATTCCTTATAGTGTCCACTTACCACAGGTGCCCACTTGCGCTCTCTTTCAGTTACCGCTTTATGGACATGTTCCCCGACACAAGCCTTGTGAGGGACATTGAGAAGGAGCTGGACGACATCATACAAATCGGGGTACTCAACATCACGAGGCTGATCAAAATCTCGGAAGCTGTTTCTGGAACTGTGGCTGTTCCGGATGATTTCCCACTTCAGAGGACTCACATCGGTGACGGGATGTTGAACGCAGAAGACCTTCCGGAGAGCGGCCAGGCGCCTCTCCCAAATGAAGCCAAGGGCCAAGGGCAGCGAAGAGCAAGGGGGTCTAAAGCGCTGGGCCACCGGCCGGCCGGAGTGCAGGCGGAGCCCCCGGGTCGGGTCCAGGGCGCGTTGGCTGCTAGACTCATACAGCAGGGACTCCTCACCCAGGAAATGCTGAAGCAGCTGGAGAACGAGTGGTTAGCGGATCGCGGAGGGGATGCTGCTGGCAGTGCTGCCCAGAACGCAGACCCAAAGGGGAAGAATAGAAAGTGAAATGGTCTATCTTTGCAAAATAAAGGAGGTTATTTAGTAATGTTTTAGTTTTGTATTACTGGAAAAATATATAGTGCTTTTACAGCACAAGCTGCAGAGACAAGTGTGTGCTCCGAGGCGCTCACGGCCCAAAGTTTGATGAATGGAGGGGCGTGCAATAAGGAGTGCAGGCGAGCGAGCACAGACAGAGCGGGCAGGCTGCTTTTGAGGAGGGAGCCTTGGGTATTAAGCAAGGGATTTGGAAGAACTGTACCAGGTGTGGTTTCAGGAATGTCTTTTGATCCCACATTATAAAGATGACCTGAAGGGATTGCTCCAGCGTGGTATAGTGGTTAAGAGTGGTGGTTAAGAGTGGACCCTGATCTGGAGAAACGGGTTTGATTCCCCACTCCTCCACATGAGCGGTGGACGCTAATCTGGTGAACCAGGTTGATTTCCCCACTCCTCCTCATGAAGCCAGCTGGGTGACCTTGGGCTAGTCACAGTTTTCTCTGACCTCTCTCAGCCCCACCTAACTCACAGGGTGTCTGTTGTGGGGAGGGGAAGGGGAAGGCCGGTTGTAAGATTGTAAGCCGGTTTGATTCTGCCCTAAGTGGTAGAGAAAGTCGGCATGTAAAAACCAACTCTTCTCCTCCTCCTTCTTCTCCTATCAGAAAAGTTGAGCTTCAAACAGTGCAGTACACTGACTGAGTCATGTCACAAAGTTCAGACTTATTTCCCTTACAGTCCAGTGTAGTTTGTCTTTTAACTCCTTATCCAAGGTACATAGTTTAGCAGATAAAACAGCAATATAAATGATAATCTACAACTTCACAGGAAATCCCAGATGAGTGGAATGGTGAACCAAATTGTTTGCCTTCTGGATTTGCACCTACCTTGGATGAAAATTCAGCACCATGTAATTGCCCTCCATATGAAGGAAATTCAGTGGTGTACTTTGGAGTGAAGGGAGGAAAATGCATGGGCTTCTCTATTCTGGTTTCTGAAGGTGTCTTTTAATTAAAACCAAACAACTGACCGCTTTCTCCAACTATGTTCTAGGAACACCTGCCCCAGTTATTTCTCTATATGAAATCAAGGTTATTCTTGAATTAAGACTTTAGCCGCTATCCACACACACAGCAATGGGAGCATCCCAAAAGGTACCAAAGCACACATCTCTTTCCTGTGTAATATTCACCCCTTCTCCACAGCAGTGTGGGATCTTGCTGCAGAGGAGCAAACTCTCGCACCATTTGGGGTGCGGAGTGTCCGCTTCAAAGAAAGTCTTTGTTTCCCTGAAGCTGTAGCGTGGGTCTCAAAGATGAGCTGTGCTCTGTAGGAAGAGCCCATTTCTGAATGATTGCAGTGCAGGTACCCTTACTGAGATGAGCTTTGTTACCACGGAAGCAAGTGGTATTGCATTTAGGCTGCACTCTCACTAACATGTCCACTAGGCAGCCTCCAAGATCCACGCTGCATATGACATGCGCCTGTGTCTGTATTCAGAGCTCCGCCTCCTGCACCGGTGTATTATCTTTTTGCTGGTGCTAGAGGGTAGGAGAGCAGTGAAGCAGAACCAGCAGGCACAGAACTGGACAGTCTGGTTACCTTTACGAGTCGGAAGAGCACCATCTGTTGTGGGTGGATGGCTGTGTGTGGCGCGAAAGACAGGGCTTGACTCAACGCAGAGCTTTTGAGGCTAGCAGCCGAGTGCTTGAGCCGCTGGGCAACGGCCACTGTTCAGGGCAAATGATGACTGGCGGAGGTGGATGGCATCTCGCTGGCCCCAACGAAACAAACGCGTCCAAAGGGTTGGGAAATGGGGCCGCCCCGAGCAGGCTCCATACAAGGGAGACACATTCTCCTTTGCTGAACTCCCAGTGCTCGGGGGCCAAAAGAGCAGAAGGAGGTGCCGTGGCGGTGAGGTGGAAGGAAGGGGAAGAGCGGCAGCTGCAGGAGAGAAAGCTGGCCTGGGGCCTCCCAAAATGCCAGAATCAGGCTCTTGAACTGCCTACCTCTATGTGGGGTAGGTGTAGAAATTAAAAAACTTTTTTGGGGGTTTAAACAGCTTGTGGCGAATCATTTGTTGTTTCTCTCAAAAGATTTGCTCGTGCCATTTTGAGAACGAACGAGAGGTTCTCAAACCTCGGGTCTTGACTCTTGCCTGGGGAGGGGGGCATCGCGACGCTCAAATTTGCCTGAACTGGGAGGGAGGGGCTCTGGAGCTCCCCTGTTCTCACTGGTGGGGAAAAAAACTTTCCTTATCTCAAGTTCAAATGGACCGGATGTGTGGCAAATGGAGGGCATTTGAAGTCAGGGGAAGGGTCGGAAGGGTTAACTTCACGCACCCCCCCCCACACGCTCCGATCTCTTTTAGAGGGTCCTGCAGCTGCTTATGACTAATTTAAAAAGCCAACCTCCCAGCGCTTTGTTTGATTTCCATCCTGACGTGACGAGTGTTTGGAAAGACAAACTCCTTAGCCAAGACTGACTTGCCTCCAATTGCACAGTAAGGATATAGAACTTCGACTCAAAAAGCTGCTGGGTAGTGGGGAACTTGCCCTGACCTGGATGGCCCAGGCTAGCCTGATCTCATCAGATCTCAGAAGCTAAGCAGGGTCAGCCCTGGTTAGTATTTGGATGGGAGACCATCAAGGAATACCAGGGTTGCTGTGCAGAGGAAGGCACTGGCAAACCACCTCTGTTAGACTCTTGCCATGAAAACCCCAAAAGGGGTCACCATAAGTCGGCTGCGACTTGACGGCACTTAACACACACACAAGTGGGGAACTTGGACCGGCTCAGTGGGAAGAGTTGTGCTTTTGTTTTTAAATGTAGGGAAATGATGTGGAGGGAAACCCCCACGTGCTGGGGGAAAGAGAGATACAATATGGCTGCCCCTACACACAGGAAGCACTATTCCTAAATCCCCAGCCTCATATTGAGTGAGCTGGCTGTGCATGATGAATGTACATTGGTGGCAAACCTGGGTTTGTTCCTGTGTATTGGCGGGGTAAGAGCAGCGGACTCTAATCTGGAGAAAGGGGTTTGATGCCCCATTCCTCCCCATGAAGCCTGCTGGGTGACCTTGGGCCAGTCACAATTCTCTCTGGATGCTCTCGGCCCGCGCGGAGGCAGGCGACGGCAACAACCTCCAAACGTCTCTGGGTCGCCATAAGTCGGCTGTAACCTGACGGCACTTTACACACCTTGTGAAAGCGCGTTGGGTCTCTTGTAGGGTTTCGTCTGATAAGAAAGTGCTTGAGCTGTGTGCACTTAGGAGGGATGGAAATGAAATCTGGTTTCTGAGCTGTGAGCCTTTAAGGACGAAGCCCAGGACGTTCTTTTGGATTTTTGCTGAGATTAGCACTTCCTCTACTTCATTGCTTGTTCCCATAGTGACTCCATAGTAACTGCTGTAAATCCTCTGAAGTTTGTTCAGGCATTTCTAAGGCTGATTTGGATGGAAGTTTTCTGCTGCGCTAATGATGTGGATGCAATTTGCCTTGATGAAAAGGGCTGGATTCACATGATCTGCATGAATGGCGGGGGTGTATTAATGTATTAATCTCCTTTGAACAAGTCTGGAAGTAGGTAGTGCTGGACTGAGTTCTTTACATTTGTGGACTGTAACGGCATTTTAGCATCCTCTAGATGTTGTTAGCATAGCAGTATGAAAGTGGTGTATGTGTGTGTGTTAAGTGCCGTCAAGTCGCTTCCGACTCATGGCGACACTATGAATCAAAGTCCTCCAAAATGTCCTATCTTTGACAGCCTTGCTCAGATCTTGCAAATTGAGGGCTGTGGCTTCCTTTATTGAGTCCGTCCATCTCTTGTTGGGTCTTCCTCTTTTCCTGCTGCCCTCAACTTTTCCTAGCATGACTGTCTTTTCCAGTGACTTTTGTCTTCTCATAATATGACCAAAATACGATAGCCTCAGTTTAGTCATTTTAGCTTCTTGGGTCAGTTCTCTGCAATCTCTGTAAAAGGAAAAGCATAGACCCAGTCATGTGCCACGAAAGTCTCTTGTGCTCCATGAACAACTAGGAAGCTTTTGTTTTGTGCTGGTTTACCAACATGTGTAGAATTGTGGTGAAAGGAAGAGGCTGTGGGCTCTTGTTTCCCAGTGTTGGCGTGTGAAGTAGCCCTCAGGAATAAGGCAAAGTGTTTGGCTTGTGTTGGTGTGGTATGAAGACTGGAATTAGCCTTTTAGTACCAAACTATATACAAGGGAATGCCTTTAATGTGTATTTTAAAAGTGTTCTTGCTCGATGTCTCATTTTTCTGTATACCGAAAAGGCCGGCTGAGCCAAAATCATAGTTTCCCTAGGGTACCAAAAAAGCCAAGGGCTGTGCCTGTCATTGCAACATCCCTGTGAGGTAGGTCAGGCTCAGAGACGGCGACTGGCGTATCAGAATGGCAACCTGAGGGATCCCATTACAACACACTGGCTCTGAGCAGTTTGAGGCTAATGTGTCTTGCTGTGGCAAAGAAGTCTTTTGGGAAGGTGAGTTAAGTAAGAAGTGGTATATTTGTCATGAGAGGTAGGAGACAACACGGCTGGTTTGCTTTTTCAGTCTGGGTGTTTTCCTAGATGTGGGTTGTTCTGTAGCAAGTGTTTCTTTAGAGGCTTGCGGTCAAACATAAAAGGCTTCCTGAATAAACAAATGCAGATTGTCAAGGACAAGCCAGAAGGCTCTCCTGCGGTCCTGGTTTCCCCATCAGTTTATTGTGCTACTGTGGAGACCCCCACCTTTCAGCACTTTCTTGTGCCTGTGTCAGCTTGGAAGAAACACAGGGGGTTACAGCACTTTGTATTCCCAGCGATGTATTAAGAGTTTGAAAATGTTGCAAAAAACATCGCTTTAAAAGGGTCTTTGGATACCATGGCTTATAAATGGTTGGAAAACGTTTTCACAGCTAAAGGGGCCAAACAAAGTGCGAAGAGTATTTTTATAACGTTTTCAAACTCTTAATACATCGCTGGGAATACAAGTACGGTAACAGCCTCTGTCGAAGTCTGCATCCTATGCTGCAAAAACTGTCAAGGGTATCCTTAGTTTTCAGAAAGCCTTCGAGTGGGATCTTGCCTGGCTGGCAGAATTTGGCTTCCCACTTGTTTGACCGGACAGAATGACTCTTCAAGCACACTTGCTCTGTCTAACGCAGGTAGAAGCAGACTTAAATGTGAGGCTTCACCAGCTGGATTGGGAATGGCATGTGCCAACTGGATGCTGATGCGCTTCTGCGTTATGATGAACTGTTAAATGCAGCGCATCCAGTTTGATCTCACCCACACTGCAGTCTGTAGATGGGGATGTCTGTTCCTCTGCGAATGCAACCTCACCAGCCATGTCGGGCTACTAGCTGTGCATAAAACTGCTGCTCTCGCTGGATTAGAGCCAAGATCTAGGGCAGACTTTGGTCACAAGCAAGTATAGTATAATCCAGCTACTGATCAGCAGGCCTAATTCCATTTTGCTGTCATTTCTCTGATAGTACTAGGGCTCACCTAGTAAAATCGATAGGTAGTCAGTTGAAGACTTAATAACAGAATACGCTTCTTTCACATGATGCATAACTAATCTATGGAATTCACTATCATAAAATGTGATGAGGACCCCACTACCTTTGATAGTTTTAAAAGGTCTGAGTGATTCACACTGGTCTGTCCGGGACTGTTTATTAATCATGATAATTCAGTAGAACTTCCATATGCATGGGCAGTAGATCTCTAAACAGCAAGTACTAGGACAAATGAGAGAAGACCATAAGCTTCTCACAAGCAGGGCAGCCTGGTGGCCTATTGTTGGGAACTGAAATCTGGACTTGGGGACAGGCTGTGGCTCAGTGGTAGAGCATCTACTTGGCATGCAGAAGGTCCCAGGTTCAATCCCAGACATCTCCAGTTAAAAGGACCAGGCAGTAGGTGATGTGAAAGACCTATGCCTGAAACTCTGGAGATCTGCTGCCAGTCTGAGTAGACAATACTGACCTTGAAGGAGGAATGGTCTGATTCAGTATAAAACAGTATAAAACATGTGACTGGGGGGGTGGTGACTTTGGTGTGATCTTTTGTCAGGTTCTTTTAAAAAATGTGTCATACTGATATTTATTTAACTGTTCAGACTCTGATAAGGAGATCTGGGGATTTTGGGGCAGATGAGTCTCTCTGTTAAGGTAGCAAGCAGAGACCTCGAGAGTGTTCAGAAGAGCCATCGAGGCAGGGCATGAAGATGTATAAATGCGTGACAAGAATGCCTAGGATCAAGCATTGAAAAGATTTGTCAAACACGGCAGGGCTGACTGGGGGGGGGGAAGTATCCTCCGTTCCCCTAATCCCCTCCCTGGTCATGTGTCCAAGTGAGATAATGCCCATTGAAGTGGCTTGTGTTTGTTACTTTTTCCTCTTTGGAAGTGTGCCCGTGCTGGGGGAAATCATGCTGGGTTTGGGTCAGGCAAAGACTCCTCCATAGCAACGGGATTGTTCAGAGGTAGCAATGCCAAAGTTGGGCCAGTAACTAATAAGTTATTTTCTCTGCCGTTGGCAATTGGCCACTGCTCAGTCGGAGACTGTGCTGAGCCGGGAGGGACAGAGGGGAGAGAGCAAGAGGCTGAAGTTTAATCATTGAACCAGTTAGGCTGAATGGCTTTGGCTGGGGACTCTTGCTTCTCTGCTGGGAAACGGCATGGTTGAAGAAGGGCTCTTCGGTTCTCAGGATATAACTAAGATCTGGAATTGGTAACGCGCGGCAATTTCACCAACTCTTGACCCGGCGATTTGAGAAGATGTTTGCTGTACACTTAGTGGCGTTTTATTTTACAAAGCTAAAAGAGGACCAGATCAAAAAGGTAAGGTTTGAATGTCCTGGCTGGTTTTCAAGTTGATTCATCGCGCCATGTTTTGTCTTGGCAACAATTTGGAAGTCCGAGGATGGCTTTAGCACTCCCTTAACAAAAGTGAGACAAAGTGAATTGGAATAGTTCAAATTGAATTGTATTTTTGCATGCGAAAACACTTTTAAGATTGACTGTATCTAAGGAAAGCCGTCTTAGTAGCGATACTGTGTAAAGCTCAGTGTCTTTAATAAATAACGCACTGACAATGGTTACAGTTAATGGACAACAGCATCTCAGGACTGAACTAGTAATCCAGCCTATAAACTTGATCTAAGGAATTTCGGTAAGCAATTAAAGTCACATGCAGTAATTGGATTGCCACTTAAAGATGGGCCAAGGAACTGATCCCAAATCTATTAAAATGGAAGCAATCCAACTGTCATGTAGGAGCAACCTAACTACCTAAAATATTCATAGCACTGTCTTACATATGCATTTACGCCCTTTTTAGTCCATTGAAGTCAATGGGCTTTTAAGGGTATAACCGTTTAGGACTGGACTGCAATGTGTGTGTGTGTGTGTGTGTGTGTGTGTGTTTTGGGAGGGGGAAGGGGTTAGATTCTAACAGCTTGGCCTTAAGAGTCCTGGCCAATGTGTGTATAATATTTATTTTTACAGGAGGACAATGATGTCTGCCTTTGGGCAAACAGACAGCAAATTCTTCGTTTTGCAACATGCGGGGGAAAGGCTTGTGGCCTGACTCCCGATCCAGTTGCTCCCTTGCCTCTCCTCCCTAGGTCTGCTCTTGTCCTTCATAGCCGATTGCCCTTTCCTCTTGAGTCATTACCTGCTTCTCATAGTGGAAAGCCCAGAGCTAAACCTCTTAATCTCTGTGAGGGCTGGCTGTTAAGGGAAGCAGTTGTTTGGGGCCGATGGGGAGGGGGATGAGTCAGCTGATTAGTTGAGGGAACTTTAGGGCCAGATGGAAACAGTTTTAACAAAAGACCATCTGGATCGGTTTTTAAAAAGTGGGTGGTTTTCCTCCAATATTTTATTTGACTTGTGTATTCAGCCTTTCCACCAAGGAGCTACATAAATGGGGTTTCTCCTATTAGATCCTACCAGTTTATCCTATTAGATCCTACCTGTGAGGAACGTTAGCTTGAAATAGTGAGCGAGGGCCCCACCCACCGTGACTGGCCCAGTGAGCTACGTGGCTAAGGATTTGAACTCAGGTTTCCTGCTGCCCATTATGCAGATTGTCCAGTAGAGCCATGGATAGTCAAATGCAATTGAAGCATTATCATGCATGGGGGTTGGGTTGTTCTCCCCAAAGTGGAAGCTATATATAAATATTGTCTCTGCTCCCAAGTTTAAAAAAACAACACATTAAAATTACTCTTTTATTACTTTTTTATCCAAAGGAAAATTTTTAATTTCCCCCCCAAACCTAATAAAGCAAAGAAACCTAATAAAGCAAGGAAAAGCATAAGCACATATATACCCAACGATCTTGATGTTGTGGAGAATGGAGCTGCTTGTTAAATAATTAATTGAACTTTTTGTTCCAAAAAAGGACAGACAAAGCCCATAATTCTGTCAATACCATTCCCTTCACCTCAACTGTCTGCCTAATACTTCCCAGAGGGTTCCCTCAAGCCTATGGTTGCCAACTTGGGCTTGGTGAAATTCCTGGAGATTTGGGGGCAGTGCCTGGGGAGGGTGGAGTTTGGGGAGAGGAGAATGCCAGCTGGGATGTCATGTCCCCCTCCCAAGCTGCTTTTTCCGCTAGATCACTGGTTCCCAACCGGGGGTCCGCGGACCGAGAACTAAATTAAGGTCCGCGAAACAAAGTTATGAACCCATAAAAAATTAATATTTTCAATTAAAAGTTCTCTATTATAAAATATATATATTCAAATATTATTCTAAGTTTAATGTTTAACTAACAGTTATGATTAAAGTTTATTTTCAAATTCTCGGAATTTTTATTTTGAACCTTGGGGTCCCTGCACCAAACAAAAAAGTCCTAGTGGTCCCTGGTCAAAAAAAGGTTGGGAACCACTGCGCTAGATGAACTCTTTTCTGTAGTCTGGAGATCAGTTGTCATTCCGGTAGAACTCCAGGCCCCATGGGGAGATTGGCAACCCTAAATAGGGCCCAGTCAACTGTGAGGAAGGAAGAACTATTTCTTGACAGCCCAGTTCAAGGTGGGTCTGAATTTCGGATGTGTGGGTGGGGTCTTCCTCGCTCTTCTCAGCTGAACTTTGATAGCAGGGGTGAGCCTGGTGGAGGAAAGATGCTTTCCAGAAGGGGTTATGGGGATCTGTGTGCCCCCTTGGTGCTAAAAATTGGATTTCCCACTTTATATGTAGTTTTGGCAGATACAAGTTTAAGCAAAATACAACATGAATTCAGCGGCACCTTAGAGACAGAGTTTATGCCAGCATTTATTTATTTATTTAAACCCTCCTTTTCTCCCCAATGGGGACCCAAAATGGCTTATGGCGTCATTCTCTTCTCCTAGGGCTGCCAACCTCCAGGTACTAGCTGGAGATCTCCTGCTATTACAACTGATCTCCAGCCAATGGAGATCAGTTCACCTGGAGAAAATGGCTGCTTTGGCAACTGGACTCTATGGCATTGAAGTCCCTCCCCTCCCCAAACCCCGCCCTCCTCAGGCTCCACCCCAAAAACCTCCTGCCAGTGGCGAAGAGGGACCTCGCAACCCTATCTTCTCCTCTATTTAATCCTCACAACATCCCTGTGAGGTAGCGTAGGCTGAGAGACCGTGACTGCCCCAAGGTCACCCAGCAAGCTTCCACGGCAGGGCAGGGATTTGAACCTGAGTCTCCATGATCCTAATCCAACACTCCAACCATGCTAGTGTGGATTTTTGTGAGTTAGGGCTCACCTCCTCAGATGCAGAACCTGCATCCTGTGGCCGTTGGTGACCGGGCAGGTAGAAGCTTGTTCTCAGGCTAAACCACTGCTGGAGGGGCAGCACAATGAGGAGGGCCACCATTGAGCTGCAGGGGCTTGTCTTGCTCCCAGCGATCAGCAGCAGCCCCCATATGGAAGCAGCCCAAGGTTTAACCCTTCCTGCATGCTTTTTTTCTTGATTTAAACCCCCTCAAGCTTCTGTCTGCACTGCTGGAAAAAAACATTGCCTTGAACCCTTTGGAAAATAAATTTAAAGGCATTGGGAGATCCGTTAACAGGATTGCGGTATTTCATCCAACTGACTTCAAAAGGATGTGCTTCTTCAGCTCCGATCTGGGGATCCCCTGTGGCTCCATGTTCAGATTACTCCAAGGCTGTATTGATGACATGAGTTGAAGAGCTGCACTTTGTTCATGGTCTTGGACAACAAGTACACTGGTTGACTTTTTAATTCAAAAGTCTTTCAAGCCCTCCCCTCCCCCCAATAATCAAGCAAATTAAAACAGTGGCTCTCAGTAGAATTTAATTCCAAAACTTTTCTTTTTCTGTCTACTACTGCTGCTGGGCTGGCTGCCAGCTTTTGTTAAATCTGGTGGATAAACCAGCTAAGAGTCCGATGCGGCACCGCAAATATAATCGCATCACCTCTTCTTGATGTGATTTTCCCAAAGCAAGCAAATGTGCAGGGCATGCCCTTCAGAGGGGCCACAGAAATGTTAGCTTTTTGATAACGTTACGGGCAGTCCTGTTTCATTCACGCTGATTGTTTGTGCAAATGATTTGTTGGGCTGCTTCCCACATTACCGTTGGCAGCTATGAGATGAGGTTGCCAGGTGCAGGTTTGGAAATCCCTGGAAATTCGGGGGTGGGGTCTGGGGAAGGACTTCAGTGGGGTATAATGCCATAGAGCCCACCCTGCGAAGCAGCCCTAGGGGAACTGATCTTTGTTGCCTGGAGATCAATTGTAATCCCAGGAGATCTCCAGCTACCACCTGGAACTTGGTGTCTTTGGCATTCAGCGCTTTCCTGCGCCCTGTTGAGCTCTGAGCCTATACTGCTTCGCCTTCGATAGGCGTTCTTTGCCATAAAGCACTAGTCTGCGCAGTGCTACATTGTTCATTCATGGTGCTTCACCTTATGCTGGTAGAAATGAACTTTTCACGTATACCTCTTTGGAATAAGCTTTATTGATGAATCAAGACTTTGTAAGCTTTATTGACAAATGAAAATTTTGTGTTATGTAATGAGGCTTTTTTCCATTGTGTAAATCTTGTATATATGTATGTAGTTAGTTTAGGTTTAGTCACATTGTTAAGATTATATATATTTGATTACCATACCATAAAGAAACATCTTTGCATTTGAGCTCGTACTTTGTTTGTACAACCACCTGGAAGTTGGCAACCACATAATGCCTTTTTTACTAAGCGATAGGGACCCCAAGGCTACATTGTCAGTGGCAAGATTTGTTTCAATCCTTATATCCCTCCAACACTAGATATATGCTGCTCAAGATCAATTGATCAAGGAGCTTCTAAGGGATAAAAGGAAAGGAAGTTGGCAACCCTATGAGAGTTTACTGCCTTGAGTATGTGGTGGAAATGTATTAGCTTGCAGCTGATGACTCCTTTCCAGTGAGTGAGAAGACTTGGGCAGAGAGTGCCTGGCTTCATTGGAGGCTAAAAGTGAGTAAGTGAGCTGTCCTGAAATCTGGCCAGAGCTGCTGAGAGCCCCCAGACAAAGGTTCCCTCTGATGGCCCCCATCACACCATCCAAGCGCTACATAAAGCAAACCACATGACTTGCTCAGCTTAGGGTTGCCAGCTCTGCGTTGTGAACATCCTGGATATTATTGGGGGTGTCTGTGTGGAACCTGGGGAGGGCAGGGTTCGGGGAAAAGAAGAAGCTCAGTGGAGTATGCCAGAGTCCATCATCCAATGTAGCCATTTTCTCCATGGTCTGGAGATCAGCTGTAATTTCAAAAGGTCTCCAGGCCCCACCTTGGCCACCCTTGGCTTCACAGTGGACCAGGGCTGATGGAATCCCCCCCTCTTCTCTCCTCACTCTGAATTTGGCTGCCTCACAGAGACCAATGAATTTCCTAACCTGCTGCCAAAAGTTCTCAGTTCAGATATGCATATCAGAAGGACATGCTTGTACTATTCATTGTCACACATTTTCAGGCTTCTTGCACTGTGAGGATGGCCCAATGTCTCCAAAATGTAACCTAGAAAGTAGACTTCCTAAGCAAGTGTGAATCATTGTTAGTGCAGCCAACTGGACATATGAGGTAAAACATCCCAGAGAAAAGTCTTTTGTATCCTTGCTCTGTTCAGTTCATGCAAGGGGTTACCGCACTTTGTATTCCCAGCGACGTATTAAGAGTTTGAAAATATTGTAAAAAACATCGCTTTAAAAGGGTTTTTGGATACCACGGCTTATAAATGGTTGGAAGACGTCTTCACAGCTAAAGGGGCCAAACAAAGTGCGAACAGTATTTTTTATAACGTTGTCAAACTCTTAATACATCAGTGGGAATACATAGAAAGTGCAAACAGTATTTTTGATCACGTTTTCAAACTCTTAATACATCGCTGGGAATACAAGTGTGGGAACCCCCCTTATTGCGTAATGTCGTTTTACTGCCTTTTCCAGGGTCCTGGCAGTGACTGTGAGGTTTCCAACTATTGTTATCTGTGTTTACATGGAAGTGCAGTGAATCATTTCTGCTCATTGGTTTTAAAAGGGACAAAAAATTGGCAATATGTCCCAACTGTGCCCCAGGAGTACAGAACAAATCTGTTTGTTCAACATCCATGTAAATAGAATTCTCTTCCCATTACATCACTCTTGTGACTTGTTTTACACCAACACTAGGCAACTGTTTCTAAAATCCATTCTACCTCCTCTATATTCAAAAAATAATTTCTGGATGGTTATAAAAATCATAAACGGTATTGGATCAGGTTCAAGGTGCTGGTTTTGACTTACACGGTCTGGGACCTTCGTACCTACGGGACCGCCTCTCCTGGTATGCCCCCCAGAGAGCTTTACGCTCGATTTTGGAACCACACAGGAGAGGCTCAGCAATGAGGAGGGGAATCTGGCAAGATCACCTTTCCTCTCTCTTCCACCAGTGGAAAAGCCCGGGAGATCCTAGCCCAGACTGAGCTTCAGGCTTAACTTTGGTTATGCCATGACCACTGAAATTAAAAAAAAAATCCCTACTAAGTAGGGTTGCCAGCTCTGGGTTGGGAAATACCTGGAGATTTGGGGGGGTTGGAACCTGAGGAGGGTGGGGTTTAGAGAGGGGAGGGACTTCAAAACTTTCCCAATGCAGGATGTCCCCGAGGATTCCAGCGGAACAAACGGTAGTCGTCAACTTGTCTTCTAGAGAACTGACTTCAGATGAACTTGAGGTACTCAACTTAGATTTAGGCTTTGTACCCACCCCCACCTACTCTTCCTTTCAAACCCGAATAGACATGTTTAAGCTGATTCGGAACATCAAATTACGTGACTTCTTCAAAGATCAGCCTCCCGTATTTTCGCCTAACTGCTTCCCGTTCAAAAGAAAATCCACATTCATTCCTAACACTTCTAATCATTTAATTAATACTTTTCAGTTTTTAGTGAATAGGGACATTGATAAATTGGAAAAACAACAATGGAAGCCTCCCAGTAATATTTCTAATGACCAACAATCCATTATTAAGAACTTGAAAATGGATAACACGATAGTCATTTGCCAGGCTGATAAAGGGGGCGCTATTGCCGTCATGGACTTTACCACCTATAACGCAGAAAATCTTAGGCAACTTTCTGACACCCGTTTTTATAAGAGACTATCCGGCAATCCTACCCAAAAAGTTTCTAAAATCATTAGAACAGTCGTGAGCGAAGGTCTTTCATTGGGTTTCATTAATGACACTACAGCTGATTTTCTGACTGTTCCCTATCCTCAAACTCCTTTATTTTATACTTTACCCAAACTTCACAAAAGCGCCACTAATCCGCCTGGACGTCCCATCATATCTTCCAGAGGCAGCTTGACTGAACCATTATCCCAAATGATTGATTTTTTTCTGCAGCCTTTCGTTAAGGATACTCCATCTTATCTTTTTGACTCCAGAGATCTCATTAAACAACTGGAAGGCTTTCACATCCCTCCTGGTGCTGTTTTAGCCACCTTGATGTGGCAGCTTTATATACTAACGTTCCCCTTGATATAACCCGCAATATTATTTCTGATCAACTAGATAGACGGTCCAACCTTCAACCTCCCACACATTTTTTGCTTGACATAGCCAACATAGTTTTAGAAAATAACTTCTTTCGCTACGGCTCCGATTTTTTCTTGCAAACCAAAGGAGTAGCTATGGGCACCTCCTGCGCCCCTTCCATCGCGAACCTTTATATGGTAGCTTTTGAAAGGCGTTATATTTTGGACAACAACCCTTTCAAAGACAACATGTTATTATTTAAAAGGTATGTGGATGACCTGTTATTTTGTTTTTCCAATTCAGATTCTTTTTATAAATTTACAGAGTGGCTTAACCGACAGGACCAACATCTTCACTTTACAGGATCATGTAACCAAATTTCTCTTAACTTCTTGGATCTTGAACTGTTCGTTAGAACAGACAGATCCTTAGCATTCAAACCCTTCAAAAAACCCATGGCGAGAAACTCTGGGTTAAGATTTAATTCCTATCATCCTGCTCACCTCAGGAATAACCTTCCCTTTAGTCAATTCATCCGACTCAAGAGGAACTCTACATTACCACAAGATTATGAACAGGCATCTAGGAATTTACACATGGATTTAAGCAGGAGAGGTTATCCCGACCATATTTTATGAGAAGCAAAATACAGAGCCGATCTCAGGACACGTGACTCAATGCTTACCACACCAAATCCCACTACCAGAGAGGGCATTTTTTGCTCCTTAACATACAGCCGCCATTCCAATTCCATCCAACGAATTATCAAAAACCACTGGCACATTCTATCCAGCATCCCAGGATGCGCCTCTCCCCCCACTTTTGGACTTAGAAGAAATGCGTCCCTCAGAGACAGATTGATTCATTCTGACATTTCACCACAACGTCCTCTTCCTGCCGTTACAGGTCACTTTCCATGCAGCTCCTGCTCTTTTTGCCCACTGAGTTTACCACTCAAAGAATTCAGTTCAACCACTTCAGATTTCAGGTTTAGGCTCAATCATTTCTCCAACTGTTCCACAAGCAGATGCATGTACGGGATCACATGCAAATGTCAAAAACTGTATGTGGGCAGCACCTGTCGCCCTTTAAAATTAAGAATAGGCGAGCACAAATCGAGGATTAGATCTTTGAACTTTGAAGCCCCGTTAACTTCCCCCTTTGTAGAGCAAAAACATAATGAAAACGACATCAGATTCTTTGCAATCTGGGTCTACAAAGGTAATTCTTTTGATGCTGACAATGTCCAAAAGATCTTGCTTAGGCAAGAATCACGCTTTATTTATTTGTTCAAATCCTATTTTCCCTTTGGTCTTAACAGTGAATTAGATTATTCTTGTTTCTTATAAACATAAGAAGACCTTACCTGTCCTCTTGATTAGTTACACCTGTGCTACAGCAAAACCTTACCTGTTGAGCCAGGAGCTCTATAATTAACGACACCTGTGCTTGAGCCACCAAAGACAGAACATTGAGCAACCCTCTGGGAGCAAGCATTGACTAGCTGAGAATCATACCCTTGTTTACATGTAAGATATTCTCTTGATATTTAAGGTAAATAATTGTATCAATTGTTTGTTAGGAATGATTAATTTTAACTTTATATGTATAACTAATGAGACCAATTTTTGAGAAAGCTTCTTGTAATGTTTTAATACAGTTGTAGGAGCACTGCCTCCTTGCACACGGAGAGCTGAAGAAGCTGCCCCCGGTGGCGGCGAAAACGCAAAGCATCCGGACAGCGTTCCGACCCGACTTCAATCTCCCTCTTTTTGCCTTCTGTTAGGAATTATGAAATAAGAGACTTTGCATTTGTACTTCCCAGACTTGGACCCCAAGCCGGAATTGACTTTTTTACAATTGGCATATTTGTTTGTATATATTATTGTTGACTATCTTGCTGTATTGAGTCCGTCTTTAGATTTGATAAGTTTCCGTTGTCACACTATTGCACTTGCACTTTTGTTATTGTCAATATATACGTTTTGCAATCATTTTGAGAGCCAGTACTATCTTTACCTTAGCTTAACTACCTGGAGGTTGGCAACCCTAACCCCAGTATTTTCAAAACTTTTCACATTGGGTGTAGCCTATATGGTTGCCTCTTCACACATCACGACTGAACACAAAGGTTGGGTCTGGGTTCCCCACTCTGTGTCAGATGTAACATGAAGTAATTAATGACTGGTGTACAAAAAGAAGAGAACAACCACCCTGCTGGGGGGCAGCAAGAGGAAAGGCCAGTTAGACAGGACGGTGAGGTCAGCACCTTCTTTCCCGATAAGTGTCATTCCTGGTCTTGCTGTTCTTAGGACAATATTCCACAACTCACAATTCTCTCTCTTTCTCAGCTAGTGATGTAGCCAGAACCCTGTCTCTATCTCTAGTTTTTACTCTTGAGTATGTTAGTTCCTGAATAAAGCTTTCTCTCCACACCTTAATCAGTTTGTGCTGCTGCTGCATAATCACTCGGCCAACAGTGTGAGTTGCGAGTGTTTCTTGACTCCTTCACAGGTGGTGCCTGGTTAAGATCAGGACCCCAACACACATGGAGAAAGAGTTTCTGCCTTCTGTTCCAAATTTCCAGGAGGCAATCAAGCTGGTATTGATAAAGTACACTTTATGCGCATGCCAAAAAGGTAGTAAAGGTAGAGAAGGCATGCCTGTATATATAATGGTTTATGGCTATGTGTGCATGAGTTATTGGGTGTGAATCTAGGGTTACTAACCACCAGGTGGAGCCTGGAGTTCTTCTGGGATCGCAGCTGATCTCCAGGCTACGGGGATTAGTTCCCGTGGGAGAAATGCAGAGGGCAGACTTGATGGCAAGGATCCCCAACCTTTTTGATCCTGCGGGCACCTTTGGAATTCTGACACAGGGTGGTGGGTGCAGCCACAAGACGGCTGCTGCATGAGGTGGAGCCAAGCACAAAAATGTCAGGGAATGAGGCTATGCATAACTCTAACAGTAACTTTTCAGCATTTCAGACAGAAGCTCTGTTTAGCAGGATGCCTTTTAAAATGATCATATTGTTTAGAAATATTTTCTTGCACACACACAACTACTGCATGACTAAAATAAGATACCTGTGCTATTTCATAATAGCAACTAACAATAACAATGGCATCTATCATGTCTTGTTCCAGGTCGATCGGTACCTCTACCACATGCGCCTCTCTGATGATGTCCTACTGGATGTGATGAAACGCTTCCAGGCAGAGATGGTGAAGGGCCTGGGAAGAGACACCAACCCAACAGCTACCTTAAAAATGCTGCCAACATTTGTGCGATCAATTCCTGATGGCTCAGGTAAGCAGTGGAAGAAAAAAGAGGGGAATAAAACCCAACCTAAAAACAGAAGCTGGGTACCCGAGGTTGGGTAAAAGTAACCACAACCAAATGTGTTTCGGCGTATTGGGTCTTCATCAGTGGTTAATTAAAACCCATGTTAGCCTGCACACATTTGCAGAAATAAATACATACATATACAAACAGGTCAAACCCAACCTGGCATGTGTATAGGTTGTCTGAAAAGATAGAATAATAATGGGTTAGTTTCTATCTATTTAAGAGCCCATTATTTAAGTCTTGAAAGAGATGTTTGAAAAATACTTTCAAAATCTATTATCGATTACTCAAACATCTGGTCGGAGTGGTTCTAGTTGTAATACTGTAAAACACGATTAAACAAACTGGAAACCTCAGTTCATTATTAATCTAACTTGAATAATTACTTTACTATGTATATTAAATATACCAATGTATAAACCCATACCTGGTTAGTATATGTCTCTCATATGCTATGTGTGCAGGTATCAACCTGGTAGAGCAGTGTCAAACTGGTGAGCCTATCCCGCTTAAATAGTGTTAAAAGGGTGATGCAAGCTCTATGATTCAGCACATCTGTAACTGGGTGATGCAATCACCCTGTATCTCTATGAGAAGTATAGTTACAACTGATCCTGTGCACTCAAGCCAAGTGCTTTTACAAGTAGATCACAATGTTGTAAAGTTTGAAAAAGTCCCTTAGAGACAAAGCCAGTCAATGTCTTCATTTAAGCCTTTTGCAGCCAAAGTTCCCAAAGTATAAATATAGAAAGTCTCTCTTTTACTTAGAAGCCTCTGCTGAAGGTGAGATGTTGCTGGTACTTTTTCCACAATCCAGAAGCGGAGGTCCTTGTCTGTGTGAGCGAAGGTCAGAAAGTGCTGCACTAATGGCGCTGTCAACTTCCTTGTTCTGATGCAGCTCCTGTGCTCACATATCCGCATCTTGATTGGTCTTGTTGACATGCCAACATACATAAGTGTACAAGAACATTGTATAACATAAATAATACAACTAGAATTACAATTCACGAAATCCTTCATGTTAAAGGTTCTATCTCCATTAGAATTGTGAAATGTGTTTCTTTTAACAGAATGGGGGCATACAGCACAGTGTCCACATGGAAACTTACTGTTTGTATATGTATGTATGTATGTATTTATTTATTTCTGTAAATGTGTGGCTAACATGGGTTTTAATTAACCACTGATGAAGGCCCAATAGGTCAAAAACGCATTTGGTTGTGGTTACAGATGTCAACCTTAGGATATGCCATTGTGCTAATTTAATGTTTTTAAAATATTTTTAACCTTTTTAACCTTTACATAGCGCTTCCAATAAATTATATAGCCATTTTGGATTTATTGTGCCATCTTATCATAGGATAATTTGTGCTGAACTGTCGAGATTTTGCAAAGGGTTCATGCCAAGCAGTCAGCAATCTTTAGGGAGGGAGAGAACTGTGAAGTCTTAGAGGCTGGTTGATTAGTGGGAAAATGCTGCTGCTTGCCTCTCCTCTGGGGCTGTGGTTCTAGTTCTATAAGGAGTGTGTCTAGGCAGGCGCTTCAGGACCACTGAAGAAATGCCAGGAAATGTGACCAAATTTTCTGCTTTAGGTCAAAATGTATTACAGTTGAACAGGTCTTTCTCTAGGGCTGGTATATTCCAGACTGGACATGCCTCTTATTCCGTTCAGATTTTCAGAATAGAATAAACTTGTAGTGGCTCAGTTCCCTTCTGCCATGATGCTGAGTATGGAGTCCTCTTTATACAGTAGGGTTGCCAACATCCAGGTACTAGCTGCTATTACAACTGATCTCCAGCCAATAGAGATCAGTTCCCCTGGAGAAAATGGCCACTTTGGCAATTGGACTCTATGGCAGAAGTTCCCAAACTGTGCTCCATGGAGTACTTGGTGCTCTGCGAAACATCTCCTAGTGCTCCGTGAAGTGAATGGGAAGAAAAATACTACTGTCATTCAGTTTAGTATATAGGTGCTAGGTGAAAATTAGTGTTCTGTGGCAAATTTCTCTCCTGAAAAGTGCTCCATGACTCAGAAAGTTTGGGAGCCTCTGCTCTATGGCATTGAAGTCCCTCCCCTCCCCAAACCCCACCATCCTCAGGCTCCACACCTGGCGGGAGACCACAGGGGGCAAGAGCATATCTGATTGGCATCATGCCAGCGCTCCAAGGTATTGGCAGAATTCAAGAAATAATCCAATCCCATTTTGCTTTCAATAACCTTTACTACAACAGGACTTGCAAAAGGAAATAACTGACTGCAGGGCACTAATAAAACAGAGAGGCCTTCAGAGTATAACAACTAACACACACCAACACATAGCAGAGATAGAAAAACAGCAAGAGGCAGGCTGAACTGCAAGAGAAAACAGTCAATAAATAGGGTTGCCAGGTGCCCGCTGGTGGCGGGCAAACCCCCGGCCATTTACCCCTCTGCCCACTGACCTCCTGAGGGTCGGTGGGCAAACGGGCGTGTGCATACGGCACGCGGCACTTCCGGTTTAGAACTGGAAGCTCCGCCTCGCGAGGGGCCTTTACCATTCAAACGAAGAGGTGAAGGCCCCTTGCGAGGAGGCACTTCCGGTTCTAAACCGGAAGTGCTGCGTGTGCATTGGCACGCGCACACACGCACAATTACAAAGAAAAACCTCCCGCCGGAGGAGAGGAGGCACCTGGCAACCCTATCAATAAACCCTAAACTAGGGGGGTCCCCAACCTTTTTTAGCTTGTAGGTACCATTGGAATTCTGGCACAGCATGGTGGGTGTAGCCACAAATTGGCTGCCATACAACAGCTGCCACCACAGGAAGCGAAGCCAGCCACAAAATTGCTGCCACAGCTTACTTTCAGTCACACAGTGAAGTAGCTACTGTGGTGGCAGCTGCTGCCAAAGCAATGTTTTCAAAAATCTGCACAGGCAATCAAATCTCCAATGGCCAATCAAAATCCTTGCTGGGCAAAAGCCCCACCTGACCCTGCCCACTTTCTAAAAACACTTGGTGGGCACCGTGTGTCAGCAGGCACCATGGTGCCCATTGGGGACCCCACGCCCTAAACACTAGAAAATGCACCGCAGCTCCCCTTAGGGTACAAGTGGACCAAACAACTCTTTCAGCAGTATTTACATTAATCTCTTAGCAGGCGGTTGCTTCTCCAACATGATGTCACTTGCATTTGAACAGGAAGTGATGTCAGCATAACGCTATAGGACTCTCTACAGTGGTTTAACTACTCTGAGTGGTGGCAGGAGAAAAATCAAATTAGAAAGGCCAACGGCATGATGTCACTTCTGGGAAAACCAGAAGTGAAGTCAGTTGTTTCTAGGAACACCATAGAGTTTCAGCCAATTCCTAAAGAGGTGTGCTATCACTTCAAGGAGTCCCTGTAAGTGATATTACACTGTCACCTGATGGCCCCCAGCTCTCCCACTTAGGGTTGCTAGCTCTGGGTTGGGAAATACCTGGAGATTTTGGGGGTGGAGCCTGAGGAGTGCAGGGTTTGTGGAGAGAAGGGGCTTCAATGGAGTATAATGCCATAGAGTCCACCTTCCAAAGCGGCCATTTTCTCCAGGTGAAGTGATCTCTGTCACCTGAAGATCAGCTGTAATAGTGGGAGATCTCCAGTCATCTCCTGGAGGTTGGCACCCCTACTCCCACTAGTTGCCAGGCAGGGTGTGGAAACTGTGTGTGTACTTTAAAGAGAGAGTGCGCTAATTCATTTCTCCATCTGAATTCCTGGTGGTCAATTTTTTCTTCCCCTCCCTCCTTATAGGAAGGGAGAAATATTGACAGTCCTGATAAACAGATTCTTATAGATCCATTGACCATCCAGGGACTCAGAAAGAGTCATAACAATAACTCCTTACCCAACAAACTAGTGTAGTGGTCTTAGGGTTGCCAACCTCCAGGTGGTGGGTGGAGATCTCTTGGGATTACAGGTAGTTGTGAATTTCCTGCATTGTGCAGGGGGTTGGACTAGATGACCTTGGTGGTCTCTTCCAACTCTATGATTCTAAGTTCCCAGGAATTTTCCAAACCGTAGATGGCAATCCTGTTCCTTGGGTTGCCAAACGTCTGCTCCTGTGTACTATGCGTGTGAGAGTTTTAATTGCCTATTTAAATAGGGTATGCTTTCCACTGATGAAATTTGGTAGGAATGAGAATGTCAACCCAATTAGATGGGGGGATGGAGTTACATATGGTAATGCGTTCCCCGCTGAAGCAAATAGAAAAAGAGAACTAATAGAATGAACACATGCAAGTATGTGTGCCAAAGAAAAAAATGAAAACAAAAAACATTGCACGTGTTCCTAAATTTGTTTCCTTAAGATCCAAAGTTGCAAAATTACTTGTCCTTTGTACTAGCATTGAACTGCTATAGCTCAAGGTGTGCTGGATCAGTAGAGTAACATCATATGGCCGACGGAGGAAACCAGGAATTGAAATGAGCCTTTGAATGTCTTCTAAAGACCTCTTCTGGGACCAACAGCAATACCCATGCAGGAGTCTCCAGATGCACAATTAGTCATGGTGTGATGTGACCATACCTGTTGTTTGTATTACAGAAAAGGGCGACTTCCTCGCTTTAGACCTTGGAGGCTCCAGATTTAGAGTCCTGAAGGTCAAAGTGTCTGAAGATGGGAAACAAAATGTTCAAATGGAGAGTCAATTCTACCCAACACCGAAAGAAATCATACATGGGAATGCAACAGATGTAAGTAGCGTCTCTTAATTGGGGATTTGCTCATTGAATTGGATTATGTCTTTGGGTAGGCCAGCTTTAGTTGTTTTGAATGTTTGCAAGCTCCAGATCAAAGGGGAACAGCATCAGGATTGCTATTCAGCAATCGATTCTAGAAAGCAGCATGGCTTACTAAAAATCATGGCCAATATACGCTGATGGGGTCATGAGAATAGATTTTAGGCAGGCTGCTTTTGCAGGGTAACCAGATTACTGTTAACTAGTATGCTGATATTCTGCATATCTGGATCAGATTAACAGCCTTTTTTCTCTTACAGAAAATGTATTGATTGTTTATGTTGCCATTGATCTATCTTCTGTTCCATTTGAGCTGCCCAGAATATGGGATAGAAGGCAGGAAATGCACGACGATATGTAATAGAATACAACAGTAACTGGCAAATGTTTCTTTTCTGTTTTATGTAGCTGTTTAAATACGTTGCCGAGTGTCTCACGGACTTCATGGAGACCAAGGGAATAAAGCACAAGAAATTGCCTCTTGGCTTTACCTTTTCTTTTCCTTGTAGGCAGAATAAATTAGAGGAGGTAAGACCATCACTCATCCATAACAGTACTGGTGGCTTTGAGCACACTGAGTTAGCCTTCAGCAGAATTACTGAGTGGAGTTCTAGAGCTGATTTTTATATTCTAGAAGAGTACAGAAGTTATTCCACAAAATTAGTGTAAATAATTGTATTTTTTAAAGTATTTATATCCTGCTTTTCTCCAAAAAGGACCCAAAGCTGTTTACAAGGGGGGGAAATCCAGTGCACATCAAGCCAACAAAAATCAATGCAAACTCACATCAAGGTGGTCCCAGATTCATTGGCACCTGAGACAGGGAGGGGGCAAGTAGTCCTCATTCATCAATATTGATGTCATTCACATGAACACATGAAGCTGCCTTATACTGAATCAGACCCTTGGTCCATCAAAGTCAGTATTGTCTACTCAGATCAGCAGTGGCTCTCCAGGGTCTCAGGCTGAGGTCTTTCACATCACCTACTTGCCTAGTCCCTTTAACTAGAGGTGCTGGGGATTGAACCTGGGACCTGCATGCCAAGGAGATGCTCTACCACTGAGCTACGACCCCTCCCCACAGCTGGCAGAGATGCTCCTCCTCTTCCTCTTTCCCTCTCTTCCTTCTGTCTGCTAGTTGCTGGGCTGCCTCAATCCTGACTGCAAAAGTATTTGTAAAATCCATCCTGTTAAAAGTCAGAGTTAGAAGCTTTAAAGGAATGGGAAGAGAATCATTGGTGTACACAGGACAGTGGAAGTAACAGATATGTGGAGGCAAGGTACGGGGATCCAGGGGTATCATGGCACTGCACAACATTGGGAAAGCCTCCTACAGAAGTATGGGAATATGCTAAATCTAAATTTGAAATCTTAGAGCAACCTCATTTTAGCATAGAAGGTAGTCTGTGTTTTTTGCGCATTGCCGTATGATGCCCAATGATGCTGTGTAAATTCTAATCATTAGTAGTAATTACATTAGGGAAGAGGGCTTTAGATTTGTAAGGAACTGGGCAACATTTTGGGACAAGCCGGGCCTATACAAAAGGGATGGGCTCCACTTGAACCAGGATGAAACCAGACTGCAGGCGAGTAATATAAAAAAGGTGGCAGAGCTGCTTTTAAACTGAACCTGGGGGGAAAGCCGACAGGAGCTGAGAAGCATCCGGTTCGGGCAAACTCAGTGCACACGGACAAAGGGAAAATTGCTTCAGATTGCCCACATGGGAATTACTTGGACATGAAAGGGAATGGAAAAAAAATGATGGATAGCCACTTAAAGATGCCCAAGGGCACATGCCAGGCAAGTCGAAAGAGAGAAACAGTGTGGAGGTGTTTCTATGCTAATGCTAGAAGCCTCCAAGCAAAAATGGGGGAATTAAAGTGCATGGTTTTAAGAGAAAACATAGATATAGTGAGCATTATAGAAACCTGGTGGAGGGGAGAGAACCAGTGGAATACAGTCATCCCTGGTTACAAACTGTATGACAGGGAAGGGTGTATTGGAGGGGGTGTTGCTATGTATATCAAGGAAGGCATAGTGTCTAATAAGCTAGACACCATAAAAAGGGCAGACTTGTCCACAGAATCCTTACGGGTGACGATTCTGGGCCCCAAAGGAGATTTAGTACTGGGGACATTCTATCGGCCCCCTGACCAAATGGCTCAGGGTGATCTTGAGATGGAGAATGAAATTAGGGAAGCATGTAAAGGTAATGAAGTAGTAATAATGGGAGACTTCAACTTCCCTCATATTGATTGAATAAATGTATGCTCCAGTCAAGCCAAAGAGATAAAATTTTTAGACATCCTAAATGACTGTGCCCTCGAACAGTTGGTCATAGACCCAACCAGAGGGGAGGCGATCCTGGATTTAGTACTCTGTGGTGCTGCCAGTGATTTAGTGCGGGTTGTGGATGTAGTTGAGCCAGTTGGCAATAGTGATCACAATGGCATCAAATTTAATTTATATGCCAGTGGGAAAGTGACTGGGAAATCTCACACAATTACCTTTGACTTTAAAAGAGGGAACTTCTCTAAAATGAGAAAACTGGTGAAGAGGAAGTTGAAAGGAACAGTTAGGAGGGTTAAATCTCTTGAAAAAGCTTGGGGGTTACTCAAGTCCACATTACTAGAGGCTCAGCTAGCTTGTATACCGCAGGTCAGGAAAGGTAGTAATAAGTCCAAGAGGTCACCACCATGGCTAATGGGTAAGGTGAAGGAAGCAATTAGAGAAAAAAAGTCTTCCTTCAGAGACTGGAAGGTTTGCCCAAACGAGGCGAACAGAAGCAAACACAAACTTGCACAAAGGAAATGCAAGCAGATAATTAGAGATGCAAAAAAAGATTTTGAGGGGCATATTGCTAAACACATCAAAACAAACAATAAGAAATTCTTTAAGTATATTAGGAGTAGGAAACCAGCTAGGGAAGCGGTTGGACCATTGGATGACAATGGGAGTAAAGGAACTCTTAAGGGAGGATAAAGCGATTGCTGAAAAACTAAATGAATTCTTCTCATCTGTCTTCACTGTTGAAGATACAGGGCAAATTCCTTCTCCTGAACAGAGATTTTGGAGAGGGGAAAATGAGGAACTGAGGCAAATAGTGGTAACAAGGCAGGAAGTCCTAGAACAGCTAGACAAACTGCAAACTAACAAGTCACAGGGACCAGACAGTATTCATCCTAGAGTTCTTCGGGAACTCAAATGGGAAATTGCTGAACTTCTAACAAAGATATGTAATATGTCCCTTCGATCAGCCTCTGTACCAGAGGACTGGAGAATGGCCAATGTAACACCCATTTATAAAAAAAGGTTCCAGGGGGGACCCAGGAAATCACAGGCTAGTTAGCTTAACGTCTGTTCCTGGTAAATTAGTGGAAAGCATTATTAAAGATAAAACTGTCAAGCATATAGAAGGGCAAGGTCTGCTGGGCAAAACCCAACATGGCTTCTGTAAGGGTAGTTTCTGTCTCACTAACCTATTAGATTTTTTTGAAAGCGTCAATAAGCATGTGGACAGGAATGAGCCTGTGGATATTGTGTATTTGGATTTTCAAAAAGCTTTTGACAAAATCCCCCACCAAAGACTGCTAAGCAAACTTCATAGTCACGGGATAAGAGGACAAGTCCTCTTATGGATTGAGAGCTGGCTGAAAAATAGGAAGCAGAGAGTAGGAATCAATGGTCAGTTCTCCCAATGGCAGGATGTGAGCAGTGGGGTGCCTCAGGGATCTGTGTTGGGACCGGTGCTTTTCAACCTGTTCATCAATGTCCTGGAGTTGGGGTTAAACAGTAAAGTAGGCAAGTTTGCAGATCACACCAAATTATTTAGGGTGGTTAAAACAAAATCGGACTGTGAAGAGCTCCAGAAGGATCTCTGCATACTGGAAGAATGGGCATTAAAATGGCAAATGAGATTCAATGTAAGTTTAAAGTGATGCATATTGGGACAAAAAATCCCAACTTCACATATACACTGATGGGATCTGTGCTGGCAGCAACAGACCAAGAAAGGGATCTTGGGGTGGTAGTGGATAGCTCAATGAATATGTCAACCCAGTGTGCGGCTGCTGTAAAAAAGGCAAATTCCTTGCTGGCCATAATTAGACAAGGAATAGAGAATAAAACTGCTGATATCATTCTGCCCTTGTACAAATCTATGGTGAGAACACACTTGGAATACTGTGTACAGTTCTGGTCACCACACCTAAAAAAGGATATTACAGAGCTTGAGAAGGTGCAGAAAAGAGCAACCAAAATGATTAGGGGACTAGAGCAACTGTCCTATGGGGAGCGGTTAAGACGCTTAGGGCTGTTTAGCTTGGAAAGAAGGCGGCTGAGGGGAGACATGATAGAGGTCTATAAAATTATGCATGGTTTGGAGAGAGTGGACAGGGAGAAGTTTTTCTCCCTCTCCCATAATACTAGAACACGGGGTCATCTGCTAAAGCTGGAGGGTGAGAGATTCAAAACAGATAAAATGAAGTATTTTTTCACACAACACATAGTTAAACTGTGGAACTCCCTGCCCCAGGATGTGGTGATGGCTGCCAGCTTGGAGGGCTTTAAGAGGGGAGTGGACATATTCATGGAGGAGAGGGGTATTCATGGCTGTTAGTTAGAATGGATACTAGTCATGCTGCATACCTATTCTCTCTAGTATCAAAGGAGCATGCCTATTATTTTGGGTGCGGTGGAACACAGGCAGGATGGTGCTGCTGCACTCATCTTGTTAGTTGGTTGGCCACTGTGTGAGCAGACTGCTGGACTTCATGGGCCTTGGTCTGATCCAGCAGAGCCTTTCTTATGTTCTAATAATAATGACTTGGTTTTTTTAGGGTGTGCTGCTATCTTGGACAAAACACTTTAAAGTCCGCGGAGTGCAGCAGACAGATGTTGTGAGCTCTCTCCGCAAAGCCCTCGGGAAACACCAGGCAAGTTAAAGTGAAAATAAAATGATCAAGACCTTATCTCTTTTAAATACATACATGTATCAGCTCAGGTGTATATGTTGGGGAGGGGGGAACATGCTGAAAGCCAGTGTAGCATCATGATTCGAGTTCTGGACTAGGAGGTTCTGCCATGAAACTCACTGGGTGACCTTGGACCACTCCCTTTCTCGTAACCTCTATCTTATAGGGCTGTTGAGAAGATTAAATGGAGGAGGGGAGAGAACCATGTATGCTACCCTGAACTCCTTAGAAGGAGGATAGTATCAGTAATAAAACAAATATATCACCTTTGGGTAGTGGTTTCAAGGGAAAACATGCTTATGGCATCCAATTGTACCTCATCCTAGTACCCGTGCTTGACAGGCAGTTCTCACTTGCACTGGGGGCACAGGGAAACATTTCACAACTAAAGAAATCAGGTAGCCTGGCAGGGTAAACACAAAGAATAAGTAAATAATGTAGGCAGGTGCCACCCTGAGTAAGAATATTGGGCATAATACATAGCATGGTGTAGTGTTTAAAAATGGTGGTTTGGAGCTGTGGACTCTCATCTGGAGAAGCGGGTTTGATTCCTCGCTCCTCCACATGAGCAGTGGACACTAACCTGGTATAGCTCCCAATTATAGCTCCCAATTAAAACCAGTCCAACGTATTATTAAGGACCTACAACCAATGCTGGATTGTGACACTTCCCTCGCTGAAGCACTGGGGGGATGTCCCTTTCTTGCTTACAGACAGCCGGCTAACCTAAAACAACTTCTCACCCATGATGATAAACTACTTAACAAGAACACGGACTCTGGCACCAAGGCCTGCAACAAACCAAGGTGCCAACTTTGCCCTCATATAGATTCTAGGAACACCATCTCTGGACCCACCAATGTCAGCCATACTATCTCAGGTTCATATTCCTGCTCATCTTCTAATGTGATTTATGCCATCACATGCCAGCAATGCCCTTCCACAATCTACATTGGACAAACAGGTCAGTCTCTTAGACAAAGATTAAATGGACATAAGTCTGACATCAGAAACCACAATATTCAGAAACCAGTGGGTGAACATTTCAACCTTCCAGGACATTCTGTTGCAGATTTAAGAGTAGCAGTTCTCTTACAAAGGAATTTTAAAGAGAGATTGGAAAGAGAAACTGCTGAATTACAATTGATATTCAAACTAAAGTCAATGCATTTACCTGGGCTGAATAAAGACCTTGCATTCATGGCCCATTACCAATGCTGATTTCTCAACACCCATCTCTCCCCTGGACATCACAGACTCTTTTGCATATCACACCTAATCCAATCAAGCCTGCTATTCACATTTACATACTGTTCCTCTACTTAAAGACCGATGTGATTCACATTCTAGCTGTATCTGAAGAAGTGAGCTGTGGCTCACGAAAGCTCATACCCTACCAGAAAATATTTTTGTTAGTCTTTAAGGTGCTACTGGACTCTTGCCCTTTTTGACTAACCTGGTGAACTGGGTTGGTTTCCCCACTCCTTTACATGAAGCTAGCTGGGTGACCTTGGGCTAGTCACAGCTCTCTTAGAGCTCTCTCAGCCTCACCTACCTCACAGGGTGTCTGATGTGGGGAGGAGAAGGTGATTGTAAGCTGGTTTGATACTTCCTTAAGTGTTAGAGAAAGTGGGCATATAAAAACCAACTTTTCTTCTTCATCATCATCATAAAGGAACTGTAGGTGTTGGCAGGCCACACAGCTTGCAGAGTCACCACCTAACCCTTCTGCCTACTCATTGTGTGCATGAATTTTTCCTGTATTCATAAATGAGTCTACCCATTCATGTCTAAAATGGGGTGTGTGAGTAAAGCACCATCAAGTCACAGCTGATTTATGGCAACCCCATAGGGTTTTCAAGGCAAGAGACTAACAGAGGTGGTTTTCCATGGCCTTCTTCCGCATGACCCTGCTATTCTTTGGTGGTCTCCCATCCAAATACTAACCAGGGCTAACCCTGCTTACCTTCTGTGATCTGACGAGACCAGGCTAGCCTGGGCCATCCAGGTCAGGGTAAGGGTCTATTTTTAACTAAAAATGGAGCGCAAGAGGAACTAAATGTACTCTTCCCACACCTTTCCAGTGAAATAAGGCCCAGGATTTAGTTCTCTCCTGCACTTTATTTGTGGATGTTTTAGACGTGGATCGATGGGCATTAATCAATACCCGTGGATTTCTCCCATCGTTCCAAGTTTGCCCTTAGCTTCAATTAAATAAAAAAGATAGTGGGGCCCCCTTACCATGGTCAGTAACTGCTGGGGGATGGATTTTTTGTTATGGAAATGGTGCTGGAAGAAACGGTCAAGTCCCTTGCCCATTATTTCAATGCGGGGCCTGCTCTGCTTTTGTGTGAATCATGTCAGTCTGTTGAAAACATCGAGGGTGTTGGATCTTCATTAGTCACTCTGGAGTACCCATGCATATTTGATGGGTCTGGTGGACTGAGATTAAAAGTTCATCATTTTTTAATTGCTGTTGATCCAGAGGTGTACTAGAAGATTGTTTGCTGCCATGATTTAGAGAAGGAATATATTCAAGACATTTGTGGCTTCACAAATGCTGATCTATGACTATCACCTACTTGGATCATACCTTTTGAGCATGTATTGATTTTTTTTACACTGTGATCAAAGAGCACATGATCCCCATGGCCAAACGTGGAATACTACCAACCAACTACATCAAAACATTACCTGTAAGCACCAAATCAGGTTTAAATATGCAAGACTTCGGAACAGAAAGCTCTGCGATGATCTAGTGGACTCTTGGGCCCCATATTTTGCCCGCAGATTGAAATTTCACTGTATTTTTAAACTTTATTAATCTGATCATTTCCCACCCCATCTTACCTGATGGCTTCCCATGGCTGACCTGTCATGATTGTACTTAGTTATCACTTCATTAAGCTTTGCAAAGTCATATTGGTTCATTGAATGAATGAATAATTACATAAAAGAATTACGTACGTGTGCCAGAACCTTAGATTTTAAAAATCCATTCATCTTGAAAGTGCCTAACTACTTGGCAGAATTAGATCCATTGAAGCTCTATTTACGTTTGTGTGTGTGTGTGTGTGTGTGTGTGTGTGTGTACAGTTGAGAGTGTACTGCTTGATTCTTTTTTAATTTTACTAATATCTTGCATTTGCCCCCTTAGGACATTGATGTAGATGTCTTAGCCTTGGTAAATGACACGGTGGGAACAATGATGACCTGCGGATATGATGATCAACGGTGTGAAGTTGGTGTCATTATTGGTAATTCTCATAAGAAGCTGGGCTAACTTAACTTAAGCTGAAATGAGTCTTTTACAAGTGAAACCCATTAGGCATGGAACTGGATGCTAAAAAGTTTGAGGCAAAGAAAATAACTTTAAAAAATAACAGTTTCATTCCTACTTCCTTTTTTTTAAATGAAGAGATTATATAAATCCCTTTTCTCCTTCTGCCCTCCCCCCACTTCTTCCAAACTGAATCTGATGGGCTCAGGAACAGGCACAAATGCTTGCTACATGGAGGAAATGAGCAACATTGAACTTGTGGAAGGTGATGAAGGGCAAATGTGCATCAACACGGAATGGGGAGCCTTTGGAGATGACGGCTCATTAGAAAGCATTCGGACTGAGTTCGACAGAGAGATTGACTTGGGTTCTATTAATCCTGGGAAACAATTGTAAGTTTAGTCTTGGATTTGGCAAAAGTCTTCTTTCTGATAATGTAGCTGATAGGCATGTGTTCATTTAGACACCTTCACATTGGCTGTTTATGCTTGGTAATTAGCAGTGCGTTCCAGGCTGAAGCGCCCCACATATATTTTTTATTTCTTCACACTGAATCATCATTCCAGATGGGGCATTCCTGCTTCGCATTTCTTAAGAGCCCCTTTAACACGACCTTTTGTATTTGCTCCACCCCCACACTGAAGCATTCTCTGAAGGAAGCATGCAGAATCACTGCCGCGGCTTAGCTATGCCAATGGCTATGCGAACGAAGGAACGACGGAGCAGGCGAGTGTGTGTGTGTGTGTGGAATTTGTTTGACTTTCTCCTCTTGCGTCGGGACCGTGAATAATCAATTCAAAGGTTAGATTTTAAAAAGGAGCTTTGAGCGAGCATCAAAATCGACCATAAATGGCCATTATGTAACTACAACGTTTCTTCAATCACAGATTTGAGAAGATGATTAGTGGATTGTATTTAGGAGAACTTGTCAGGCTTATCCTTCTGAAAATGACAAGGGAAGGCTTACTTTTCAATGGGAAGTTATCAACGGATCTGTGCACTAAGGGCAAGATTGAGACAAGACATGTTGCTGCCATGGAAAAGTAAGACATCTTAAGACTGTTTTCCACAAATGGAGCTAGCCTGTATGTAAAGAGAGCCTGATTGCTAGGATTGCCAGGTCCCTCTTCAACACTGGTGGGAGGTTTTTGGGGCGGAGCCTGAAGAGGGCGGTGTTTGGGGAGGGGAGGGACTTCAATGCCATAGAGTCCAATTGCCAAAGTGGCCAGTTTCTCCAGGTGAACTGATCTCTATCGGCTGGAGATCAGTTGTAATAGCAGGAGATCTCCAGCTAGTACCTGGAGGTTGGCAACCCTACTGATTGCTGTTGAGCTTGATTCTGTCTTCAACTTTAGCTGACTGCTTTGGCAGTTCCACAGAAGTCAGTTCAGCGGTGCCTGTGGAGTTCAGAGTGGGAGATGATGCCATTTCGGTAGGGTCTTTTCAGTAGCAGCCCCACGATTATGGAAGAACCTCCCCAGGGAAGTGTGCCTGGCCCCTCACTTTCAGTATTAAGGAGGTTGCTGAAGGCAGTTTTATTTAGGACCGCATTTGATTAAAGAAGCCCTGAATTGTGATTTTAGTTTGATTTTATGTTTATGTAGTCTATTTTATTTATTTGGTTAATATTGTAAGCAACCTTGAGCCCCATATGGAAGACAGGCAGCTGATAAATGTTTTAAATAAATAAATAAAAATAATAGGACAGAACAAAGAGCAGCCCGGCGGTCCAGACCATTTATGATGCATTCATCCTATATACAAAAAGTGGCTGAATATTGCCCTTCTCCCTCTGAAATGGCAACCCGTTGACAGTGTTTCTGGAAACTTTGTTTTGGCTTAGATATAAAGAAGGTCTGAACAATACTAAAGAGATGCTGAAAGAACTGGGCCTGGCCCCTTCTGAAGAAGACTGCATTGCTGTGCAGCATGTCTGCACCATAGTTTCATTCCGTTCAGCAAACCTTTGTGCCTCAGCCTTAGCCGCCATCCTGACACGCCTTCGTGAAAATAAAAAATTGATTAGGCTGCGAACGACCGTTGGCATGGATGGCACGCTGTACAAGACACACCCCCAGTAAGTAAATAATAAAATGGGTAAGTAGGATTCTCTCCTCTCCCAAAGGGAGAAGGTACTGTTGCTTATCTTCATATGGTCATTCATTAAATTTTATGCAAATGTTCGCAGGAAGAATGGTTATAAAAAGGGATTGGCACATTCAAGGTCGGTCCGCGATGATAGCTACATGTGAGAAAGGACCATGGCTTTGTGGTAGAGCATATACCGGAAGGTCTTGAGATCAAGCCCTGGCATCTCCAGTTTAAAAAAAATAGGATCAGGGAGTAGGTCATACGAAAGACCTTGAGGGGGGGCTGTTGCCAGTCACAGTAGACAATACTACATTTGATTGACCAACGATCTGACTTAATATAAGGCAGACTCACATGTTCATGTAATGTTCAGAAGCCGTATAGTTCTGATTACCAGACAGTTAGGTCCAACCACGCAGAGATGATTTTCCATTATCATGCCTTGCTTGTGAACTTCCCAGAGAGAAAAGGCTGGCCGTTGTTCAAGACACAATGCTGGACTTGGATCCAAACTACACGATATTTTTAAAAAATGAATCAGGTCAGAATTTCCCAGACCCACCTAGCTTTCTTTGCAGCCACCTGGCAGCTGTGATGAACATGTTTCCCCAAGGACTGCAGGGCCCAATTTGGATTGGGACCATGGCATGGCCAAAACGGCCCCAGGAATGCTTTTTGCCCATTTGTGGTTTCATATGCAGCATTCAGTGCTTGTGCAGAGCTGCAGGGGGGCGTTTTGGCTGAGAAAAATGGTATGAGAGGGAAGCTGAAGCCTCCCACCCCCCCATGGCAAGGTCTTGATCCCACTCAGACCCCGCGATGCTTGGAAAAAATAAGTTCCCTGTGGCTACTGTGCAGAAAGCAAGTTGGGTTCATTAAAATGTTGTGGTGTTAGGCCCTAAAGGGATCGTCATTCTGATCCTGAAAAAGGTTCTTGTGGGGCAAAAACGCACGGCCGCTTTAGCCTCCTTTATTCCCTGTTTCAGTCAGGATTCAGCCAGGTTCGAACGCATGCATTTTGCCGAACGTGCGTTCGATCCTGGCTGAAACAGGGAATAAAGGAGGCTAAAGCAGCCATGCGTTTTCGCCCATGGTGTAAGTTGTGTACAACTGCTTGAAGTCAGTAGGCATAGATGCTTAGAATTGGCACTGCCAGCTTAGTTAAAACCCATCCTAGAGATGGGTTTTCTAAAAAAAAAAAAAAAAAAAGATTTAGTTCACTCTTTTCCTCTAACAGCTTGCCCTGTTGCTAGAGTTTGGAATCGGTTATGATATAAAACGATTATACACAACACTTAAATCAGACTAAAACATACTTTGAAACATACTTGGAAAACATACTTGGAAAACTAAGTGATGGTCAACAAAAGCTAATGTAAGCAAGAAGGTCTTGCAGAGCTTTAACAAAATGCTGTCTCCAGGGGCGGAAGCTGTGGGCCGACCAGGGGCGCTACTTTATGTGCTCCTGCTGGGTGGACTTGGGCATGCTGAGGGCATCAGGGGAAACATCCTCCCCTTTGAAGTGTGCAACTGCAGTCTGGTGTAAGGAAAGGGGGAAATGGAATGTGGTGGTGTGGAGCACTTTGTATTTGAAATGGGCAGGTCGATGCACATGGTATTTGCAAAGATTTAAATGCTTCCTCTTTTTTTTTTAGGTATGCTAAGCGTCTTCATAAAGTAGTCCGAAGGCTAGTCCCCAACTGCGATGTTCGGTTTTTGCTCTCTGAAAGTGGCAGTGGGAAAGGAGCTGCCATGGTAACTGCAGTTGCCTACAGGTTATTATCACAACGTAAACAGATCGATGAGGTCTTGGCATACTTCAGATTAACCGAAGAGGACCTCATAGAAGTAAAAAACAAAATGAGAATGGAGCTGGAGAGTGGCCTGAAGAAAGAGTCACAGCCAACAGCGACTGTGAGAATGCTGCCAACATTTGTTTGTGGAACTCCAGATGGAACAGGTAGGAAGCCATAAAAGCCTGTGACATCCTGATTCTGTGGCTGGATACCTTTGGGCCCTTGTAGATCCACAGAAAAAACTTTGCAAAGTCTTTCAGAAAAATTTAATCTTAATCCCTTCTGGGGTGAGCAGTAGTGATCTCGCCTTAGGGTTGCCAACCTCCAGGTACTAACTGGCGATCTCCAGCTATTAAAACTGATCTCCAGCCAATAGAGATCAGTTCACCTGGTGAAAATGGCTGCTTTGGCGATTGGACTCTATGGCATTAAGGTCCCTTCCCTCCCCAAACCTTACCCTAATCAGGCTCCGCCCCAAAAACCTCCAGGTATTTCCCAACCTGGAGCTGGCAACCCTATCCCTCCTGTCCATGTATGTGCTGTTATCTCTTTCCCCCCTATTTCCTGGTATATGTGCTGTTCTTTTCAAGGCATTCACTGTAAGGTAATATAAAATGAGTTTCTCATCCTATTTTGCTGCTTTCTAAAAGTAGTTTGGTTTTTTAGGTTTGCTACAAAGTAATTCTGCTTTCAATGGACCTGATCTTTCAAGTTTCCCTGTTAAGAAACATGCTGCATGTTGTATTTAAAAAAAAATGCCTAAAATTATAGATGACAATTTAATCAGATGCTGAAACAAATGCATTATAAAAACTATACGATAAGGAGTTTTGTTAACCTGTTGTAGGTAAAGAAAGTGAGAAGAATAGTAATGAAATATGAATTGATTTTCTGTTGCAGAAAAAGGAAAATTCCTTGCCCTTGATCTTGGGGGAACAAATTTCAGAGTTTTGCTTGTAAAAATCAGAAGTGGAAGAAGCAAATCGGTCCGAATGTACAATAAAATCTTTGCCATTCCTCTGGAAATTATGCAAGGAACAGGGGAAGAGGTAAATTAAAACAACTAATGCTTTCTTTCTTTTTCTTGATTCACATTCCATGGAAAATATTGACTTTAAATATTGCCTGTCTCCCCTCCTGCAGCTGTTTGATCACATTGTTCAGTGCATCGCAGAGTTTTTGGAGTATATGGGCATTAAAGGCGCACAGCTCCCTCTTGGCTTTACATTTTCTTTCCCCTGCAGGCAAGCAAGCATTGATAAGGTAAGGTGTGGAATACAAGCTTTTGGGCTCCTTTTAATTTGGGACTCCTCTTAAAGAGATTAATGGTTCCAATGCAAAGATCTATAATGTTTGTTGTTGTATATCCTACCATGCCGTGGACTCTCTTGATCAGATTTTTAAAAGTGTGTTATCATTGATTTTATCAGAAAATGAAAATCAGTGTTGTGTTAGATCAAAAATGTCAGGCTCTTGCATCTAGGTTGGTTTTCTCTGATGAACATACATTTACATGCATTGCCAATGCACATAGCGTATACCGTATTTTTCGCTCTATAGGACGCACCACTCCATAAGACGCACCTAGTTTTTAGAGGAGGAAAACAAGAAAAAATCTTGTTTTCCTCCTCTAAAAACTTGTCTTATGGAGCGAATGCTGGCTGGGTGCGTGCTCGTCGGGACGGTGCGAGCCAGCTTTCCCCGCCCCGACGGCTAGCTGGGAGGCGGGCGGGGCCACACAGAGCTGGCTGGGCGCGTGCGCGTCGGGACCATAAGACGCCCCCCCCAGCTGGCCGTCGGGGCGGGGAAAGCCAGCTCGCATCGTTCCAGCACGCCCAGCCGGCTCTGTGTGCCCTGCTCGCCTGCCAGCTGGCCGTCGGGGCGGGGAAAGCCGGCTCACGCTGGAACGACGCGAGCCGGCTCTGTGCGCCCCTCCCGCCTCCCAGCTGGCAGGCGGGCGGGGCGTACAGAGCCGGCTGGGCGCGCTGGAATGACACAAGCCGGCTTTCCCCGCCCCGATGGCCAGCTGGCAGGCGGGCGGGGCGCACAGAGCTGGCTGGGCGCGCTGGAACAGGGCGCACAGAGCCGGCTCGCGTCATTCCAGCGCGCCCAGCCAGCTCTGTGCGCACATTTGCTCCATAAGACGCACAGACATTTCCCCTCACTTTTGAGGAGGAAAAAAGTGTGTCTTATGGAGCGAAAAACACGGTACATAATGTTGTTTTATTAAACATATGTTGAATAGGAGACAGAATTCTGTCTAGACTTTATTCATACAGTATTATTGTGTTGGTATTCCCACTGAAAAACCGCTGCTGCGCTGTCCAGGCTCTTGGTAGTAATATATGCAAGCAGCCGTGGTATTGCATGGCATTGGCTACTTTTCCCACTAGTGTTGAGCTACTGTCAGAACTGCTGGTACAAGAAGTAATCACACAACCCAGGTCATGCAGATCGTCTGCCCCTTTCAGATGTTATTGCTTTAACATAACTGTTGGGGATTCAGTGCGAGTTCCGTTTCTGTCAAGATAGTTAAGGGATTAATGTGTTTGTATCAACAGTTTAGTTAGTCTCAATGCAATGACAGATGTCAGTATTCTATTAGTCAGCAAGATCGCCATTGACTACATGCCAAAGGTCACATACCTACTGCAATTGAGTTTGATTGCTGTCCTTTGTTTATAAGAGGCAGCAGTTACTCAGTCACGTTTTGGATTTTGCACCGACCAGATGGAAGGCCTCTCTTAAGAGCAAAGATGGATTCTAAGCCTGTAGTTACCTGTTAGTGCAAACTAGTCATGTAGAAAGAAAGAATTATTTGCTTTACTCCACCTGTATCCCATCCTGTTAGATAAGTAAAGGATTTTGTTTGATTAAGACAAAAGGCTCTGTCTTTTAGTTTGTTGTGTGCTGTGATCTGACTCTTCTGTAACCACAATCACGATTCATTGACTCTGATTATTAACAATAACAGTTGCCATGCTGTGTCAGAACAAGGTCTGCTTATCCAGCATTCTGTTTCTGGCCATGGCCTATCAGATGCCTCTGAGGTGCTCACAAACAGGTCATTTTTGTCCCCAACATCTGGAATGCAGAGGTGGCATGTGAGGAGACAGGGGTTTGGCTTCCCCCACATGATGCTCCTCTACTGAAATGGCCCCAGTGGGGAGCTAATATTTGCCCCACTGGGGAAATTTACATGTAGCCATCAGTGCATGTAAGTTTCCCCAACAGACAATTAGCAGCTCCTTGGGCTGTTTCAGGTCTGGAAAATGGCATCTGGGGATGACTGAAGCTCCTTCTCCTCATGTGCTGTGGTCCTGATCTAAACCAGGCCCCTCTACAGCTGGGAATCCCCAAGCATATCGCTGGGAACTCCAACAATGTGGCTGTGCAAAATTCATGTGTGAATGGTCAGTCCTGAGTCTTCCAGAGGTTGCTGTCCAAGCTCATTCTGTTCTTCCTCCTGGTTTTGGAACCAGCTGTGATGCAGTCATGACCTAGTCCCACAATTTGAGGACCACTAGAGGCTTGTTATACTACAGTGATATTCTAACTACTGATAATTTTTAAAAACTGGCAAAAAACAACAACCAACCAACCAACCCACTGGTGGTGGTAGAGGGGAAATGGTGGCAGGTCTGGGCAGGAAGGGGCAGAAATCCACACTTCTGCAAACCTGCTTTGGGTACAATCTTCCAGGAAGAACATATAGTATACCAAAGCAAAGTTGGGGAACGGCGCAACAGAGTAGGGGAAAACTTGGGAAATTGGCAGAAGCAAGACAAGGTTGTGCAGACGCCAAACGTCTATCTACTATGATGGGGGAGGATTGAGAGCAAAAACTCTATGAGGGGTGTGAGCAGTTAGGTATATACACACAACACTCTTTTCTGGCTATAAAATGAGCACAGGGGTCACCCAATCCAAGGCAATACTATAGCCCTGTTCTGGGAAGAGCCACTTTACTCTAAATTTGTAGGACATTGTAGTTGTTGAAAGTGCAGTCCAGTTTGAGATGTCCCACCTTCTTGATCTCATATTGGTAAACCTTGTTGGTTTGTTTTTACTCTTACCCTGTTCTAGGGAGCTCTCATTGGCTGGACAAAAGGTTTTAAGGCCACAGACTGTGAAGGAGAGGATGTTGTTGATATGCTCAGAGAAGCTATTAAACGCAGGAATGTAAGTTTAGTACAAGTCACATTATCTGAACTTTGGGTATCCAAATATATCTCTGTGTCGGTGTAAATGAAGCATGTGCTGCAATTTCTCTTAAAACAAACTCCTGATTTTGGTCGCATTCCATGTTGTTCTGCATTGGAATGATTAAGGGCATGGTCCATAGGCCAAACAAGGATGTAGGACAATGAGAATTTCATCTGTCTGAAAAAAAGTGTACATTTGAGACCTATTAGTTGCAGGGAGAAGTTGGTGGTGGTGGAAAGTGCTGTCAAATCACAGCCAACTTACGGTGACACCATGGAGTTTACAAGGCAAGAGATGAACACAGGTGGTTTGCTGTTACCTTCCTCTGCATAGTGACCCTGGACTTTCTAGGAAGTCTCCCACCCAAGTACTATTCAGGGCTGGCCCTGCTTAGCTTCCAGAATCTGATGAGCTCAGGCTAGCCTGTGCCATAAGTTAGAGAATGTAATTGACATTGCTATAGGATCAAAAATCAGAAAAATAAGCAAATGCCACTCTGGACATTCATAATATTGGTCTTGTACAGGAAAAGGTGGATTCAAGTCAACCCGATGCTGAAAGGCTCACTAGCTGTCAAAATCCTTTGCCATCTCAAAAAGTAGTTGTGAGGCTAAAGAAATTTTAAAAATCCAGTGGCGATGTAGCATCAGACAGCAAGGTTTTTCAAAGGTTGACTCCAATTTTCTCTCAATTAAGAATGCTAGTTGCAGATGATAAATGATGTAAGATTTCCAAAATGTCACACATTTAAATTACATGCAGAAAATATACAAATCAGCTGTGGCATTAAATGGGTTTCTGATATCTTAATTCTTGGTGCAGAATAAATTGTCACAACTCTAGTCTTGCAGCATCTTTCCCTCTCCAGCCAAGCATGTTCACCGAGTGAGTTTTCTGTTGTAGGAATTTGATTTGGATATTGTGGCAATTGTCAATGACACTGTTGGGACCATGATGACTTGTGGTTATGAAGACCCAAACTGTGAAATTGGCCTCATCGCAGGTAAAAATAATGCTGCAACACCCATTATTGCATCACCTGCTATTGCATACAAGTGTTTCCAGGATGTGATGTTACATGCCACCTTGTAGTATATAATGTGCCCCAAGCTATTAACATGAAAGCAAACTCATGGCCTACAATCCAAAGGACCACAGATGCATTAGGGATCCTATATCCCATATAGACTAGGTGCTGTCACTTTCTATAGTTATGGTTGCCAGCTCTGGGTTGGGAAATACCTAGAAATTTTGGGGGTGGAGGGCAGGGTTTGCGGAGGGGAGAGACTTCATTGGCGTATAATGCCATAGAGTCCACCTTTCAAAGCCGTCATTTTCTCTAGGTGAACTGATCTGTCACCTGGAGATCAGTTGTAATAGCGGGAGATCTCCAACCACCATTTGCAGGTTGGCACTCTATCCATAGTGAATACTGAAAAGCAGTCCAATGTTGAATTTGTTCTTTTGCTTTTCTGGATAGCTGCCCTACTGGTCAATTGTCTCCAAATCATGAGCTCTTACAGACAACCTTGTGGTTTCCAGGAAGTGTTTCTTTATTTCCCAGTTGTTCTGCTTTTCCTCTTTCTGCCTCTACTTTATTTTTCCATTGCTGTCTGATAAAATGCACATGCCTCTTGTTTTCTTCCAGGGACGGGCAGTAATGTGTGCTACATGGAAGACATGAAGAATATAGAAATTGTCGACGGGGACGAAGGCAGGATGTGCATCAATACAGAATGGGGGGGCTTTGGTGACAATGGCTGCATTAATAATCTCAGGACAAAATATGATAAAGAAGTGGATGAAGGGTCATTAAACCCTGGGAAACAGAGGTAAAATGGGCGTCATTGTGAGTATATGCTTTGGTCAACTGGTTAGCCTAGAGATGTGGCTAGATAACTGGATTAAACAGGAAGATGTCTGATGTATATTGAATCTTCATAGATGTACCTTTCATGGTTAACTCTTGCTTCAGGCAATGGAGCTACCGCTCGGGGCATTTCCAAATGGTTCTAAGGGCAGAACTACAAGAGACTGATGGTAGGAAGCCATGTCTTCAAATGTGGTTCACTCATGTAAAGTGAAGCAGCGGAAGATTTCAAGTGGGAAAAGTGGCACACAAGAGGGAGAGAGAACTCTTTCCTCCACCTGCAACCCATAGTCCCTGTAAGAAAGAAGCTATCATAACAGCTGGGCTGGCTCAAAGGGCATTCTGGCCTTAAGAGGTCTACACCCTAGGGAACTACAGCTGGGATGGTATTGAAAACACCTGAAACTAATGAGGCCCATGAAGGGAAAGAGGGAGGGTTTTTCCACGGAAATAAGCTCCTTTTGGGTTATTGTCCTGGGCTACGGGAACTGCAGGAGTAAGACCATAGGTGATCAGTTTTGTAAGTGGTTAGCATGGCTAGTTAATTATTTTAAGTTTCTTTTTTTATTACCTGTGTTGGAATGAGAGTTTACCTGTTTTTATTCTCTCTGTATTCAATAAATTCTGTTGATTGATTTGAGCAAAGGGGTGAGGTGAGTTTGTGCATGGCTCTTACCTTCCCAGAAACGAACCTCAAGGCTGGAGTAGTAAAGCCTGAGTCCAGGTCCCTCTGTTTTGTTTGCAGAGGCTGGAACCCCCATACAGTTCCTCTCTGTCGTTCCCAGTTTTAGAGGGTGGCTGAGAGGATGGGGCTGTGGGGGTGGCGGCGGCAGATTTTATCTGGATAAGTGGCCACCAGGGAGGAGTGTGCTGAACCTTTTCCCCTGCCTGCTATTTTTCTACCCATAGTCCTCTTTCCAAGTCATTTTCCCCCAGCTGGGCAGACTTCCAGTTTTGGAGGCTGGCAGAGGGGGTTGTGGTTTCAGAAGAAGATTTAGGGGTTTCCGCCTCCGGTTTGTGAAATTCTTGGAGATTTGGGGGTGGAGCCTTGGTGAGGGATCTCTGCAGGATATAATGCTATAGAATCCACCTCCCAAAGCTGCCATTTCCTCCAGGGGAACTGATCTCTGAAGATCAGTTGTAATTTCAGGAGATCTCCAGGTCTCACCTGGGGTCAGCTACTTTTCCACATGGAAAGCACCCCCACCCTTTTTTACAGATGTTTGGGAGCAACCCAAATCTGCAGTCACAAGTTGGCTGCTGTTACACATTGTTCCACCATGGGCATTGAATTGTTAACAATGTTCTCACTACCGCCCAATGTTTTTTTTTTCCTTTTGTGTAAAAGGTATGAAAAAATGACCAGCGGAATGTATTTGGGTGAAATAGTGAGGCAGATTTTGATTGACTTGACGAAACAAGGCCTTCTCTTTAGAGGTCAGATTTCAGAATCACTGAGAACCAGAGGAATATTTGAAACCAAATTCCTGTCTCAGATTGAAAGGTAAACCCATTTGTCATACTATTCAGAGTTGTGTGTATCCCTCTTCCTAGAGGTCTAAAGCATTCCTGTGTAGGCAGGCAGAGGTAGTTATTTATTTATTATTTCAATTTCTGACTTGATCTCCCTGGCCAAAGCCAGGCTCAGGGTGAGTAACAACACTAAAATCAACATACAAGTCATAGTAATTTAAAAATTTTAAACTACAAATCTCCATTAAAATAATCTACAATATCAATCTAAAATATCAGTCGGTGCTAAATACAATAATCGCCAAGAGGGCAGATACAGACAAGCCCCCTCTAATTCATGTAAATAATAGAAAAGAGGAGGGAAGGCAGGGGGGCCAATACTGATGACATCCGTGGCTGTCCTCAGTTGTAGGCCTGGTGGAATAGCTCTGTCTTACAAGTCCCGCAGGAAGAGCAATCCACCATGCTGGAGCCAGGGCCGAAAAAGCCCTAGTCAAGAACAGCTGTGCACTCTTAGGGCCGGGGACCACCAGCAGATTAGTATCAGATGAACGTAGTGTTCTTCAGGGGGTGTACCAGGAGAGGCGGTCCCAAAGATATGATGGTCTCAGACCATGTAAGGCTTTAAAGATTAAAACCAGCACCTTGAACCTGATCCAATACTCCAGATGGAGCCAGTGAAGTTGGTGAAGAACTGGCCGAACGTGCTCCCAAATTGAGGCCCCAGTAAGGAGCCTCACCGCAGCATTCTGAACCAGCTGGAACTTCCAGATCAATCTCAATCTTCCAAAAGCCTACTGGAATGGTCCCAAAAACAGACCAGAAGATGAGCAAAGGGGCCGCTAGGTTATTTACTGTATCAAAGTTGGCACAAAGCGATATTTTTTCAATTTAAATTTTAAATTTTATTTATTTACGTAATTTATTTGCAACATTTGTATCCTGCCTTTCTGCCTTTGCAAGGGCTACCAAGGTGGCTAACAACTTAAAACATGCATGATAAAATCACCCTGACCCAATTACATTCAAGCATTCCAGGGGTAACAGGAGCACTCTCCTTGCAAGAGCAGATGAATGTGCGAAGGATTGTAAAATACTTTGTATTCCATCATAAAATAGCAAGATCAGGAAGAAAGTGTTGTTGGACCAGTTAATAAACTACAAGAATATCTTACATGAAAGCATAAAGCTGCCTTATACTGAATCAGACCATTTGTCCATGAAGGTCAGTATTGTCTAAGACTGGCAGCAGCTCTCCAGGGTCTCAGGTAGAGGTCTTTCACATCACCTATTTCCTGGTCCTTTCAACTGGAGATGTGAGGGATTGAACCTGGGACCTTCTGCATGTAAAGCAGATGCTCTACCACTGAGTCACAGCCCTCTAGAGCTCTTTCACTTCTTTTTATGCTGTATTGAGTTGCCTTCTTCCTATGTTTGCAAACAGCAGTCACTCATTTTTCCACTTTTTGCATCAAGTAAAGTAGAATCATAGAATCATAGAGTTGGAAGGGACCACCAGGGTCATCTAGTCCAACCTCCTGCACAATGCAGTAAATTCACAACTACCTCCCCCACACTCACCCAGTGACCCCCTACTTCTTGTCCAGAAGATGGCCAATATGCCCTCCCTCTCATGAACTGCCTAAGTTCATAGAATCAGCATTGCTGACAAATGGCTATCTAGCCTCTGCTGAAAAACCTCCAGGGAAGGAGAGCTTACCACCTCCCGAGGAAGTATGTTCCACTGAGGAACCACTCTAACTGTTAGAAAATTCTTCCTAATGTCTAGACCGAAACTCTTTTGATTTAATTTCAAATCTTTATTGTGCCCATCTCCAGTTATTATCAGCATACTAGGCTTTAAGTTTGTGTGTCGCTCCCCCATAGGATTTAGTTTAAATCCTACTTTTCTACTGCACTGCCATTTCAGCAGGGTGTGCACTATTTACTGTTCTTTTTTTGGCTTGGTGCCCAATGTGAAAAGAAAAGCAATAAAACAAAGGTGATGCTGCTTTTGGAAATGGCATTCAATCTTACTATTTCTGGGCAGGAGGGCAGAGGGACATAACATTCTGCTTCAGAACCAACTACATAGTCTCTTCCAAGCGTTCCGGGGGAAGAGAAGGAAACCACTTCAGGAGCTTGTATGTGTTTGTGTGCCATCAAGTCACAGCTGACTTATGACGACCCCGTCGGGTTTTCAGGGCAAGAGACGAATAGAGGTGGTTTGCCATTCCCTGCCTTTATGCAGCAACCGTGGTCTCCCATCCAAGCACCAACTCCATTTGGCTAGCCTGGGCCATCCAGGTCGGGGCCCATTTATTTATAGGTAAAGTGTGGTGTAGTGGTTAAGAGCAGTGGACTTTAATATGGAGAACCTGCTGGGTGACCTTGGGCCAGTCACAGGTCTCTCAGAACTCTCTTAACCCACGTGGAGGTTGACAATGGCAAACCACCTCTGAACATCTCTTGCCCTGAAAACCCCAAGGGTTCGCCATAAGTCAGCTGTGCCTTGACAGCACTTTACACACACACACACACACGCACACACACACACACACACACACACAGAGAGCTATAAATCTTGTGTGCTTAATGAATAATAATTCTGTGACCTGCATAAATTGTGCAATTTAGTACAGCAGTGCAGCTAAGCTTTGTTTTGCATAATTACTTCTACATCTGCTGGTCGAAGTTGTGAGACCACCTGTGAAGGATTCTTTGTTAGTTCAAGACTACAGTCTGCTCCTTCTGCAGAGATCTGTGTTCTTAACCATGAAGGTCTGCTTTGTGTTTGGCTAACAGTGACCGGCTTGCCTTGCTTCAAGTGAGAAAAATCTTGCAACAGCTAGGCCTTGACAGCACATGTGATGACAGTATCATTGTAAAGGAGGTGTGCGGCTGTGTTTCAAAGAGAGCAGCTCAACTCTGTGGAGCCGGACTGGCAGCTGTTGTCGAGAAGATACGTGAGAACAGAAATCTAGAGCACCTAAAAACCACCGTAGGCGTAGATGGTACCTTATACAAGCTACATCCGCAGTGAGTACTTTGCATCTCTTCTCTTCCCCCTTCATCCTCTTGTAGTATTGACTGCATTTTGGAGGGGAGGCAAATACTACATTGATATTTTATGTATTAACTTTGGGCTGGTCAAACAGACTGTCAATAAATATATACATACTACGTTGATACTCTGCATAGCTGCACCCTTCCCCTTGACTTCTATGGACAGGGATCCCACAGGGTAATGCCAAGTGGATCTAGGGGTAGAGCACGCAGCGATGCACCGTGCCTCCCTGTCCTTGGTCCTTCCAATACGAAAGCTCTCCTTCCCTGCACATTCACCCATCATAATTGCTGGCATTTTGCTAATTAACAAATAAGTGGCCATGACCTCTATGTGCATTGTAATCTTTGTTTCTTTGTTACGCTGTTAGTTTTTCTAGGATCCTGCAAGAAACTGTGAAAGAGCTGGCACCCCGGTGTGATGTGACTTTCCTGCTTTCGGAAGACGGGAGTGGAAAGGGAGCTGCCCTAATTACTGCTGTTGCAAAAAGAATGCACAGTGCATTCACTGAAAACTGATCGGATCGTACTGCCCGTGCCTTGCATGTGCTCGAGATTTGCTGAGAGGCCTTATAAACCAACTGAGGTGCACATCCAAAAGCGGTATTCGCTTCTGTTACTTGATTGTGGCCATCTCTGGAAGCAGAATGACTGTCAAAACCAATATAGGTATTTGGCTAGATATGAACACAAGAACGCCCATGAGTTGCCTGACGTTCTGAGAGATGATCATATACTTGGTATTTCTATGCTGTGCCTAACACAGAACAGCTGGGTCGCATAATATAATCTTTTCACCAGATTAGTTTCTTCTAAACATATTTATGTGATCTGCTCTCCCCCCTCTTCTGTTTTCCCATTCAATACTATTTCCATGCATTTTTAAATGTCCTTTGTTAGTCAAACTTTGGCTGGATAACGTAAGTATTCTGTTCCTGTGTTGCTCTCATCTGGTACTTTTCTCTTTTTTATTGTTCCTTTTAAAAAGAAAAGTTGAAATAAATTCATGTTTTTACCCTCCTTCCCCACAAAGTATACTCTTCAGTGAGTTGCTCGTGATATTTTTGTTTTGTTGTATGTTTGTGGTTTTTAATGGGGGTAGACTGTAGTAGTGGGCCTAATTGGTAATCCCCAGAAACCAATGAATCAGAATGAAATGATACTTCACACTGAGTCATTCTCATAAAAAGGAACTGGTATGTAATTATATATTCTGTGAATAAAGGATGTTGGGTTGGAAAAGATTAATGATGGTTTTCTTTTAGATCTCCAAAATAATTTAAAATCCTGATCAATAGACACAGTTGCTTTGTGCATGGCAAATAGAATTTTGAATGTCTAAGGAGTATGATGTTTTCCCCAGGGTATCGGTGTCCAGTGCATATAACCTATGCACCTATGAGTCTTCTGTAATCCTCTGCCCTTCTGTCTGGCAAAAGAGGAACACAGTAGTGCCTACTTATAATAAACATTATCAACCCAAAATATTGTCGAAGGCTTTCACGGTCAGAGTTCATTGGTTCTCGTAGGTTATCCGGGCTGTGTAACCGTGGTCTTGATATTTTCTTTCCTGACGTTTCGCCAGCCAAGCCTTGAATAAGGCTTGGCTTCCTGTCTTGACAACCTCTAGACTAACAAAGACTACAGTCAACAATAGCCATGCAGATTAGCTTTGGATTTCACACATTAACAGATCACTTCAGGATACAATGGTTCCATATTAACACACCCCACCCTCATTAGCACATTATCTTGATACTTACGGGACAATGGTTAGCACATTACCTTTGTTACTTTTTGCAGGACAATGATTCAGCTCAAACCCAACCCCTTTCTGACTATATATTACTCTTCCTACACACTTGACACTGAGAGACACTGTCCTTCAGTGTTCCTCCTCTGAAGATGCCGGCCACAGCTGCTGGCGAAACGTCAGGAAACAAAATACCAAGACCATGGTTCCACGGCCCGGATAACCTATGAGAACCAATTATCAACCCAAGTTACAACATTGCATTTTTTCCAGCACCACATTTGGCTGGCTTGCAGGGAGGAGAGGGAATATTCCCCAATGCTTGAACTTCAGCAGTGGGCTCTAGAGTTCTCTCAGAATTACAGTGGATATCCAGACAACAGAGATCAGTTCCTCTGGAGAAAATGGCAGCTTTGGAGGGTGGAATTTAACAGAACCACACCCCTGCTGAGCTCCCTCCCCTTCCCAAGAGAGCCAGCGTGGTGTAGTGGTTAAGAGCAGTGGACTCTGATCTGGAGAGCCGGGTTTGATTCCCCACTTCTCCACATGAGCAGCGGAAGCTAATTTGGTGAACTGGATTTGTTTCCCTACTCCTACACATGAAGCCAGCTGGGTGACCTTGGGCTAGTCACAGTTCTCTCAGCCCCACCTACCTCACAGGGTGTCTGTTGTGGGGAGGGTAAGGGAAGGAGATTGTATGGCGGATTGATTCTTCCTTAAGAGATAGAGAAACTCTGCATATAGAAACCAACTCTTATTCTAAACTCCACCTTCCCCAGACTTTACCCACAAATCTTTAGGAATTTATCAGGACAGTGGTGGCAACCCCACAAGACAGACAGAGCTAACAGGAGAAAATGAATGCTTTTAGTTTCCTTCTTGCTTTACAGTTCTGCTTTTTATTCAAGAGAACATCACTGCATCTTTCACTGTGGACGTATGTTGAAATGATGGAGAAAGGTAAATAAAACAGATGAACCTCAGGATGGCTTTTGCTTTGTGTAATCTCAGATATAAATTCTGAAATACAGTATTATAGCCATGGCCTGAACCATGGGGACCTGTTTTTTTTTTTTTCTGTACGGAATCTTCAGCTAGCTCTCATTTTAAAAGGTTCTTGTTCTTATTATTGCTCAAACATGATTTAATTTGTACTTAGGTTCTGATATAAGGAGGCGTTGGGTAAACTTTCCATTAACAGACAGGATAGGAACTTTCTAGTTGACCCACCTCCCTGGGCCCTTCCCTATGGTTTCCGATTTGTGTTCCTCTGCCCTGTTTTTTACTTCCATTTCATGTACTTTCCTTTCTAAGGCAATTCTGAGGTTGTACATTAAAAATAACAGTTGAGCAGATTATGCAATTAAAGCATACAAATATAGTTGGTTTACATAATTTATGAGTTGCAGAATTTTGGTAGTTTACTAGAGGGTTATAGACATTACTTCCTGATCAACATGCTACTAAATTAATAGATCAGCTAATACATACACAAATGCATTAGAGTTCATTTGACCAGGGATATTTTTTAATAGGGACTTTGTAAGAACCAGAAAAGCCATTTTAGGAAAGCTGCTATTGCCTGCCTTCGCGTCACGCCCCTGGTATTCCTCGGAGGTCTCCCATCCAAATACTAGCCAGAGTTGACGCTGAAAGTGTGTGACTGACCCAAAGTCAACCAGCAAGTTTCCATGGCATGAGTGGAGATTCGAACCTGGGTTTCCCAGATTTTAGTCTAACACCTTAACCACTACACCCCGCTGGCTCTCTAGATGTTATACAGGGTTGCAAAAATCTGTGATTTGCTGCACCTTGTTTCTAAAGGGGACTCTACCTGTTCAATTTCTGCTTCCCATAGTGATGTTAAAGGGGCCCCCCAAATGGAGGCAACATCAAGTTGGAAATCAGTTTCTATGATTATGGGATTTCACTTTCAAGTTTGACTGGAATCACCATGTACAGCTAGTTTAAAAAAGGTGTTTCAGCTATCATATATTCCCAAAGCACAATGACTTCTGTCCCATTAGGAAGCTTATGTAGAAAAAAGTTCCACAGGTGCAGCCTCTCCCACGGCTGTGTTGTGGGTAGGTGGGGGAAGATCTGTACCTCTTGACTTGGACTCAGAGATGTTTATAGAATAACTATTCTGGTGGTGTTTTTACTCTGATTTTAAACCCAAGAGGTGGAAGAATACTGTACATTCAAGCAGTCACCCGGGGGCTAGAAAAGCCAGCTCATTCATGGGGAGGGTTTTTTTGGATAACTACCTGGCTATAGACCAGCATTATAAGATTCTTCCTCCAAAAGGACTAGCTTGTTCTCTTTCTGTCCTCTGCAAACAATACAGCACATGGTTTCCAGTGGAGCCAGTGCAAAGCATGATAGGAATGTTGCAAAGTTGCAGTTCTACATTTGTAAGATGAACAGAAATCTCCTTTTTTGTATGCTTTTTCTTTAGCTAAAAAAAAAAAACTTCTGAAAATTATTTAGTTTATAAAACAGTGACATTCCCTAGAAGCCCTAAAGCACCAAAGATGGAGATTACGGTAAATCCATGCTGGTTTATTTACATGCCAGGAAATTACTTTTGGATTTCTGTCAGAACTTTCACACACTATCATTTCAGCAATTTCTCAGCAATTTCTTACATGCAGAGACAATTAGGAAAGCACAGTATTTAGTATGTGATGCAGAAGTCAACAGTGAGGTGGGGGAAGGGGAGTTCCTAGGCCTTATAGCTTGAATAGGAGTGGGAAATATTTTAGAACCCAAAAAGGAACTGATATTCAGGAGCTGGAGTTTAGGGCCTAATCCCATGGACAACTATTGTGCATTATTCTCATTTAAACTACCTAGTGGAGGTTCTGCTCTTTTGGATTTGCTTCCCTGCTTTCCCCTGGGCCATAGTTGCTATTCTCTGTTTATGTCTCTAGCCTATGCTCTTTCAGACTTCCATTCCGCTAGGTGCTGATATGTTCCAAATGCTTACCAGTTTTTTTAAAACAACAACACCACCCATCACAGGTCCTGGAAACAAGAATAAACTTTTAAAAGAAAATGAGCATTTGGCTAGAAAATAATTAGAATAATTTTCCTTATAGATTATGCCATCTGTCCTTTTGTAACGCAATGTGATTTCATAACGTTGAAATCTCTGAAATAAAAGGAAGGGTCTGTATAATTGCAAATGGTTTATGATTCCTTTGCTTAACACCCGAAGGTACTGACTGTTCAGCTGCTTTAAAACCAGTTTAGGTCACCATGTATAGATATGCTTTTAGAGTGAGCTTTAGAAGGAATAGTTCATGAACAAAGGAATTAGTGAATAAGTATTAAATATTTTCCATTCAGGTATATTATGTATAAGAAATCAGAAGAATGTATGAAAAATAAATGAGATTTCAATTCTTTACAATTCTATGTGCGCTGACTTGGGAGTAAGGTCCATTGGAGGACTTGCTTCCCAACATCCATGTATAGGATGCTGCAGCTATTTTTTACTTAATGAGAGATCTTAATGCTGAGTTTTCCATTTAAAACCCAACAGTTCCCCTTTAAGATTACTCCTCACTTGCATTTGCAAACCGACGTTTGCAATCCATGCTATGTGTTAACTCAGTCCTGCTACCACATGCCAAAGCACAGCCACAAAACAATGACCGAGCCTGGCACATGCCAGGTGAAGCATGCGGTTCTGCTGAAGCAGCTTCCCGAGAATCATGCTTCATGTGTTATGAACCACTGCCACATGCCTGAGGTCAAACCACTGCCGAAGAACCAGAGGAACCAGCAAAGGTACACATTTTCTAAAACTGCAAGCCTGTTGGTATAAAAGGTCGGTGCCCGGCCCCAAAGGGCGAAACGAAGGGTTTTGTAAGACGCTTCCACCTAGGTGCAGGTTTGGCTACTGTTGAGAATGGTTAAGAGAATGAAAGAGCAATTTCTGAAGAGCCAGCAACTCCTCTTGAAAGGATCTCTTGATGGCGCAGAGTGGTAAGCTGCAGCAATGTGGTCCGCTTATACGGCTAATTAAAAAAATAACACGTCCTCCACACCCGGTGCCTGAAAGTGGGAACATGCAATGCGTGTTCGATCCACTTCCTGCTGCCAGCCAACCCCCGCACTCCCCCCGCTTCCCTTACTAATGCTGGACCAATCGCTGTCCTTGCTTAGAGCGCCAACTGGGCATGCGTGGGAGCGTGCCGGTCTGGGCTTTTCAAATGCAGCGGAGAAAGGCAGCGCGGTGGGAACAGAAATTTAAAGTCGTATTGGAATCTTTTGTACTGGACTCGTGTAAATAGCGAGGTAAGTTTCTAGTGCGTTCACGGGCCAGATTGGCCAGGGATCCTGGAGGTTTGTTTGTTTTTTGCCATCTTCTGGGCATGGAGTAGGGGGTCACTAGGGAAGTAGTTGTGTATTCCCTGTATTGTGCAGGGGGTTGGACTAGATGACCCTGATGGTCCCTTCCAACTCTATGATTCTATGAAAGAGAATGGGCAAGGGAGCTTTTGAGGAACGGGGTTTGCAATCCAGGTAGTAGAAAGGTAAAGAAAGTGCTAGTGGAAAACCAAAGGAAAATAACTGATATCTAGAGAATTTTAATAGCAGGTCATTGTACATAAGGTGGTTGTTCCCACATACATAGGAGCAGTATAATATGTGAAGCATTGTCTTTAGATTTCATTGGTAGACCGATTTAGATACTTCTCAATATCTGAGATTCTAAAAATCAGAGATCTGTCTATGCAAATTACTCTTTTGTGGGTTATGCTCCTCCTATACATGATAACAAATTGACAGAACTTATTTCTAAGTGGTGTGCTAGCACTGTGAAATAAAGCAATCTGCATTGAACGTCTTTGTGGAAAAGAAGCCAACTTATTGTTAGCTCACACTCACTGCTTTTGCTCTGCAATAATATTGTCAGCCGTCCTCTAATTTAGGGCAGGCTTTGTGGACAAACCTTGCCCTTGCCCTGTTAAGCTTTTCAAATAAAGTACATTCATCTTAAAAGAAGGTACTTTACATCAAATTCATTCACCACTGGCATTCCAGAAACTTTCAAGTTTGTGCTTTCAGAGCAGCATTGTGTCTCTAAAGCCCAGGCAGTTAGTCTGAAATTTAAATAATTGCATGGTCATTAAATTTTATACAAAAAAGGGAACTGACTGTAAAACCAGCAGTCATGTTATCGTGATTACAGCAATAGCAAAGCCTCCATTCATTAGGTCAAAATCACATTGTTGGAGAACAAAATTTTTGTGTGTGCCTAAGAAGAAATTGTTTTCAGATAAAGAGGTTTTCATTCTGCAAAGCAGATGGACAGAGCAGTAAGTAACATTTTATCTAGCAAATGTTTTGCTCTTTCATTGTGTCGTGCTAGTGACAGAGACTGTAGAAACATTCTACAGCTGGATAATTTGCTCAGTCAAGATTATTCTATATTGTTAAATAAGTTGACGCCATGAAACGTTTGAGTGTTGTGACACAGAACTATTTAAGCCTAGGATTCTTTAGTTCACACTGATTTTGTTTGACTCCCTCTTACAGATACACTCAAACTGAACATTTGTGAGGATGGGCCTTTGGCAAGGATCGTTCATATCTCAACATATAACCAAGTAGGTATTAGCAGCTATTGTGACAAATAGGATTTATCTTGCCTTTTCAGCAAGGTTATATATTGAATTATTACTTTGAACAGATTTTCAGTTGGTTGGTCTGGACAAGAATATCACTAAGACAGTTGCTACCTTTCATTTGGCAGTCATAAAGATCAGAGGTGATGAACCCATTCAAGTTAAACGTGTTTGCAAATGTAGTTCCCCCCCCCCTTGTCTAATCTGGGAATTGCATGAAAGTTTCATGCGTAATTGTGGATTGGAGTATTTCATTTATTCTCTCTCTCTCTCTCTCTCTCTCTCTCTCTCTCTCTCTCTCTCTCTCTCTCTCTCTCTCTCTCTCTCTCTCACACACACACACACACACACACACACACACACACACACACACACACACACACAAGTGTGCATGCCTGTAGGTGGATCTGCTGAGCGGGATGGTGGTCATACCAATTAATTTTAGTGACTCGAGTTAATATTGTACATACAGCCTGGTGGAATCTAGTACCATAAGTAGTTCGAACTGGTGATTTAGTGAGACCGCAAATGAAAGACTGTTAAATACATTCTAAAGAGCATTTTGGGCCTGTACAGTTCAGTACTATAGCCCAGTGCCTCTACTATCTGAGTCCTAACTGTTTTCCATGAGCAGAAGGACCTTCTGACAGTGAAAGAGAGGGCGAGTTAATTCTTGCCAATTCTGTCGCCTACCGCAGACCCACTTCTACACCCGCTGCTTATCCTGTTCCTTGAGGACCAGCAGGGAAAGGATAAAGGGGAAGCCAGAAAGCTTCTTTCTGTGTCAGCACTGCTGTGCTTGCATACTGTGGGATACAAGCTATTAAGCCACAATTAAACAAGCCTGATTCTGACTAAGGAGGTGCAGTACTAGTAAGGATACTTAACATGTGCTCAGAGGACTCAGATGAAAAACAGATCCAAATGTGTTGTATCACGGGAGCGTAACCATGGAGGCTCAAACAGGAAGCATTTACACTTTACGTTGAAGCCTTAATTGTCCTTGCTGTTCAGGCAAAACTGGTAGTAAGGGTGACTCCAAATGTTGAACATGTCTGCTTTAAGTCCTATGGGACAGTCTTGCAAGTAGAATGCTCTTCCTCTGGTGCACTGGAGCACCACTTATCCAGGTTTTCCCCAAAAGTGTGTGTATGCAGTGGAAAGATTGGCCGCTGTCTGTCCATCACTGCTGGAATAGATATGGCAGCAGTGCAAGAATACAGTTCCCAGCACACTGTTGGTGCATAAAAAGAATGAAATGTTATGGTAGAAACATAAACAAACCTCAGTTAATTACACAAGGTAAAAACATTTCAAATGCCCCCACCCCAAAAATGAAGAAATGCAAAGATAACCTCTTTCTGTGTGGATTCTTTTTTTAATATTTTTTTTATTTTTATAACATAACACATAAAACAAAACAAACAAATACAATAATAAAAAACAAAAAAATATCAATTATATAATCTGCTTAATGTAATCAAAATGGCAAAATTACAAAATTCAAATATATTTTTAACCCACCACCCACCATAGAAAGTGACCCATCACCAGACTTCCGGAGAAGTGTCTGAACAGTTTAAAGATTACATTATTGACAATAAGATAAAAAAAGTTAAACTTATTTCTATAACTCATTAACTAAAATAGTAAAATCCATTTTTGCCAGTTTATCCCAATATGTGACAGCCTTCGCCCATGTTTTTTTAAATTCTTCCATATCTTTTCCATGTAGGAATTCTGTTAATTTGGCCATCCTCATATACATCCATAATTTCTCTCTCTAGTCACTAATTGAAGGTTTATTTACTTGCTTCCAAACTTTGGCTATTGTAATTCTTGCAGCAGCAAAACTATATTGACAAATAACCCTATCATTTCTATCCATTTGTTGTTGGGGAATCCCCAATAAACAGAATGCAGGATTTCTTTTTACTCTCATATTAATCAAATTATTAGTTTCTCTTATTACTTTTTTCCAATTTTTTTTAATTTTACATATCCACCATGCATGCATAAAAGTTCCCCTTTCATTTCCACATTTCCAGCATAAATCCATATCTCATTTTTTCATTTTGCTTATCATCACAGGAGTTATATACCATCTATAAAACATTTCATATAAGTTCTCTCTAATTTCGGTGGTTATTGTAAATTTGAATTCTTTCTTCGTTTTCCCATGTTTCCAAATCAATATTATATCCTCCTTTTCACCATTACTGGTTTATCCATTTCACCATTACTGGTTTAATTCTTTCTTGTTCTAAATTTACTTCAGTTAATAACCTATATATTCTTCCTATCAATCCTTTATTTCCCTTTATTAATATATTTTCTAATTTGGATTTATTTTTATTAAATCCAACTTGCTTATCTTTGTTAAATATATCTTTTAATTTATAATACATAAACCAATCTTTAATATTAAGTTCTTCTCTACTTCTTTAAACCCAATCTCCTTCCTTATAATCTATAATTTCTCTATATACATCCATATCTAAATTTAATTGTATCCCTCTCTTCATAAATGCTTCTACTGGATTAATCCATCCCGGAGTTTTATTTTCCAAAAACCTTTTATATTTTTTTCCAAGTTTGAAATAAACCAAATCTAATAATATGAATGTTAAAATCTTTGTTTACCTTTTCCTTATCATACCACAAATATGCATGCCATCCAAAACATAAGTTAAAACCTTCTATTTCCAATATTTTGGGATTCTCTAACAAAATCCAGGTCCTTAACCAAACAAAACAGGATGCCTCATAATACATTCTCAAATCTGGTAACCCCAATGTGGATTCCATTGGGCTAATTCAGGAAAAACTTGCAAGAAAAATTGATTTAAAATAAAAATGCCTTTAAGTCAACCATGCCGCCACATATAGAACAATGCAACAAATTGATACAGCAAACATAAATGTAGCAGTGAACAGAAAACTGCAACAGTCTCTTTAAGTTAAATTAAACAACTGGTTTTTGCTTGCAAAACGTTGTGGTGAGTTAAGTCCTACTTTTCAAGTCCACCAAGGTACAAGACTCTTCTCATCCACTTCTCTTTCAAAAAGATTCAGATCCAGCAAACTGGACAATGCAGTAAACAGACTGCAATCTGCAGCTTGGAAGACACAGCCATGCAATAACAATAATATCATTTACACTAAATTTAATCTCCCCTTTACTAATTTTCACATACAAAATTATCCGGTTGCCTTATACAAGGTGATGAGCCCAGAAAATCTTATCTCCCCAACCACCAACCTCTATTGATAACCTCTGTCCCTAGTGGGCTAAACCAACACGTTCTTGGGGGCAACACAAACAATAGCTTTGACCACTGGAAGGTTATCATCATCAGTGAGACCTGGGCATCTGGGAATCTAAAGCAAACTTCTCTCAGTTTGCAGACACATTTATTTTCCTGAAACTGAAGTTTCATTTCTGTGCACCTGTTCTGTGTTGGCATCACACAAAGATATGAAGTCTCAGTTAACCAAAATAAGAAACCGGGTTGCCAGATTTCTTGCTATAGCTGGGGCAGGTGCTGTAGGAAAAAATAAAGCAAAAATTGCACCAACAGCTGTCATTTCCAGAGCAAACCTGGAAGTGACGTCGTCTCGTTTTAGGATTCAGCAGAAATGGAACTCTATCCATAGATTCTTGTAGGTTATCCGGGCTTTGTGACTGTGGTCTTGGTATTTTCTTTCCTGACGTTTCGCCAGCAGCTGTGGCAGGCATCTTCAGAGGAGTAACACTGAAGGACAGTGTCTCTCAGTGTCAAAGTGTGTTGGAAGAGTAATATATATAGTCAGAAGGGGGTTGGGTTTGAGCTGAGTCAATATCAAAACCTTTATTGGCATAAAATAAATATATACATATTTAGGTAAAAAGAAGGTTTTAAGACTAAAGTGGGACTCTTACTTAAAATCATAAACATGGATTAGAGTAATTTAAAATAAGTCCCAGGAAGCTGGCAACCCCTGCAGTAACCTGAGAATGACTATCGCTTAAGAGAAATCTGACTAGCTCCTTGTCAGAGCCGCCGGGGCTGTCTTTCAAGAGGGGTTCGATGGTCTGTTCGCGAAAGGGTGAGCCATGATCACAGTGTAGCAAAACATGGGCCACTGTTTCGGCTTGGCCATGAGCACAAGAACATAGCCTTTTCGCTTGGGGGATCTTAGCATATCTGCCCCTGGTCCAGGCCGTGGGAAGGATATTTAAGCGGGCCTGCATAAAAAGGCATCTGAGGGAGGGGGTAATGTGAGAATCAAAGGTAATGTGCTAATCTTTGCAGGACAAAGACTCAGCTCAAACCCAACCCCCTTCTGACTATATATATTACTCTTCCAACACACTTTGACACTGAGAGACACTGTCCTTCAGTGTTACTCCTCTGAAGATGCCTGCCACAGCTGCTGGCGAAACGTCAGGAAAGAAAATACCAAGACCACGGTCACACAGCCTGGATAACCTACAAGAATCTATGGATAGAGTTCCATTTCTGCTGAATCCTAAAACGTCAGGAAAGAAAATACCAAGACCACAGTCACACAGCCCAGATAACCTGCAAGAACTGATGAACTCTGACCGTGAAAGCCTTCGACAATATCTATCCATAGAATTTCTGCTGAATCCTATCGCTTCCAAGTAACGAGTTAGCTCAGGAAGTGATGTCATACCATAGGTAAGATGCCCCCCCCCCAGTCTCCCGCTGGCTGCCAGCTGGCAACTCTAGACATAGATCAAAAGACCAGCAACTACTTACAAACAACCAGGCCTATTGCACACTGCTAACTCCAGCCAACAAGGTGGAACGTCTAGGGCAGAGTAAGGAAACAAAGTATGCCTTAAGGGTACATTGATACTATCAGAACTGTACCATACACAACAGCAGCCAAAGGTTGCACACATTACACACATAATCCAGTGATAGTCACTTGTGGCTTAGGAGCCATATGTTGCTCTTTGACATGCTGCTTATGGTTCTGAGCACTGTTCTGCAATGTGGCACCAGCCCCCTCTTCCAGCAAGGCTTCTGGCTGGTAGGTGGTTCCAACCTTGAAACACTGGAGGACTGATAAATTGCAAGCCTCTCATACCTGTGAGCCTCATGCCAGGGTGGGAGTAAATGGACTATCCTCTCCAATACTCCCCCACATCCTCCTTACACTCATTGCAGCACCCAAGCAGCTCTCCGGAGGAGGACAGGCTGACCTCGCCAGGGAGAGAATCAAACCACAATCGTGGCAGCCACCCAGATGGCTTAAAGTCCCATAGGACTTAAAGCTGGCCCCAGTGGGGTGGTGGTGACTGGGCTCCTCTTTCTCCACAGCCAGCTTGCTCTCCTCTGGGCACCTTGGCCGTCTCATTCTCTTGCCTGAGATGCTGTGTTTCACGCTGAGAGGAAAAATCTTCCCCTCACACCAAACACACATGGGTTGGCTAAGGCTCCACAATGGTGAGGAAAGGTCATCATATGTGCTTAGAGGTACTCTGGTAATTTGAAAGGTTATAGTTATATATTTAACATTAATAGTGTATCTTGCATTATTATGTGTGTGTTTGGGCTGGCGCACACAATAGTTATGTGACTCTTTTGCTAATGGTATATGTGAATGTGGCTCTCTGCAAGAGTGAGTAACACTCATACAGACAAATAGTTTTCTGTAGTCATAAATATATAGTGCAGATGGCAGCAAAGAAAACAGACATATGCCACCCCCATGCCAAGAGAATTTGAGGAACAAGTACTATCCATTCTTTATTTCAGGTAAGAGAAGCAGTATGATTGGTAACTTTATACACACAAAGTTGACCAAACTGTTTATATAGGCTTGGCTCCAGAAGTATTTTCCACTGTCAGAAGGAAACTTTCTTTTTCCTGCTGTGTGTGTGTGTGTTAAGTGCCGTCAAGTCGCTTCCGACTCATGGCGACCCTATGAATAAAAGTCCTCCAGAATGTCCTATCTTTGACAGCCTTGCTCAGATCTTGCAAACTGAAGGCTGTGGCTTCCTTTAGTGAGTCAATCCATCTCTTGTTGGGTCTTCCTCTTTTTCTGCTGCCCTCAACTTTTCCTAGCATGACTGTCTTTTCCAGTGACTCTTGTCGTCTCATGACGTGACCAAAATACGATAGCCGCAGTTTAGTCATTTTAGCTTCTAGGGTCAGTTCAGGCTTGTTTTGATCTATAACCCATTTATTTGTTTTTTTGGCAGTCCAGGGTATCCGTAACACTCTCCTCCAACACCACATTTCAAAGGAATCTATTTTCTTCCTATCAGCTTTCTTCACTGTCCAGCTTTCACACCCATACATAGTAATAGGGAATACGATGGCATGAATTAATCTAGTCTTGGTGGCCAGTGACACATCCTTACACTTCAAAATATTTTCTGGCTCCTTCATGGCTGCCCTTCCCAGTCTCAATCTCCTTCTGATTTCTTGGCTGCAGTCTCCCTTTTGGTTGATGGTGGAGCCAAGGAATAGAAAGTCTTGAACAATTTCAATTTCCTCATTGTCAACCTTAAAGTTGTGTTTTGTTTTCTTCCCCGTAATGCTACTCCTGGGGGACAGGGGATCACCAGAAACAGGATGAGAGGGGAAGGAAGTCAGTGAAAATTGCCCCTCTTCCATTTAAGGAAATCTTTGGAAATCCAAGCTAATATAATAATGTTTAACGTGAATAGATAGGTGTTTGTTAGAGTACCACAAATCTGTATTCTTTGCTCCTTCTTATTTGCAGACTTTTGGAATGATAATGTAATGTGGCAAGAGAGTCCGGATATGGCCAGAGAAGAGGAACCTGGCGGTTCTTACTATGAGTCTTCTACATCTGAAGTAGGTGACTAGTCCAGATAAACAAAAGCCAGAAACAAACAAAAAACACTAACATATGGTGCAGATGGAATCTCAAATGATGCCATTTGAAGCTGGAGGCCATTGCATGTTAGAATAACAGGAAGTTGGCTCAGTTTGCCTTAGGTCCTTTCTGCCGCAAGCATGATTTAAATATTGTGTGAGAATCCAAAAGGTGCCTTTTAAATATATTCTTCATCCACATCTAACTGTGGATGAGGAAGGCAGATAATGGGATAGATCTGTGGCTGTTTAACACTTAAAAAAAAGTTAGCTGTGCACTCCTGTGCAAAATATTACTGTGATGGCTGAGGGAAGGCATACCTGCAGAGCCATGTGGCTCTCCATTTTTTTAGTCTGGGAGCATTTTTAAAAATGGAAACAATGTTTGAAAGTACAAAAGAAGACATTTTGTGCATTCCACACATCAGCCACAATGTCTGTGTTAAGTGCCGTCAACTCATGGCGACCCTATGAATGAAAGTCCTCCAAAATGTCCTATCTTTGACAGCCTCGCTCAGATCTTGCAAAGTGAAGGCTGTGGCTTCCTTTATAGAGTCAATCCATCTCTTGTTGCATCTTCCTCTTTTCCTGCTGCCCTCAACTTTTCCTAGCATGATTGTCTTTTCCAGGGACTCTTGTCTTCTCATAATGTGACCAAAATATGATAGCCTCAGTTTAGTCATTTTAGCTTCTAGGGACAGTTCAGGCTTGATTTGATCTATAACCCACTGATTTGTTTTTTTGGGCAGTCCACGGTATCTGTAACACTCTCCTCCAACACCACATTTCAGAGGAATCTACTTTCTTTCTATCAGCTTTCTTCAATGTCCAGCTTTCACACCCATACATAGTAATAGGGAATACTAGCACTGCATAAGTTATCTGGAAGTATTGCACTTTCCTAGGTTGAAATATCCTTAAAACAAAAGTACTACCCTGCAGGGAATGTGCGTGGTTACCCTTCTCTCTGAAATGGTGGTTTTCTAAAAGCAGGGTATAAGTCTCCTACTCATGTGCTTTAATGCAGGCAGATATTGGCCTGTAAATGTTCTGAAGCAGAAGAACAATTTAGTGAAATCAAAGGAACTCGTTTCCAAGTTGGTGTGTTTAGCCATCGCTACAAGCAGCCTGAATTTAGAAGCCACTAGGATGGGACCACACAGGTAGGGGGAGTATCGATACATGAACACATGAAGCTGCCTCCATCAGAGTCAGTATTGTCTACTCAGACCGGCAGTGGCTCTCCAGGGTCTCAGGCAGGGGTCTTTCACATCACCTACTTGCCTAGTCCCTTTAACTGGAGATGCTAGAGATTGAACCTGGGACCTGCTGCATGCCGAGCAGATTCTCTACCACTGAGCCATGCCCCCTCCCCATGTTTTCAGAGCAAGAACTCTGACAATTTGGGAATATTCACTGTCAATGCCAACTTAATTTGGAGAACTTACTTAAATTTAAGTATTATTTTAACTCCATTAATGCATCCTAATGCAGTGATCTTCTGAACACTAGAGGGTACTATTGCATAATCACATGTGTTGAACTCTTCATATCTGTTGGTCTAAAAACTACCAGACTCTCACAAATGATTTGTTTAAATCTCCTTGCATTTATTTATTTAATGCATCCTTAATTGACATTTATGGAGGACCCCTCCATACACATACAGGCTCAAATATGATTTGCTTCTGCTTTCTGTACCACATTAATAACACGCAGAAGTTACTCATTCCAGGCAGGGCAGAATCATATGTGAAAATGTCTTTACTGGTTGTAAAGAACAGTCTGGTCTCCTGTATGCAGCTAGATGAGGTGACAAATTTTTGAGATTGTAGGATGGTACAAACCACTTCAAATGACAGATGGGGAGAGTCACTTTTTACATGCTCCCCTCTGTAAAAACAACAACAACAATAAAAAACAATTCCCTGCAAGTAAATAAATCAGCACATCAGGGAGAAGGGTTCTAGCCTAACCCTCAGCATATTGACAGGGAATTATTAATGTAGGACAACTATGAAAAATGTAATTCCTTACCTGTAGTCAGAAGTAGTACAGCCCATTCCACCATCTCAGCTGTCTGCCACCTCATTTCTACCTCATTTTACTGCATTCATCAATCAGTCAGGCTAATAAAGGTCAGGCCAAAAACTTTCATTAGTATCAGTTTTGTTGGTGAAGGAGTATTTATGCATAAAGTTATATAATACAAACTCTTTAGGCAGAATTCTTCTCTCAGAACAAGATTAATCTCAGTGCAATACGTTCTGGCCAGAATAGTAAGGCAACAAATTCAAAATGCTGACCACATTGTGCGCCATACCAGATTCAAATGCTTGTAAAGAACAATGACACTTTGATATGCCAACTATTTTTAGGTTTGGAACTTTTTATAAACCCCAAATCACTAAATTTATACAGATATCTCTTACATAGCCTTGTTCTCTATATATCCTGACAGTCAGCTAACTTTTCATTTTGACTGACAGAAGGCTGGTATTATATACATCACAAAAGGGCCTGAAGTGATGTGCGGTCCCCCTCCCATCCATGAACATGTTTTCATTCAGAACAGACACAACACTAATCCAGGTCCTATTAAAGAGTCAAATGTGGCACCAACTCAGGTCAGGTCAGGAAAACAACCTGAGACCTGACAGGGAAGGCTTAACCTTCCCACCCCCCATGTCATAGTTCCAATCCCACCTGAGGAAACAACCTAGGTCAATGTCCATGAATTCTGGGAGCTTTTAGGGGGTGGAGCCTAGGAGGGGGAAGCATCCTGATGCTGTGACATCACTTCTAGGTGATTACCTAGAAATGATGTCAACCCCCTATAGAGGAACCCAGGAGCCAAAGTGCCTGTGTTGCTCCTTTGGGGCAGGTAGTGAGGACACTCTTTAAGAGAAACCCTCCCAGTAGAACGCGTCCAGAGGAGGGCAACAAAGATGGTGAGAGGTCTGGAGAACAAGTCCTATGAGGAAAGGTTGAAGGAGCTGGGTATGTTTAGCCTGAAGAGGAGAAGACTGAGAGGGGATATGAGAACCATCTTCAAGTACTTGAAGGGCTGTCATATAGAGGATGGTGCCGAGTTGTTTTCTGTTGCCCCAGAAGGTCGGACCAGAACCAGTGTCATGGCCCCCCCGGCGACGGAATTGGAGCCTTCAGATGAAGAGTTGGAGCAGCTGGTCGCTCCTCCGGAGAATGCAGCAGACAAGCCTTCTGAACCGGCTGCTGGATTAAAGGGGCCGTCAGATGCTTCGACGCCTAGTCAGGTCGAGGAATTCCAGTTCCCCTCGGAGGCCTGAGTGTCAGAGACAGATGGAGATTTAGAACAAGAAACCTCCCCCGTGGGTCTCTGGAGGCAGAAACAACGAACTCTGCTAAGCGAGAGAAGACGTTCAGCACGGTTGCAGAGATGAAGACAGATTGTAGCTGCTGAAGACGACAGTGAGTGATGTCAGGACCAACCTCACTCTAATAGCTGGCCAGATTTAAGATGCGGCAAAGAGCAGTTTCAATGTGGAAGCAATTTACTGAATTCCGGCGTCAGCCAAGCTCCACTCCGGTTCCTATCTTGCCTAACTATGACCTTGGACTGATTAACGATGACGACGACCACCTTGCCTGTGACCCCAACCTCGGGCTGATTACTGACTCTTGCTGCCTATCCTGTGATAAGTAAAGACCCTGGCCTGATTTCTGGACTGTTTCCTGGACTTTGCATTACTCCTGCTGACCCTACTGTTTCAGTGCAGCCACCTGGCTGCAGAAGCCTTGGCATCTGTTCCCTCCTTTGCTTCCTGCCACGCCCATTCTCAACTCCCTCTGCACCGTGCTGCAGTAGCAGCCCTGCCAGCCTGCCCAGCCAGTACAACCAACAGGTTAAAATTAAATCAGAAGAGTTTCCATCTAGACATTAGGAAGAATTTTCTAACAGTTAGAGCAGTTCCTCAGTGGAACAGGCTTCGTCGGGAAGTGAGAAGTGCTCCTTCCCTGGAGGTTTTTAAGCAGAGGCTAGATGGCCATCTGTTAGCAATGTTGATTCTATGAACTTAGGCAGTTCATGAAAGGGAGGGCATCTTGGCCATGGTGTAGGGGTCACTGGGGGTGTATTCCCACCGATGTATTAAGAGTTTGAAAACGTTATAAAAAATACTGTTCGCACTTTCTTTGGCCCCTTTAGCTGTGAAGATGTCTTCCAGCCATTTATAAGCCATGGTATCCAAAACCCCTTTTAAAGCGACGCTTTTTACAACATTTTCAAACTCTTAATACATCGCTGGGAATACAAAGTGCGGTAACCCCCTTCCTCTCAAGGCATTTTGGGAACTGTAGTATTCTAAAGTCTTCAGCTCCCTCAAAAAGCTACACTTTCCATGGTTTCTTGGGAGAAGCCCCTGCTTGAAAAAAGCAAAAACAAAACCCAGTTCATTTCTGTACAGACACGTCCTTATAACTCCCCAAAGGCAAGTTTCTGAGGTCAATAGTAATAAAGTGGTTAGAGCCGAAAACCTACCGCTACCTTTCAGATATCATGATAAATTGGTGAACTCTTGTTTTGGGAGATTGTTGAATATATAGAGCCAAAACGCATGGTCGCTTTATCCTCCTTTAATCGCTGTTTCATCCAGGATTCAGCCAGGATCGAACGCATGCGTTTTGCCTAATGTGCGTTCGATCCTGGCTAAAACGGATTAAAGGAGGATAAAGTGTCCGCGCGTTTTCTCCCATATAGACACCTGCTTTAATGACAAGAATGGAAGACTGGAACCATTTGGGTGGAGATCCCCCCCCCCACTGGTCTTGTTCCTTTGAGTTGTGAATGAAATGTTGCTTCAGACTCAGGCAGCAGAGAGAGTTCTGGCATTGTGATATCTCAGGTCTCCAATTTTCCGGCGGCGTTAAGGCCTGAGAGTTTAATTTCTCTCTTAGCTTAACAGTGCATAACACGTCCTAGCTGGAAAACTGCAAAGCTTCTGTGTTTTTAAAAGCCTTCCTTGTTTCTTTTTAGACCATCTCAAGGTTACATAGGACGTTTCCATTGGTTTCCCATTAATGATCTATTTCACGTCCCTCTTACTGTAAAAGCCCCAGGAACACCAGCTGACAGGACTCCCTCCGTCTCCACTGGTTTCATGTTTCTCACGAGAACTGCTTGTCCTTCACAAACATACACTCTTGGAGTGTTATACCACAAAAATAGTTTTGCCACTGAGTGCTGTTTCAAGCTGGGTGGTGTGTGACCTTTCCGTGCTGTTGAGAGAATTCCCTCAGGGAATTCATTGCTGATAAAATTGCTACCCAAGGAACAGCCACCCAGGACTGCCACATATGTTTTCCCCATTTTTGTAAGTTCTTCATTTACAGACATACACTAACAACTGGGAAAAAAAATTGCTACGGTGATTCATAACAGAAAATGGAGTAGTCATATATATATATATATATATATATATATATATATATATATATATATATATATATATATATATATATATATATATATATATATATATATATATATATATATAAATAAATCCCACCATTCATCAAAGTACCTGAGGGTGGTATATATGCATCCTCATTTTATCTTCACAACAGCTCTGTGAAGTAGATCAGGCTGAGAGACAGTAATGGGGCCCATGATCACCCAATCAGCTTTCGATTGGCCATGCTCCTATGGCTTTTATCAGAAACTACAAAATAAGAAGTTGATACACATCAACTGGCCCTGACCTGGATGGCCCAGGCTAGCCTGATCTCGTCAGATTTCAGAAGCTAAGCAGGGTCAGCCCTGGTTAGTATTTGGATGGGAGACCACCAAGGAATACCAGGGTTGCTGTGCAGAGGAAGGCACTCGCAAACCACCTCTGTTAGTCTCTTGCCATGAAAACCCCAAAAGGGGTCGCCATAAGTCGGCTGCGACTAGACGGCACTTGACACACACACACACACATCAACTGAAATACTGGATACAAGGATTGAAATAATCTTACAAATTACAAATATTAGAAGACTCTATTTCAGATGCACTGAATTGGACATCATTTAGTTTTGTCTTTAATATAATTTTGAACTTCCAGATTTTATGATGTGTGGAAAGAATGAAGCTGGAATGGACATGTTCTGATTTTTGTACCACAAGGTCAAGCTGGCTGTTTGAAATTAAACAGTGTTTCTTATTGTTGAGACTTAAGAATCAAAGAACACAGTCAAGGTTTGGTGTCAGACAGCGAGTCTCTGGTTAAAATGGAAGATTATGTTTATTTATTACAGCACTTATACTCTGCTTTTGCTTGTGGTTGAATGATATAGCTGCCACATCTTAAAGGGAACTGTATGGTATGGTTTTACAATGAACGGCATTTCTAATTATTTGTATTTGTAATTGTATTATGTTAATCCTGTTGGGTATTAGATAGCGAGCTTTGTTACATGTCAGACAGTTAAGGGTTAATATTGTAACTGACCAAGTCGTCAGTATGGTGGCCATTGCAGCCGTGCGTATACAAAAATTTGCATGTTTAACTGCTTTCGATATCCTTTGTTAGAAGCGAAAGCAGTTCCCCACTTCTTCTCTGAACGCCAGCCTGGAAGGATGAGAGGCTTTCTTGCTCTCAAGAATGCCTACTCATGAGAAAGCTTAGCGCCTGCCAGAGGATTCTGGCAAGTCTAGGAAACCTAGAATGTAGACAGAATTTCTTATTTTGCTCCCAGTGAATTTACCCTCTACCCTGAGTTAGAGTAAAGATTGTTTATTACAAAGACAAACGTCTTGTGTCTTTTGTGCGTGTGTGTGATCAAGCTTTATTCTCAATAGACCAAGAGGAACGATCCAATCCCTCTGAATGATAGCAGTAAGTTAAGTTCTCAAGTTCCTTCACTGGAACCCTTAACAAATCCACTTTGGAAACTTTAGTTCAGCTAGCTGATTTGCACTGCTCCGTCATCTCACAGTCAAATGCTGCAAACAAGGACTGCAGCAGGTATTAACCAAGGACATTAAAAAGGAGATTTTTGTTTCAAGATAGAACTTTTTCTCCCTTACCCATAGCACTAAAACACAGGGGCACCCGATGAAGCCAATGGGCAATAAATTCAGGACAGACTCAACGAGTACTTAAATTGTGGAATTCACTATTGGTGGATATAGCGACGGCTGTGAGCATCGATGGCTTTGAGAGGGAATTAGATTCATGTAGGTTTGGTCCATGAATGGCTAAAGCCACAGTGACAAAATGGACCTCCACATTCAGAGGCAGGTAACCTCTGAATGCCACTGATGGGAAGCAATATCAGGAACCGGCTTTGCAGCCTCCTACTGAGGCGAAGGATTGCCCACTGCTTCTGCTGTGGTTGGCAGAAGATCCCCCCTGTGCCTAACATGCTTAAAAAATATAATAGTGCAATCCTAAACAGAGTTACACCCTGCTAAGCCCATTGATTTAGGTCTGAATGGTAAATTGTGTATAAAGTGTCTGTACTAGAGGGCTAATTGTAGGGATCCCCCTTCTGCCTGTCTCAGCATTCAGCTAGTTTTTTGGCTGTCTCTAAATACAGCCTGTCATTGTTCTGTACTCAGTTTCAAGAGGAGTCAGGCATGCATGACTCAAGGCAGTTTTATCCTTGGACAAAGGAAATGACTCTCTCAATCTGCCTGGTCATCCTTTCCCAGAGAGGGCTTTTTCATTTACCACTATACTTAAATTGTAGATTTTCCTATAGCGTTTCCCCTCTCTCATTCTTGATAGTATTTTTTAAACAGATGCTATAGGACTGATGAGATCCTGTTATTTAACCTTTCATTTAACTGTGGCTGGAAGCCTTACCTTTTGATAGAATTTCTGCAGCAGCACCTCTTCTTGCTTCTCTTTACATTTTGTTTGAATTTTCTTCTGGTTGTCCAACAGTTTCCTTCTTCTTTTGTGTAGTACAAATTTCTGACTTCTGAGACTGCAAACTATTATTGAGTCATTATTGGTACACTATGCCTTGAGTGTGTTAATAAATTTGCTGATGTGCAAAAAAAAGAAGAAGAGTTTTTTCCTTGCTATGGAATACACTGAAAAGATAGACCCTGCTGCGTCTCTTCCCCCCTGCCCCAATTACCCTCTGCAACCTGGACATCTTTTGTGTCTTGGGTATAGCAATTTATTTTCCCCAAGATGGAGTAAGAATGAATTATGTTAAAACATACCAACAGATTATCATTCTTTCCTGTGCAATTATATGACATTAACCTATTCTCATTATAGAAAATGGATTTCCCTTGCCATGGGATTGAAAGGGCTAAAAACTTTAGGTCTCATCCTAGTTCAGTAGTAGAAAAGAAGTGAGTGGTTAACTGGGAAGAATCTGGTAAACTCCAGAGACTTCCATGAAGGAGAACTGAATAGGAATGCCTACCTCCAGGTAGAGTCTGGAATTACAACTGATCTCTGGACTACAGAGATCCATTCCTCTGGAGAAAATGACCTTTGGATGGTGAACTCTAAGGCATTATATCTGACTGAGATTCCTGCCCTCCACAAATTTCCCAGTGTGGAGCTGGCAACCCTAGCAACAGGAGGAGTTCAGTATTTCCCATAGAACAGCTCCAGACACCACCAGAACTAATCGAACCAACTTCTCAAAGTAGCTGGTCGGTCATTTACATATGGGTACTTGGACTCATGTTCACCCCCTGCCTGACTCGGTTGTTCCTTGGAGTTCTCCATGAGTTTTCCATCCATTCGAAATAACTTCACTGCCACCCCTTGCAATGTCCAAGTCTTCCCATTCTTCTGTTAACCTGACTCTTCCCTCTCCCCTGAGCTCTTCCCTCTCCCCTGAGCTCAGCTGAAATCACTATGCAGAAGGCAAAGTGCGGGCCACAGGAAGATTGCTTTCTTTCACAGCCAATTACAAAGCAGCGTGTAAAGAGGCAGGGATTCAAATACTTCCTACTTCCTGGGAGCTCTTTCTAAGTAGAAGAAAGACTTTTTAAAATGAGGCTTGGATTGCTTTCAGATTGCTTCGTTTTTCTTAAAATGCCTTTTTATGTGGCAATTGGGAATCTTCTCTCACAGTGAGCACTGCGAAGTAATGCAATTACAATGCAGCATTTAAAGGGCTGGGACTTGATTTGAGTTTGGAGACTGCTGGTGCATAGATTCCCAATTGGAAAGTGTGTGTCCAGCTAGCAACGAACCTTAGGTAAAACTCCTATGCATAAATGACCGGTAAAGAACAGCTCTTACCCCTGAAAAGTGTGTTCCTTGTCTGAGATGTAGGGTCAGGTGGCTCTGCCGACAGCATTTATTTCATGGTGCTTATCAGTCTGCTCAGCAAGGCCCAACTCCATACTACCTACCTATCTGTACCATGCGGAACACTATGCTAGTCAAAGTTGCTTTTCTCCTGCAAGGCTGTACCTGTCCAGCACTTAAACTGACCATCTGCAGCAGTTTGCATGTGGGAAAGACTCTGGGATCTTAATGAGTCACAATAGTCCATTCAACTCACTTTGCCTTGTAATGCCAGCTTGGTTATCAGTGTGACTAAGAGGAAGTTGGCTTGCAGCAAGAGAGAACAAGAATGTAGGTAGGATGTGTAATTTTCCATTCCTTCCTTAGTGATACCAGAATATGTTGCAAATGTTTAATGCATGGGTAATTCAACTAATGCAAAGGGAAGCCCTGGTGTTGATCCCAGAATTTGCATTATGCTCAGCAAGATACTGAAAGCAAGATATCACTGTCACTCTCCAAGCTATATTTAAGCCTGCAATGTATTACCATATTTAGTAAGACCTCTGAGCTCAAAATTGGGAGTCCTTTGTCAGCCACTTAACTGCTTGTGTGTCACTGTGCACATGGCATGGAGACCTGGTAGTCTAAGTAGTGTTCTCAAACAGTTTGATCTTGGGTCTCCTTTCTAAACATATTCTGCTTGGGGGAGAGGCGAGAGGACACTGCTTCTCTCACCTTTAGAATTACAGTGACTTTTCATTAATAAAAATGAAAATGTAAGGCACGTTAGCTCACCATTTCTTTGGATAAACTAAAATCCCATTCTGATAATCCTAGTTTGTTTTTTAATTTGCAAATGTATCCTAGGGCATCTTTCTGCTTCATCAGGGCCAAATTTCAGCTCGTGGAGGAGGCCATAGTCACAACATACCAAGCCCCTTCATTACTGTGCCTGCTACACACAGGGGCACAGTGTAAACTGGTCCAAAACAATTAAAAATGCAAATGTTCAATGTTTACAGTTTGCAACTTTGCAGGCAGCTTTGTTCAAAAACAGGGAAAACCCCACTCAGCCACCTAGGTCTTATCCTGTACTGCACTATCATTATTAATTCTTATTTATTATTGTGGAGGGGTTGCTTTGGCTGTGTTTATACACAGTGCTTTTTTTTTCTTTCAAAGATTTTGAGGCCCTTGAAAATGTGCAGCCCTAACTGCAAGCCTAGACTGTCTATTGTATTCAGTCCTGAATTTAAGCTGCTGGAGGACCTGAATTTTCTCCCTGAAGCAGCTCCTTGTCCAGTGATGGCAGAGGCACGCAGGCTTGCTAGCTCTGAGTTTATCTCTGAACGGGGTCTTCAGTGTTGCTCTGGGGTTTAGGCTCAAAGGACAGGAAAATACATTGCAACAGAAATAGAAGCAGGCAACAGTTTGGGATCAGCAGGACCTCTTGTTCTTACCCTGTTGCTGCCTAGCTGGCAGGGCTGCGATGCTTCTTAACAAGCAGTGGAGAGAAATTGCTGCTGTTCAACTATTTAGAAGAAGAAGAGTTAGTTTTTATATGCCGACTTTCTCTACCACTTAAGGGAGAATCAAACTGGCTTACAATCACCCCTTCCCCTCCCCACAACAGACACCCTGTGTGGTAGGTGGACTGAGAGAGTCTGACCAGCCCAAGGTCACCCAGCTGGATTCATGTGTAGGAGAGGGGAAACCAACCCGGTTCACCAGATTAGCCTCTGCTGCTCATGTGGAGGAGTGGGGAATCAAACCTAGTTCTCCAGATCAGAGTCCACCGCTCCAAACCACCGCTCTTAACCACTACACCATGCTGGCTATTTAGGGTGGATGCGGGCAGGCACATGTAAATATATTCTGATGCCTCAGTGTCATTTCTGGAGTGACCCTGGAAGTGATGTTATCACACTGGGGTTAGGAGTTTTGGGAGAGTCCTAGAGCATCACACTAGCACAATGACGTCACTTCCAGGACTGCACCAGAAGTGAAATTGTGGCATCAGAATGCAACATATCCCCCGTTTTTCTCAAACATGGGCCATCTTATGAACTCATTATTACAGAGCTTCCAACATCCCAATGATCTATTTCACAGATGTGGAGATTCTCATGTGCAGTTGTATGCAACCTATATGCAAGGAGTGGCAGAATGGAGAACTAATCCAACCCCATTGTCATTAGTTGAGAATAAAGCTGCTTTAGTCAAATAAAGAAGAAACACAGCAGCTGGTCTTCTGGAGTCTCCCACTATGGGTGGAAGTGGGAGATATTCCAGCAAATCAGAGCTGCCAGCCCCCCTGGTGGGAACAGGGGACTTCCTGCCCCCAGCTGCCATTGCCCACAGTCAGTGGGAGAAACATCACTTCCACAGAAAACCCGGAAGAGACATCAGTCAGCTCTAGGTTTCACCATAGAGCTTCTGGCAATTCCTAAAAAGTTGTGACATCACTTCCAGGGAAGTGATGCCACACAATTGCCTGACACTGCTTCCTATGTTTCCACCCCCACCCCAGGACTATCTCCAGTTGCTGGCTGGCAACCCTATTACCAGGGTCTGTTTTAGATTGTCAGCACTGGAGGAGGGGGGCTCTGAAGCCTTCCTGCCTGCCTGCCATGGTCCTGATCCAAATTGGGCCCTCATGTACCTAGAAACTGAGTTCCCAGCTAAGAACATCTCTGATTGCATGGGCCTGGGGAAAACGTAACATGTAGTTGGGCATCTTTTGGGGGGAGGTATTTTCCCATAAAGTATGCTGGAGTACTTAAATCTGTTAACCTTTTCCTAGTATAGGAGAGCCTGTATAATGGCCTGATTGAATGCTCTGCCGTCACCTGAGTTGAAGGGCAGATTTAGAAAAGCTCCATTTTCCAGTAGGATCTGCCCTTGTGTGTCTGGCAGCATAGGTACAATAAGTCATGTTTTTTCATTGTCTGTTATTTGAGGTTGATAGAGAAACTGGCTGAGTCATTTGATAATGGAAAGACGGCACTCACCCTTCCTGAATTTTTTAAAAATAACAAACAATATAGCGCCTACTTTAAAGGATAAGGGTAATATATTAAATATTTTGGCTCTTGTGCTTTAGTGTAGACCTGATTCGAGCAGAAGCATTAAAATAAAGGAATGTAAAGAAATCCCCTAAAGAACTGAAAAAAGGATAATCTTGATTGTATTATGTGGAGTTAACATTATTTATTTAGAACATTTTAATGCCACCTTTCCACACACATTTGTTTACCTACTCAGAGTGTTTCGTGTTCCTGTCCTGGTGTCACATACCAAAGCAGTGGCTACCAAAGGTGTACTTTGAAGCATAAATTATATTTTAAGTAAAGCCAGAGGGAGAGCTGCGCTCCTCAATTGCAGCAAAAATAAACAGGAGCCTTGTGGCACTTTAATGAAAACAATTGGTTCCATTTTATGCAGAAATAAAATTTTGTTGGGCTTCTCTTAGCACTCTAAAAGCTCTTTCAAAATCATAATGTAATTAACAATAAAATAAAAACAAATGTATAACATTTGTCTTGGCTGTCTACTTGAAATTGTAAATGGGAGCCCCATGAAAAAAGACACCTAAGCAAGTTACACATCAGAGAAGGTCTTATTGGAGCCTTCTCCTTGATGTCTAGTTTTATGTGCATAAGAACTGGGGCGGGGGATTGCATAACGTGAGCCCTCCGAAATGGGGTCTTTGTGTATTGTCCTGTAGAATGGCCCGTATCCTGTTCCCTGATTGTACTGTAAGACCATCAAGGGCTAACACACCCTTAATATATGATGAAACGAAGGAATGTGGTCCAGCAGCTATTTGGCATGAACTAGCAAAGCCTGCTGCCAACCTGCCAAAACTTGCTGCTCCTGGAAAAAAAAAAAAGGCAATTTGTGTTGGATTTATTTCCATGCAAAGCTAGTGTGTAATACTGAGAGAGTATGGAAGTTAGTTAATACATCAACACGCAGATCGTTCTTTTCTATTCTGTTTATGCAGAAGTAAACCCCACTGAGCTCGATACCCAGTTCGGGTGTGCATAGGGACTGCATCCTGCATCACGTCCTTCTGCTGTAGTAAATGCACAGCTGTCCGTTCTTGCAGAGAAGACCCATCTACCGCACGCCCCCAGCATCGTATCACCAGCGGTCAGCTGCTGGGAACACGCCAAGTCCCCCACTTATCTAGCAAGGGCACCAGGCGGCGGGAGCGCGCGCAACGCAGCCGAGGAGGGCCCGTCAGCGGGTCATGTGACGCCGGCCGGGGCCACGCCCACATTGCTCAGCACCCACTCTGCGGAATAGCTGCGGGCCAGTTGATCATATCATGTACATGACGTTAATGGAGGACAAAGCCTTTAGATAAATAAATTGTAATAAATGAAATCGTTTTAATAAATTATATCAATAAATTATTTTAATGAATTATTTATTAAAATAATAAATTATTTTAATGAATTATTCCTTAAAATAATTTATTAATATAATTTTATCAAAATTTATTTGTTATACTAAATTAATAAATTTATTATAATAAAACAATAAATTATTTTAATGAATAAAATTGTTTCCAGCACAGCGCGCGATAGTTTGCCAAGAGGCAAGGCGCAGTTGCAAAACGAGCCTGCTCGCTGGGAGGTTTTTTTTTTTTTATTAACCAATCTTTCCATGCTGCGCCGGGCGCTAAACCAGGACCGCTTTTTAAATACTAGGATCGCCGCTTGCCTGCGGTCCCATAGATCAGCGGGCTACTGATAAAAAAAAGAAGGTAGTCCCCTGTGCATTGACTCAATAAAGGAAGCCACGGCCTTCAGTTTGCAGGATCTGAGCAGGGCTGTCAAAGATAGCACATTTTGGAGGACATTCATAGGGTCGCCATGAGTCGGAAGCGACTTGACGGCACGTAACACACACAGACAGTCCCCTGTGCAGGCACCGGGTCATTACTGATCCACGGGGTGAGGTCACATCACGTGTAGTAAGCAGACTGGTGTTTACAGGATGGTTTGCCATTGCTTTCCCCCGTCGGCTACGCTTGTAGCCCTAGCAAGCTGGGGACTCCTTTTGAGCGGCCCGGGAAGGATGCAAGGCTGAGTTGACCTTGAGCCGGCCGCCTGAAGCCGCCTGCCTCTTAAAAGCTGTAGGGATGCCCTCGCGGATACGTGCACGGATGCCCGTCCGGGGTGGCCGGACCCACGGCCGCCCCTCCCACCCTTCCCGTCCAGACAAGGCAGCGGCGGCGGCTGTCCGTCAAGCCGGTGCCTGGAGCTCGCGCGCCTCCAACAGCCAATCGCGGCGCAGGAAGGGGGCAGGTTCCATCCTCTGTCACCATCGCGTGGAGGGAAAGGCAGGCGAGGGGAGGCAGCATCTTTTTTGGGGGGCTTTACCTTGTTGGGGGGTGGGTAGCGGGGGGGGGGCGAGGAAAGGCTCTTGAGAATCCGGTGCTTGCAAGAGGTCGAGAAAGGGAGGGGACGGGGGAAAAAAAAGGAACAAAGGGGTCGCTGGGCGTTTAGTTTGCAGGCCGTCCTCCCTTTGTGTGCTGGCCCGCGGAACCACGGGGAGAGATCCTCTTTAACCAGCCAAGATGATCGCCGCCCAGCTGCTGGCCTATTACTTCACAGAACTGAAGGATGATCAGGTCAAAAAGGTAAGACCCATCAGATGCCGGAGGCTCTGCAACGTAGGGTTTGCTGCTCAGCAGCTTGGTGGGTGGGGGGGGGGAGTTTATAAAAAAATGCAATAAATAAATAAATTATTTATTATTTATTGGGTTCGCCGGGGGTTTTAAATCGGTGTGATTGATTTCCTGGTTCCTCGATCGCAGAGTTTATATATGTGCGTATAACAGAAACTGGGCGGTATTAACTCTTTGCAAGAGGTGGTGCACGCGCTGCAGTGTCCTTGAAAGAGGATGTGGATGTTCTCGCGGGCCGTGAGAAAACCCAGTCACGGTTTCATCCCTCCCCCTCCCCTCCCCTCCCCTCTCCCTTCTTCCCCCCTTCCCCCCCCCCCCCCAAGGCCCATGGTGGAATTGCCTGTCCAACGTTATCCCTGCCTGCTATCTTCTTGGAAGGGGCGGTGGGAAATGTCAGTGTCTATTTATGGACTTGGGGAATCAAGGCCTACTTCTTTGCATACGCACATTAAACTGTTGGTGCTGTGCTTAGTCCTTTTTTTGGGGGGAGTGGGCACAAAATATCAATTATAAATATAAATAAATATAAAATATCAATTTCTTGTACTCGGTAATGATAACGTTGAGGCTGCAAGAGGGTGAAGGCCGCGTGAAATAAACTGATAAGGCTGAGCCTCTTAATTGACTTCGAAAAGAGGTGAGGCGTTTGACTACTGTTAAAAGGAAATTGGAGAAATGTTTTATATACTCTACCACTCACATCTGACGGTGACTGCATATTGCCCAAGAGGTCTTTTAAGGACACAAAACCTTGCATCCACGGCTGTTGAAAGGTATGGGGCTAGGCCTCCCCTGGGACACTGGGCAAAGATACTAACATACTGATTTTCCATGCACCATAGATAGAGCTCATGATCAGGTTTTGCAGAAATAATACAATGTCAAGAATAGTAAGGTAGATACGTATCTTTCTGTGCTGTTAAAGGCTTATGGGGCTAGGCCTCCCCTGGGTCACTGGGCAAAGGTACTAACATACTGATTTTCCATGCACCATAGATAGAGCTAATGATCAGGTTTTGCAGAAATAATACAGTGTCAAGAATAGTAAGGTAGATACGTATCTTTCTGTGCTGTTAAAGGCTTATGGGGCTAGGCCTCCCCTGGGACACTGGGCAAAGATACTAACATACTGATTTTCCATGCACCATAGATAGAGCTAATTGATCAGGTTTTGCAGAAATAATACAATGTCAAGAATAGTAAGGTAGATACGTATCTTTCTGTGCTGTTAAAGGCTTTTATAGTTAAAGAATATGTCTCTGATAGTTTGTATGGGTGGGGAGAGCTGATGATCACAGACAGGTGAATTGCTTTGGTGCAATCCAACTATGGACAGTTTAGATTTACTTAAGCAATATTGTGTAATTTACTTTTCTGTGGTAGATGTTTGTCCTAAGGATAATTATAGCTTTGCTTGCAAAGAAAAATGCTCCATAAAACTATGACATCAAAACAAATTCCACGAGTTGCAATCATCTTTGTATATGATTGAAGTTTCACATATGCCATGGTGTGTGGAATCCTTCTTGGAATCTGGTGATCTGCAGAGTTTGAAATTCTGAGATTTTTTAAATGAAAGCATTTACTTGAGAGTGAAGGCGCTCTTGAAAATGTGCAGTCAGTATTTGTAAAACCGTGTAGTATCCACAGATTGGTGCCGCTGCTCCCTATGGGAGCCTGTCCTCTCCCTTTGTAGTTTCTTGTTATGCTCAGGGGACATCACTCCATCATCTGAATTTTGCTTCTGCTCTTTTGCCACCTGTTTTTTTTTTTAAATATATAAAATTCTACAGTATTGCAAATATCGGTTTAAAAGAAAGCATGCAAAGTGAGATGTACTATGCACAAACAAATGTTCATAATTTTATTGCATAATTTTATTTTAAGAGCAAACTGTGAGCTACTTCAGATTTTTGTGTTGCAGCCTAAGAATACTCGCTAGTACTGAGCGCGTGAGAAGAAAAAAGGACCTTAGGTCTGATTAAAACAAGTTTTATTATTGCAGAGGCTGCTACATGCATTGTGCTTTTTGTGTGTGTATGTGAAGACAATATATTCTGGGTGTGGTGTTCAGATGTAAACAGCATGGCAAAACCACTGATTTGCCCTTCCTATAAGGTATGATAAATTGCATGAAGGAGCAGTTGTTGTTCAAACATCGCTTCAGTCTTTAAAAGTATGAGGTGTGGCTTTCTTGAGTTGTTAGGGAGCATGTTTGTATGAGTTGGTTGCATTGATCTTTTGACACCCCATTGGATGGGAAAGAACCACATGACTGCCCCCCCCCTCTCTGGCTTACCACTCTGCGCCACGGGGCTCCTTGAATATTCTGTAGGATGGCTAAAAATGACTTTCTCTTTATGAAGAACAGTACAGGTTTTTGGGGATAAATGATTTCTTACCAATGGATTGTGTCTATCAGTTTTCTTGTTAGATTTATTTTGAATGTAGTAATGATGTTTTCGGAGGGCTTTCCCCTTTATCCTCACACCAACCTTTAGAGTTAGGTTTAGCTAAGAGAGATTGCTGGCTGAGGGATACCCAGTAACTTTTCTGGTTGAGCAGGCCTTCAGGCCAATGTCTCTATGATCCAGGTTTGGCAGCATGGTGAAGCACTGATTAATGTGTCTTCCTTGTCTATCGTTAAAGCTATTGTGAGATATCTTGCCACAATACCAAGTCATGTCTCAGATTTTTTTTTAAATTGAGATGTTAACAAATCACCTGTATGAAGTTCAGATCAGATGCAGAAAGTGCCGGGTGAGTCACAAGGCCTTTGTAGATGGAGCACATTGAAATTTACGCTACCTCTATGTCAACATGATATTAGCTGCTACAAGAATTTAGGAAAGTGTGAAGGCAGATCTTGAGAATGTGTGGTGTTTCTTGAAATCCTGCGATGTGTAGATTTGCATATCACTGGCTGTATTCGTTTGGTTTGTACTATGTCAGACATTTGATTTTGGTAGTAGGTGTAAGAATGGCTAAACGTAGGGAATGTTGATATTTGGAAAGTCTTATGTGACAGATGTTTTGTGACAGTTGAAACTTGAGCTTGTAAATGGCAGGTTACTTTGTTGAGAGCATTTACATTGGTGGGGGGCGGGGGAGTTCATGCTGGACCCCTTCCCCCACCAAAAGAGAACTGTTTCCTGGGGTGCTTCCCCATAGTTTTCCCCATGGTGATCATGTTGCCAGAGCGATTGCTTGACAATTTGCATTTGAAATTAAGATTCCAGACTCCACAGGGCAGAAGTCCCCAAACCGTTTGAGCCTGTGGGCACCTTTGGAATTTCGACACAGGGTGGTGGGCACAATGGACAAAACGGCTGCCACAGGAGGGGGAGCCAACCGCGCTGGGGACCCCTGCCACAGGGTAATATAATTTCCCACCGTTTGCTATTGTGCTCCTTTCGTACCTCATGTGTATTGGTCTGCCCCCTCCCCTGAGTCAGGCCACCGGTATGATTCTCTGCCCACCTTAAAAATATTTTTTGGGGGATGCATACGTAGTGCTGGTTAGCAATAACACAAAGCTGAACTTCTTTTTTTAAACCTCTACATTTGAACAGTGCAATTAAGGAATAACCCAGTCACTGGATCCTTCTATCACCTGTGGAAGTATCTCCACAACTGCCTCCCTTTAATGAATTAACTCTCTGCATTTGTACAACATTTCTGCTCTGGAAAAGACAATGGGGATGATCCCCTCCCCTTCCTGATTAATGAATTAGGTCCTTGCTAGATTGGACAGAGCAGTGGGGCCAATTCTACCCCCCCCCCAATCAATTAGTCCTTACTAGGTTACAGCTGCATTTCAGGGCAAGCAAATTCCTTTCTCCCTTTGTGTCCCTCTGTGCAGTTCAGGCTGGGTAGTTAGTTCAAGCACTGTGGTAAGGGTGGGCATTTGCTTTGATGATGCTAATGAAAGTAAGCCATGAGCCCCCTGATCCACCTGGTCCTCCTATCTCAGTGACACACAAGCCTCATTTACTGCTTACAAACCTCTGTGATATTAATCCCTCCCAGAGATAGCAGAATATATATGAGGTTCACGGTGGATCACTTAATCATGGTTTTTTATTGTCATAGTTGACCAATGGCACTGTGATATTGCTGTGTGCCCCAAAGCAGAACAAAACGTTTATGTGACAATATGTGAAGGGGGGGGATTCCTTTTCATGAAAACTAAACCTTCCTTTCTGGACATATTTAAAAGATTTCCCTAATAGTGACACGGTGGGAAAGAACCCCTCTTTTTTCTAAAGCATTTCTTTTAGCAAAGGAAACAGGCAGCTCAACATCAAGTGACCCCCCCCCCCAAACCCCACACAACATCAGAGTTGCTGAAATGGAGAAAAATGGTCTGTGTGGATCCAACTCTGGAATCGTTCCATTTCACCCATTCCTCGCTGTGCTGCTCTCCCCAAATGGCTTTCCTATTACATTCAGTGTCACGTTATTTCAGTTATTATTCTGTGTTTGCAAGACAGGTGAATGAATATTTGTACCCACCCACATAAATGAATAACTGCAGTGATTTTATATATGAATATGGGGGAAAGGGGGGGGCAATCCTGGAGAATGGTCCGAGACATTTTGTAGTAGAAGTGATAAAAATACACTGTGTCAGCTTTAGCCTGTTCCAGTTTACTTACAAGCAACCCCCACTGAGTTCCTTGAGGCTTAAGGCCTGGTCTAGACATGCAGTAGAATGGACTATACTACTTCAGGCAGCAGGGGAGGAACCACATTATTCGCAGTTCCCCTGCTCTGGTGATTCCCTGCAAATAGAAAACTAGTTTAGCATGTGAAGAGCTAGGCTGGGAACTTTTTACTTTTGATGTGCTGATTTTTAATTTGCAGGAAGTTTTTACAAAGGGTACCTTAAAAGATGTGGCGCTCCCTTTCTGCAGCAGCTGCAGCTCCTTCTGTGCTCTCAGATTTCCTCCAACCTCATTCGATGGCACATGTAGAAAAGAAGCCTTAAAGCTGAATATTCAGGAAGAGGATCTGGACTGTCCTTAAAAGAAGCAGCCCCCCCATATTTTTTCTGGGAAGAGCTTTTGCTACATCTGAACAGGCTGTGAGAAATCTTTAGGCAGCCCTCGGACGAGTGGCCTTTTCTGCCACTGTCCGTGGTGTAAGCTGCTCCTGGGTGTATGGGGTTGCTGTGGAGAGCAGCCATGGGGCTGGCTGGCTGGTCGGTCTCCAGATGGTGCATTGGGAGATCATCTGGTGTTGCAGAGGGGGGATTGCCTTTCTGGGAGTGGATATGAATATTCTTGCTTGATCTTCTCTGTCCACTTACGACTCCCCTCTCCTGTCACTGAATGAAATTAGTAGGGGGCAGGGGCAGGCCCCATACCAGGTCACATAAATTTTTCCCTTCCTTGTTGGTGTTTGTCAAATATTGTCATAAAAATAACCTATATCTGTCCTTGGGTTGTTCTGAACAAGCCTTACTGCTCCATGTGAATCGTGTCCTGACCTACAGTTACCTGAACCTGTGTAATGCTTCTGCATTTATAGATCTATGCACATGGTGACAAAACAGAACAGTGTGCTCATATAAAATGGATGCTGGTTCCATAGACTAGCTATATTTATACATTAGTGATAAAACCACGCAGGGAGGCCCTGGCAGTTATGAGCTCAGGTGCACAGAACGCTCTGCAGAGTCCTATCAGGGAGGGAGGCCGTGGGCTGGGGCTTCGCTAGGCCACGTTTTAAAACCAAGAAGGCTTATTCCGTTTTGAAATGATTTGACTGTACCAAAATGGGTATTCAGCTACCTCAGAAGTCGGTTTGACTCAGGATGTGGAATATCCATGCTTTAATAAATGGCATAATTTCCCAGTCATTTTCCAGTGGAAGGCTGGGTAAGAAGGCTGTAGGCCATGGTTTAAGGAATGCATGCAGATGAGTTAAACATAAAATGTCAGAACTCAAAGATTCCCAAAGGCCACCTAGTTATACCACCCCACCCTCATGGGCCAACAGGTACAATCCAGATCAAAGCAGAAGCCATATGCGCTATGGGAAGGGAGCCTGTGGGCAAGGAAGTTCCCAGATGTCTTCAGTGAGGAAGCCGAGGCCAGGTGTTGATTTAAAATCTCTTTTATGCTAAAGCAACTTACTCATCTGGGGTTTCATAAATCATAATATATGAAGAAGAGTTGGTTTTCATATGTCGACTTTCTCTACCACTTAAAGGAGAATCAAACCGGCTTACAATCACCTTCCCTTCCCCGCAACAGACATCCTGTGAGGTAGGTGGGGCTAAGAGAGCCCTAAGAGAGCTGTGACTAGCCCAAGGTCACTCAGCTGGCTTCATGTATAAGAGCGGGGGAACCAACCCAGTTCACCAGATCAGCCTCCGCCACTCATGTGGAGGAATCAAACCCGGTTCTCCAGATCAGAGTCCACCACTCCAAACCACTGCTCTTAACCACTACACCACGCTGGCTAATATACAGCATTTGTGTACTATACTTCAGGGGCTTTACAACAATTGTTACAACAACCCTGTAAGATACTGTAGTACTGTTATCCCCATGTTGTATGTGAGAAGTTGAGAGTGACCGGCGGTGAGCTGAGGTGAGACTGGTTTGGGCTCATGCAGTCCAGTCCTCTGCATGCTTATTCAGGAAGTCCCATTGTGTGTTAGGGAGCTCTCAAGCAAGGTTGGTTCCACACAGTGAGGATTCTCCATGCTCGTTTCTTTGCTGCTATGACAATGCAATTTCCGTATGTGGGGGTTTTATGCATTCATTCTCCATCTCTCCCCTTGACTCTTCCTTTCTGTATGCGCTCCGCGACACCTCTGTGTTGACCCTTGGGGGGGGCATTGTGGCTGTTGTGGCAATTTGTTACCCTTTTTTTGTTTGTTGTTCATATGTGTGCTGTAGTGGCTCTATAAGTGCCAGTGGGCTGTTATAGCTCTATAGCAATTTTTAAAAACTCTCCTGGTTGTATAGCAAGTAAAAATGGTGGGAAAATGGTGTGCTTGAAGGACTGATGGCAGGATTTCTGCCAGACTGGAAAATGAGTACCATTCTTTCCAGATGGTGCACTAATACACTTGGGCTATATTCTTTAAAAAAAAAAAACTGGAGTAAAGCATGTTTGGGAAAAATTGCACTGAAGATGGTGAAACCCTAGAAGGAGGATAACTAGAAAACGGTGTCATGTGGAAGCCCAATAAAAAAGTGATCCAGTAGAGGAGCCAAGGGGGAGAAAGACATCCATGTAAAAGCAGCCCGGGTATGCTTAGATTTGTGGCTTTATTGTAGTTTCCGCAGCTGCAAGCGCAGACTCCTCTTTTTCTCTCTTTTCCCCAGACCCCTCCTGCAAGTTCTGTCCCTTGGCCAAACTCTTAACAACAACTTCAAAGTGAGGGCGAATACAATTGCCTCCCCCAAATTCCATGTGGCTCTGCTATGCCAAAGGTTGGTTAGTCAGGTGTCTTGGATGTAAGCCAGCGTCCTCGGCTGTGTCCAACCCAGATGCATCCCATGTAGTATTGGATTTCTATATATGCCATTAAAGGTTTATGAATGAATTGGATTTCTCCCTGCATTTGCATTGCACAATATCATTCAATAAAACACAGTAGGTAAGGTGATACTTTCCATCTTCACCAACAAAATTGCCTTATCTGGTTTGTGTAGCTGATTCTCAGGGGCAAGCCCAACAGTGTCATTAGGACAAAGGAATATTTCTAAAAAAAATGAGAGAAACCGTTTTCTGTAATGTCCGCTACATAATACCTAGTCGTGCTCTAATTCTGTACAGACTTCAAATTCTGAAAGCTATGTTTGTATTTATTTTTAGTAGGATGACATGCATGCGTAAGATTGCAGGTTCAATCCTTGGCACCCCCAGTTAGAGAGATGGTGTTAGAGATATGAATCCCTGCATTGGATCCTGGAGAGCCAAAGTTAACAATGCTAAGTTAGGTAGACTATTTTTTTTTTTGCCGTATAAAACAGCTTCATGTGTTAGTTTGTCTTCAGAGCTGATACTCAGTGGTTTGGGAGCCACACGTGGCTCTGACATGCCACATGGGTCTTCTGAGCACTGTTTCCCAATGTGGCACCTGCCCCATGTTCCAGGAAAGTGGGCTAAGTTAATAAAGTGGACCCTTGCGGGTGGGGCTTGTGATTGGCAGGTGGTTTCTACCTAGAGACAGCTGCTGCTGAAGTATTGGGTGAGCTGTGAGCCTCCCTGTGGTGCAGGCCTCATACCAGGGAAGAATATACACATGGCTACTTTGATTGATGGTAATTGCGAATGTGGTGCTCCATGAGCTGCCGAGTGAGTATCGCGTACAGTCATGTCTGCTCCCTGGGCCACCTCTGTCTTACAAAGATCAACCAAGGCACCAACAAATATGTCAACCACGTTAGCGGGAAACTCCTCCAGAGCTGTGAGGAAACCATTCCCAGCCAACCTTTTTAGTGGTGATGGCAAATAAAACTACTTGTACCACGCAGGGTGTTGTTTTATTTGAGAACTGGGGCACAGACGTCTGTTAAATCATCTGGTATCATTCGACTTCAGAGTTGCATTTCAGCAGCCACATACTTTCCCAAGTAAGCGAACAGTATTTATAGGATGTTATGAGGCTGTAATCTGTGTAGCATAAATGGTCTTTAGAGAACTAAGGTATGAAGTCACTGCTTGCAGTGGCCAATAACTTACCAGTTTTTTTCTGTTGGGGTTTATAACACTGTAATTTAGATGATAAAAATGATAATATAAAATCAGGTTGGATGGGTAACACTGTAACTACGCCAGCCCTTTTGAAATAAAATTCACGCACTTCTAAAGGGTGTTTTAGCGCACACTGAACAATGCACTTTCAATCCAGTTTTCAGCTGGATTTTGCTGTGTGAAATGGCAAACTTCATTGGCAAACCGTCTTGAGTCCAGGTGAGAAAGGCAGACTATAGATTTTGTAAATAAACAAATGGTCACTAAAGTGCATTTAAAAATGGATTAAAGTGCATTCTTCAGCATGTGTGAAAGTGGCTAATTCAGTGCTTATTTGTGTAGGAGTGTTATTTTTGTGTTGGATTTTACTCATACAACACAGAAAGCAATGTACCAAGGCAAAAATGAAAGACATCTTACTGGGTTTGTTGTGATGTATTATTTTATTATATTAGTTTAAATTATTTTATTAGCCTAATCGGCTTTGTGATTATATGATGCTACAAAGGATCTGAAACTGATGGGCATGTACACTAGAGGATGTGGCGGGATGCTGCAAGTAGATTATTGATATCAAGATTAATGGAGATACTGTGTTGGACCTACCATGCGGTAACAGAAAAGAAGTTTTACTTAATGCAATTCTGTTAGTGCAAGAGCACTAACTGTTCAGATCCAGCTGTGGTTTTTCATTTCTGATTAGTATCAGTATGATTTGATTGAAGGAAATCATGATGGGGGGTGCAGACATGTACCTTCCACAATGCCTTCCTCAGGAACACAAGGTAGGGCATGTGTGCCTTGACCCTCTTGTATTTCTGCTTGCCCAAGAAGCCTTGCATGAGTAGAAAAATTCCATTGGGATCCAACCTGATGTGTTGTGGATAGTTCAGGAAAAGTTTTTTTCAGGCAATACTGTATTGTGGTTTGTTAAAGTTTTTGAGTAATACCAGACATGGGGAGACTAGAAGCTGCTTGCTAAAGTATTGATGGTGTTGTTAATGGTAGTAGTAGAGCAACAGCTTCTGCCCATTGAAAGGATATCATAATTTGGAATGGTAGTAATATTTTCCCTGTAAACATGTCTAGAAAGTTTTTTTAAGGGGGCATTTTGGTTTTCAGAAATGTATTGCTTATGAATATATATGTGTATTATTTGCATACCTCAAGACCCTGTTTATTTATTTAGAAAAAATATATTCTGCCTCTCAATGACCTGCTTGACATTCTGGCTAAATCTCTGGTTGGCCTAAGCGGCCAATTAGGTTTTAGAAGTAGAAATTTAGTTTTAGATGCATTTAATGATCAATTGTGCAAAGCTGGTTTTTTGCCACAAAACTGTAGGACTGCTAGGCAGCTGAAAGTGCTCTACGACAGCCTTTTGTATCAAAATGCAATTTCCCTCCATTAGGAAGCCTCCAACAGATTAATCTCTATTAAATTATGCCAGATTATAGCATGATACGAACAGAGATTATATTATCCAGGGTGTTACAAAGCTGTCTGTAGGACATGGATTTAAAAGAAGTCTGATTCAGCGAAACTAGACAGTATTTGAAAGCATATAATGCTCTTCATGCTTTACAATACATTGGATTGTGTAGCCGTTCCTTCCGTTGTCTGTCGCAATGCTACCGGTGTGGCCAGTGAAAGGAAATTTCACAATGTTTGCGTTGTCAAAGTCTTGCGGTGTCTCTCTCAGCAGAGTCTTTGGGGTGTTCATTTGGCGGTGGGTGGCATATATTTGAGACCGAGTAGCTAAAGCTTGCTGGGAATAAAGGAATAAAGATGACTGGGTAAGGCACTGGCAAACCACCCCATAAACAAAGTCTGCCTAGGAAACGTAAGGATGTGACGTCACCCCATGGGTCAGGAATGACCCGGTGCTTGCACAGGGGACCTTTACCTTTAGCTAAAGCAGATATATTTCAGGGCTGCTGCCTTCATGGGAGATACCCTTCAGTTCATTGTGTCTGTAGCTCATTTTTATCCAGAGAAGAGCCGAGTTTGCTGTAAGAAAAAATAGCATTAGGATTTATCATGAAAGAGATGTCTTTCAACGCTATGTACTTCCTCGAGTAAGACCTGTTGATGCTATTGTGTGTGGAAAAATGCTTTTAAAGATAACTCTTATAATAAACAAGGATGCTTGCTTCTGCCTGTTGGGTTTAGTAAGCACTTTGCAAAGAAAGGAAATCTGGTGTCTCTTCTTGATCATCATTACATTGCCAACAACAAAGCTCAGAATGGGCTTATGTAGATTCTCCGTGGCTGGGATCTGTAGGGGCTCAGAACCAGTAAACTTATGTCCCGCTGCTAAATGTTCTCTTCTGCATTCTCCCATATGAACGGCAGCTATTAGTTTATAAGGAAAAGTAAAGCACTGGATTTGGAGATAATGTTGTGTAGAGTTGTGTCAACTCTTGATGCTGTGTGGCCAGGCTCTTGCTGGGTCCCATGGGAGTGCAATGTGCACCTTTGCACAGAGCATCCAGAGAAGCACTGTAAGCCCATAAGATGCACCCCCCCAAAAAAGAAACACTGACCTGCCACTATGATTGGCATTTTGCTATTACTTTATAAAGCAGCGCTCAAGGCTGTGCAATTTGTCAAAAAGAAATTCTGAACCACTTGCAAAATATAAAAAGTGCAAAGCAGAAACATAACACAGAATGTGATGGGACTCTGAAGGATTCTGCACTGTTCATATTGCTTTAGGATCACCTCTGTTTCTCTGGATCATGGCCATGGTCAGTTTGCTGGGAAAGTAAGTGAAGTATGCAGAAAAGGCTGGGCAGACACAAGGGATATAAAGGGTCTCTAATGGGAGTGCAAGAGAAACGAGCTGGCTGTGTTCCACGACGGAGGACGTTTTTCCCCCAGAACCTGAAACAGAACCCCCTACTCCTTCATTTTCAGCATGCTCGGCTGCTAGTAGCAAACTACACTGATTCTCACTTGGGAAATGTGTCTCATCTTCTCTGGTGGCAGATGCACTCAGAATGTCACTATGGTGGTGGCCGGTTAGTGCATATCCTCGAGTAAGACTCTGCTATTCTAGCTCAGCTCGTGATTCACAGCAGCTTTCCACGTGACCACAAGAAACACCAGCATTACGTCCTGATTGGGGCCAAGGATATGTTCACAGGTGTTTAGAGAGACATGTACACACAGGCCTAGAGGAAATTTTGCTGCAAGAAATACCTCTGTAATGTTGCTGTTTCCTGCAGCAGTTGTCATGTGCGGTTATAGAACTGTCAATATTAAAATTTCTATTATTCTCTCCTCACCCTTTCCCAACCCCTCAGAGGGAGTTTTCTGATTTTTTTTTTTTAACTTGGCAAAACCTCTGTAATTCTCTTTTCCCCACTGAGAACAATGAGCTGGTCTTCTTCTACAGCGAAGCATAGTGTGTGCTGAAACTGGTGTAAGGGAACCCCGCCCTTGCTGCAAACCTTCCCCTTGCTTCATTAGATTTTGGCTTTTCTGTTTAACAACAAAACATGGTTTGGAGAGAGTGGACAGGGAGAAGTTTTTCTCCCTCCCCCATAATACTAAAATGCGGGGTCATCTGCTGAAGCTGGAGGCTGAGAGATTCAAAACAGATAAAGGAAGTATTTTTTCACACAACACATAATTAAATTGTGGAACTCCCTGCCTCAAAATGTGGTGATGGCTGCCAACTTGGAAGGCTTTAAGAGGGGAGTGGACATGTTCATGGAGGAAAGGGATATTCATGGCTACTAGTTAAAATGGATACTAGTCATGATGCATGCCTATTCTCTCCAGGATCAGAGGAGCATGCCTATTATCTTAGGTGCTGTGGAACACAGGCAGCATGGTGCTGCTGCAGTCGTCTTGTTTGTGGGCTTCCTAGAGGCACCTGGTTGGCCACTGTGTGAACAGACTTGATGGGCCTTGGTCTGATCCAGCAGGGCTTTTCTTATGTTCTTATGGGAGGGTTTTGGTTCTGAAGTTTTCCAGTGGAGATGAGGATGCAGACTCTAATTTTGTGAGTGGAGTTGACCGGATCCTCCAGAAAAAATAGAGTTAAAAATAAGAACAATCAAGAAATGGTGAATAAAAAAGGACATGTCTCAGAACTATTATGATGCTATGTCATATGCAGGATTATTCTATTTCATTTCCATTGTACTTCTTATAAAGCCTAGTTCATAATTCTGAGGCTAGGTTATTGGAATGCCCTTGATGGTGGTTGGGAACCTTGGGGAGATGCTGCAGCTCAGCAGTAGAAGATACACTTTATATTTTATTGGTAAGTATTTCTGTCCCAATTCCCCCTGAAAAGGAGCCATGGAGAAGATGCCTGTGTTAATTCCTGGCATCTGCAGATAAAGGATTTTAGGTAGGAGGAGTTATAAAAAATCCTTCTCTGCTTGAAACGCTGTAGAGCTGCTGCCAGTCAGAGCAGACAATATTGAATTAGCTGGGCCAATGGTCTGATTCAGTATAAGGTAGCTTCAGAAGATCATATACGTTTCAGTTGCTACAAAACATTGTGAGGCATATTGCACACCAGAGCTCCATTTTGTGCACATGCTATTTGTTGCTTTCCAGGCCCAGTTTGAAGTTCTGGTGGTCATCTATAAAATAAATGGCTTGTGACCAGCACATTTTAGAGACCAATTCAATTTAGTGTGACAGACAATGTTGCATAGTGGTTAGAATGTCAGACCAGGATCTGAGAATCAGGTTCAAACCCCCATTCAGCCATGGAAGCTCACTGGATGATCTTGGAACAGTTACTCTGTCTTAGCCTAATCTACCTCACAGGGTGATAGTTGTGGCGATAAAGTGAAGGAAGGTAAAGCAGTGTTGTAAACCAGTTGGAGTCCCCATTAGAGAGAAAATGTAGGGTATAAATAAACTCTTTGGTTCCATTGTAGAGTTTGACTAGGAGCACCATGTGACACTCACAATACACTACTTCGGGAGACCCACATTTTTGGTTGCTCCGTAACTCAGGAATTTCCTTCCTTAAAGGTTTGGCAGAGGCCAAGTGTAAATGTCTTCTGGAAGTGCTGTAGTACTTTTCCATTCATATTGGCTTTTGGTGATCTGAATGGATTAGATGTTGCTCAGTGGATGTATTCAGAACTGTAACTGATGCAAATGTTATTACCTGCTTCAAATTTTCCTATAGACCCTCAGAATGATTGTTGTTCATGTGATTGTTGTTCATGTAACTTCATGCAGGATCTGACCTGTGTTTGTTTGTGTCTCCTCCTCAGATTGATAAATACCTGTATGCCATGCGACTCTCTGATGAGACCCTGTTGGATATCATGGCCCGCTTCAGGAGGGAGATGCAGAATGGGCTTTCCAGGGACTTTAATCCAACGGCCACAGTCAAGATGCTGCCTACATTTGTGAGGTCTATTCCTGATGGCTCAGGTAAGGATTGTGTCTCCTATGATGCACGGTTGCCATTTGTAAACATACCTGATGCCCTGAAACACAAAAACAGTTTCTTGGTTATTACAATGAATGCCATGTGAGCAATGGACTTGTGTTCCTAGAGAGAGATGGTGTGGTGTAGTGGGGAAGAGTGTTACACTAGGTACTAGGATCTGAGAGACCTGAGTTCAAATCCCCCCTCTTCCATGAATGTTTGCTGGTGACCATGGGCCAGTCGCATTCTCCCACAGGCTACCCCACCTCATAGGCTTGTTGTGAGCATAGGATGAGGAAGAGAGAACCATGTATGTTCTCTGATGTTGGAGGAAGGGTGGGGTAAAATGTACTAGACAGAGTGGTATGTGTATGTGTAAAGTGCCGTCAGTCAAGTCGCAGCCGACTTATGGCGACCTCTTTTGGGGTTTTCATGGCAAGAGACTAACAGAGGTGGTTTGCCAGTGCCTTCCTCTGCATAGCAGCCCTTGTATTCCTTGGTGGTCTCCCATCCAAATACTAACCAGGGCTGACCCTGCTTAGCTTCCGAGATCTGACGAGATCGGGCTGTACCATGCTGCCTTCCCTAGACAGAGTGGTAGAGAGTATTAATTCTCCTTGCACTCATCTTTACCTGTTGTCGAGTGTGTTCCTCACATGCAAGGCACTTTTCAGCCGTTTGAAAAATATTGGTCTGGCATGAGCATCCAGGGCTAATTTTAAAATAGGTTGGCCTTAAATGTTAACTTTGTGGCTACCCAGCTAAAATACTGTTTGACAAATATTCCAGGATGCTAATTAAGCAGGAAGAACTTCTATTTGAGATGCAAACTCTTTAACCTGAAGAGAAGCATGCCTGTCTTGTTGACATGGATGCCAATTTTCAGTTTGCAGACGGCATTAATTTGCTGCATATTATCAGAGAGGACATTTCCTAAAGTGCAGCATTTGTTTGAAATGTGTTCCAGGGTTCATTTACTCTTGAAGAAGGCCATCTGCTCTAGTGTGTATTTTCCAGTTTTTTAAAGGTAATGGCTCAGTTCAAACAGATGATGGGCTATAATGATGAAGATTATTTGTACGTTTCGCTTGGTATCAGATGCTTGTAACTGAAGAGTGAAGTTTAATTGTTTTCATTCAGAGTACATTATAAAGCTTACCAGGCTTGAAATGAATGTTAGCCTATATATTTGATACACCAAACCGTTGCAGTGTGTGACCAGAAATAAGCAATCTATGTTGTAGTGTTGCTGAAGGTTCTGAAGGCATAATTCTTGCTATGCATATGAGCATAGTAGGAGAGTCGTGGCATAAGGGATTTTGGGGTGCTACTTCATCTGAAAGAACTGCTGCACTCCTTAAAAAACATTTGGGTTGTTTGTGTAGTCAAGTGAGCACCAAAGCGTTGTTCTTTTGACTATGTGGCGTTTAAACAGTGTAGATTCCCAAATGACGGGGTTCATGTCTATGCAGCAAATAAACAACTCGCTTTGATAATTTGCTGTGGTGATACAGAGTCAGAAAAATACTCTGAGGTGCTGAACAGCCTATTAAAAAACAGTGGAAAGATTGGATTGGATTCAGCCATATTTTTTAACTCAATCTCACCTAATTCCCCTCCTTATGACAGCATTTTTCCCACATGGTTTTCACTAAAGGAAAAGATGGTTGGATCCAATCCTGTGTGTATATACTTGTTTCCCATGTACTTGATCTTCAGTATTTATCTATGCTGGGTATACAATCAGTGGTTTTTATCGTGTTCCAAAGTCTGTTAGTTGGTTATCTGTTCGCTAAACCAATAAGGATTGCTGCCTCTGTTTGGTTGATCTGATAGACAGGGCAAATGTCATCCCTTGGGCTGATCAAATGTATTTGCAATGTCAAAAGGTAATTGCTGATAGTAAAAATTTCAGTGCTAAGTGCATTATTTTATTTAGTTAAGGGTGAAAAGCCATTTTAGACCAGGGTAATTTGATGTTCAACTGTGATCTGTCTCTTCCAAAACAGAGAAAGGGGATTTCATTGCATTGGATCTTGGTGGGTCTTACTTTCGCATTCTGCGAGTTAAAGTCTCTCATGAGAAAAAGCAAACAGTGCAAATGGAGACGGAGATTTATGACACTCCAGAAGACATCATGCACGGCAGTGGAACACGGGTAAGGATCCTTTTAAAGAGTGCTGTGTCGGGTTCCTTTTTACATTTTTCATGTCACATTTATGAAACCGAGATCTCTCCGGACAGAGAAACACAAAAGGACAATGGATGCCATAGAACCAGTCCCCCCCCCCACACACACACAGAAATGACCAAGGGCATCTACTCAATATTTTTTTACAGTTCCCAAATGGAATGGGGGCTGGAGGACCATTTTAGACCTGAAGTATCTCACCAACACTCTTTTCCTCCCGGAAGTCAAGACACAAACACTTGCCACCTTAGCGTGGACAACTGCAAAGTCATCAAAAGTCAAGATCATGACCATGGTGCGCTTACAAGGGCAGTTCCTTGGGTGCGCTTCCTCGCCAGACCCCTACAATGGCTGCTGCATCCCTACCAGTTGCACATCACACACAGAGTACCACTGTACTACAGGCCTGTTAGAGGGGCTGTTGGACATTGCTGTTGTAAAGCTGTCTACTCAGAGCAAGCAGATCTCAGGCCTGTCTGTTCTTTTCTAACTGCTTGGCTGTCTAAAACATCAGCCCAGCTGCTTCAGCTTGCAGATGCGGCATTGGAATATGCCCAAACTAGTTTTGTGGGTTTTGATTACTGTGAAAGGTCAGGTTTGATGGTGCCGTGGTCAAAGGCCTGACTTTGTCTCTTGTACCAATTTCTGTTTCGAATAGCTAATCAAACTGTGATTTCTGTGACTAACACCTATTCTTGCCTTTCATTTACTAATTATAATAAATGGATTATATGACTAAAGAGTTATTTTAAGGTTAGATTGAAAGTCTGTGTTGGATGGTTTGTGAAAAATGTGTCCCAATCCTACCTCTTGAAATAGTGGTTTTTAGGAGCCAGTGCCAAAATGTTCAGAACCCTGTTTCATGAAACTACATGCATTTTTCTTCACTACAAATTAGGTTTGATTAATAATCTTGGTTGGGCAGGATCGTTTAAAATGGACAGTCCCATTAGAAATCAAATTGATGACTTGTGGTAATGGTTTTCAAACTTTTAGCTCCAAAGAATGTAACCTTTGTCTTTTGCGGAAAACCCACTTGTCAGTTGCAATATCTTAGACCTTTCTGTGCAATCCTGTGGCACTGGCACTTGTAAGGTTAGGCACCAGGAACCTGACGCCAGAGCCCCTGTCAGTCCTACCAGTTGGCTTATATTGTGTCACCATCTGTGCAATCTCTAGTGAAATTTTGGCCAATAAAATCCAACAAAAGAAGATCGTAAGAAGAGCCATACTGGATCACATCACAAGTCCACATTGGCCAAAGGCCCTTTGATAGCCCTCTAGCAACTGGCATTCAGGTAAACGTGGCCTCTGAACATGGAGGTTCTATTTTGCTCTTATGGCATGCACTTAGGACAGTCCACCACCCTGATCGTAAAGAAGGGGCAGAGCTGACCAGCTGTGTCCCTTTCACCAGTCATACGATGGGAAGTTTTAGATGGCACAGTGGTGTAGAAAGTGCCGTCAAGCCACAGCTGACTTACGGCGACCCCGTAGGGTTTTCAAGGCAAGAGACCTTCAGAGGTGGTTTGACATTGCCTGCCTCTGCGTCACGACCCTGGTATTCCATGGAGGTCTCCCATCCAAATACTAGCCAGGGCTGACCCTGCTTAGCTTCCGAGATCTGACAAGATCGGATTAGCCTGGGCTCTCCAGGTCAGGTTAGATGGCACAGAACATAAGTAAAATGTAAGGAGGGGCTTTTTGCCCCCAGTACTGCATTGGCAGCTTGGTGATCCAGATCTTAACTTTTTGGGAAGTAATGGTCGGCCCAAACGTTACTACATTTTTATCTGACCCCTTTAAAGGGTCTGAAAATAATTTCGTAGAAAATGAGCAGAGCATGATGTAAAAAGAAAGGATTTTTTTTCTTTTCAATATAAAAGGTTTGCAGTGTTCTGATTTTGCTTGACGAGAAGATAGGAGGAGAATGTATCAGGGGAGCATTTCTGATCTTGCTTGTCCTGACCATACTATTGTGCTTGCGCTGCCCTTTCTCACATTAGCTCCATTGCACTCATCATACCTGTTTCATAACATGGAAGGAGCTGCAGTATTAGTTATACAAAGAGTAGTGCATAGTTTGCCTGCATTTGGGGGAAAACAACCAAACATATGCATTAACTATTAAACACCATTCAGGTGTGTGCTTTTAAAGAATGAGAGAAGACATTTTGTTGTTCATGGGGGTCAGTATCCTGATTTGGGTTATAATTCCAAAAGCATTTAGGAGCCGCAAAGCGAAGATGCGTGCTGAAAGGAGAGGAACTGCTCAGAAGATTCAAGAAAACTGAAAGCTACATTCCATGTTACTAAAATTAGTTCAGAAGAGTTGAATCTCTGCTAAGTGTAGATGAACTCTGTGATATCTAAAAACATTTATTAAACAAGGAGAATGAGTTTTCCAGTATTATAATATCTGCTGATTGCAACTGAAAAGTAACTCATTAGTGCTAGCTTTTCCCTTTGTGCAAAAATTGGCCAGGCTTGTAAATATAGCTACTTGTACATAACCTGTCGACAAGCATTTCCACCCTAAATTGTATGTACAGTGTAAAAATTTATCAAGATTTTCGTGTTTTGCATCTGGTACAGATGTAATGTTCCAATCTCCTAACCAAGGAGAATTGGAGTAAACATTGACTTCAGCAGGCTTCACTGCCATATTTATCATCCCAGTGATTTTGGTAGAGCTTACTTCCAATTAAATTTGGGTGCAATTGCAGCAGTCTTCCTTGTTATAACTCCCGTGAGAGTTGTTCACAGAGAAGTCTGCTGAGCATCATGGCTCAGGATATTTTTTCCTACGTGGGCATTTATTGAAATACATATCAATTGCCTTGATTCTCAAATGCTGTTTACAGTGCTGCTGCCAAAACAATGTAGCTAGTATGGATTCTGTAACTACTTTTCAGGGTTCTCCCCCCAATTATGCTTGTGAAGATGGAGGCATAATTAAATTTTCATCTGACCCTCCAATATAATTTTATTTCCTTGCTTTTGCTTAGCTTTTTGACCATGTTGCGGAATGTTTAGGAGATTTCATGGAGAAACGAGAAATCAAGGACAAGAAATTACCTGTTGGCTTCACATTTTCTTTCCCATGTCGACAATCCAAGCTAGATGAGGTAAGAGCATGTTAAAGGTTTAATACAGGATAGAAAATACATGTTAACATTTGAAGAAAAGTGTTTGACCTAGCTGTGCTGCTGAGCCTTGATAAATTGCTGTTGCTTATGATAATATAATATTGTATATAAAAAACTAGACAGTTGAATTTAAACTTCATCTCCCAGTGGAGATCTCCCATTTCCCAGCGTGTCACACCAGGAAATGTGTCAGTGAGTGCCATGGTGCTCATGGGCACCACATTGGGGACCCCTGGTTTAGACTCTGCTTAAGACAGAGTCTTAGACGTATGAGCTAAAATACGCACATACATATTAAGCATGATTTTTGTGATTCCATAATTGTGCTGGGTCCAAAAATGGTGTTATCACAGTTGCAATAAATGGGAGCAACTGGGTATTCATGTACATTTGATACTTTTTCCATGTGGACTTAGGAAGTCTGCAGGGCAAGATTCGACAGTGATGCTGCATGTGCGAAATGGTCCGTCATTTATTTTTTAACAGAAACTGAAAAAATGGGTCTACAATGAAAGAAAAGTAGCATATTGTTTATTAGGTACCATATTGTAACTGTTTGATTTTATTAGGGTTACCTGATAACCTGGACGAAACGCTTCAAAGCAAGTGGCGTGGAGGGAGCTGATGTGGTACAGTTACTCAACAAAGCAATCAAGAAACGTGGGGTAAAGTTGTCTTTTAAATGTGCATGCATTCCATATATACTTAGATATAAAATAGTTGGTTGGGGTACATGTTGTGCCCCTAAGATGAGAGCTGAGTTTTGTAGTTTCCTGCCTGTAACATTCCAGAATGGTGAGATTTGGGGTGGGCAAACATTTCAGTCTGCGGTCGCATTTGGATCCCTGCCTGCTTTTGAAGGCTCTGATACTGGTTCTTCTTGATACTGGTTCTTCTGGAAGCAGGAAGAAGCAGTGTAAAACTTGGAAGTCCTCAAAAGTAGACAGAGATCCAGATGTGGTCCTCTACCCCATTCTGCCATTCTTAAGGGCCCTTGAGCTGTGCTACTAGGGTTGCCAGCTCCAGGTTGGGAAATACTTGGAGATTTTGGGGGTGGAGCCTGAGGAGGGCGGGGTTTAGAGAAGGGAGGGACCTCAGCAGGTATAATGCCAGAGAGTCCACCTGCCAAAGCAGCCATTTTCTTCAGGTGAATTGAGCTCTGTCACCTGGATATCAGTTGTAATAGCGGGAGATCTCCAGCCACAACTTGGAGATTGGCAACCCTATGTACTGCAGGTTTTTGGGAGAACTGGCCTGCTAGCCAGTGCTGCAGTCTGGTCGGTTGACGCTGTAATAAATCATGAAACAGCTTGAGGGCTGGATGGAAATGTGGCCCTTAGCCATGGTTTGCCTGCCCCTTATTAAGGTGTCTGTTTATTTCATGGCATTTTCATTAAGAAAGAATCATGAAAAGTATTCAGAGTCCCCATCTGTCTGGGGCTCTACAGCCCTTCAGGGGAATATCATACGCCAAATGTAGGCGTGTAAAAAGAAACATTTAATATAGCAGAGCTTCCTCAGTTTCAGACAGTCCACTCTGGGGCCAAAAACGCATGGTCGCTTAGCCCACTTTATTCCCTGTTTCAGCCAGGAGTTATCTCGGCTCAGCCCTGGATTAAACCTTTTTGAACAAACGTTACCTCATCCCTTGTTGGCTCAACCCTGTTTCAAGGAAAAAGGAACCCAGCTTTTCCCATTCCTCTTCTGGCAGCCAACCAGGGGAAGCACAGAAGATTGGCATCTCTCACAGCCAATCACGAAGCAGTGTGTGAGGAGGCAGGATTCAAGCGCTTCTTGCTTCCTGCTACCTCGGAGCTCTTTCTGAGAAAAGGAAAGGCTTTTTTAAAACAAGGCTTGGATTCCCCCCCCCTTTCAGATTGCTCCGTTTTGTGTTTTTTGTTCTTAAAATGCTTTTTAAATTACAATGAAGAAAAGCCTTCATTGGTCAGTTCGAAAGGACCAATCACCAGGAGTGGGTGGGTGGGAACTCCACGGAACCCACATTTTCTGTTTACATGAATCCGTTTGCACACAGTTTCGTCCTTGCTCATTCCAGGTAATGCATACAGTTTCTCCTCCAGCCCGGATTACTTTGATCCTGGCTGAAACAGGGAATAAAGTGGGCTAAGCGACCATGTGTTTTTGGCCTGAGTTAGAGTGGAGTGTTGGAAGCATGCAGCCCAAAACAATATGTTTTCACTTGGGTGTAACTGACTTAGTGAGGTTTGTTACTAAGTACATGAGCCAGTGTGGTGTGGTGGTTAAGGTGTTGGGCTAGGATCTGGGAAACCCAGGTTTGAATCCCCACTCTGGGAACTTGCTGGGTGACCTTGGGCCAGTCACACACTCTCAGCCTCGACCCTGGCAAGTATTTGGATGGGAGACCTCCAAGGAATACCAGGGGTGTGACGCGGAGGCAGGCAATGGCAATCCACCTCTGAATGTCTAGCCTTGAAAACCCTACGGGGTCGCCAAAAGCCATCTGTGACTTGATGGCAAAGAACAAACAAACAAAAAAGCCCCAAAATATTAGCGCAGGATTGCAGTGTAAGCTAAATGATCTTGTTACACAACTATGTTAGGCATGTAATGGTTACTTCCAGAAGCAACCCAGACGTGTTATAGTCTGATTTTTGTCCGGGGGAGTTTGTAGAACGAGGAGGACACAAGACTATTAAGGATAAAGGGTCTGTAGTAGGAAGGGCAATATTGGAAAAAACAACCAGCTAGCAGACATAAAGTGGTATGTTCATTATATCTCCCAGCAATGTATGGAATATACACATACATAAATAACACTGCATAATATAAGCAACTTTCCATTCCCTTTTAAAGGATTATGATGCGGACATCATGGCAGTGGTCAACGACACCGTTGGAACAATGATGACCTGTGGGTTCGATGACCAGCGTTGTGAAGTTGGCATAATTATCGGTATTGACGGTCGATGCCTTTACTCAGTGCAGTGCCTATTGCGATTTTATTTTGTGTTTCAATCTGTTGGCTAATCCCACTCCTTTTCGCTCAGGTACTGGCACAAATGCCTGTTACATGGAAGAAATGAGACACATTGATCTGGTGGAAGGTGATGAAGGGCGGATGTGTATCAACACCGAATGGGGGGCCTTTGGAGATGACGGCACGTTAGAAGACATCCGGACTGAGTTTGACAGAGAGATTGACCGGGGTTCTCTTAATCCCGGGAAGCAACTGTAAGTAAGAATGTGTTACTGTGGTCACTGGCAACAAATAGTGAACGATTTCTTTGCTCCGTAATACTTCCACAATCTGTTACTTCAGTTTTCCTCTTTTCCCTGAATCTCTCAGTTCAGCTTATATTATTTTTAACCAGCCTTTCTGATTACAGCACAAAGTCTGGACATACAGCTGCTTTGGGCATTTGTTTTAAATGGAAATATGAGATATACATGTTTTAACTAAATAAAACATTAAGCAGGATCAAATTTCAGATCCTTTATTGACATAGTACAGTCTGCATAAGCAGGATCTTTATAGTGCCCAGAGATGACTGGGGTTGCTTCTGGAAGAAGGTTTTCCTCTGGCTTAGTATCCAAATTGGAACTTTGGGTGGGGGAGGCATCCACATGATGTCTTTTAATCATTCGCTTTCCACATTCTCCCCCCCCCCCATTTTGCTCAGCTCTTTCCTAAACTGGTTCTGATATGATCTTGTTGAAAGATCATGATCAGAGCATGTTTGCACCCCATGTGAACGGGAAGATGCATGTTTTTAAAGGTCCCGACCACGTTGGGGCCACCCTCCCCCAATACCGGAAGGCTTTTCCTAGGCATTTTAAAAAATTGGTAATTGCTAGATTGCTGTGGTGTTACAGCATTATCAGTGTCTGCTGCCACAATTGACTTAATTCCTTTGCATTCTCAGCTTTCAAAAATATAGGTCTCTAGCTCTTTTTGTTGTGGTGGGTATACCTTTCCACTTACATTTGCGCACGAAAGCTGGGAATTCAGAGCTACTGTTTCATCATTGCAACAGATCAATATCATGTTATAGTGATCTAGCAATTACTGATTTTTTAAGGCCCCCAAACGAATCCTCTGCTGACATGGTGGGATAATGGCAGCTGACAGAGAAAAGTGCCCACAAAACTCCACGTGGAGGCTCTGTTGCCAGTACAAATGCCACCGTACTTGTGAAAGTGATGAGAGGGAAAGGGAGAATCATTGCCATGTAGAAGCAGTCTTAGATGATACTTGGGTTGGCCTTTAATAATCAGCATCACAGAAAGAAGATTTCAAAGGCTTGGGTGAGATTACAGTATGAGCTGGAGCCAAAGCTTTGCAAACATATATTCCGCAGAGCAGCCTCCTGTATTCACCATAATGCAGATCCTAGTGTTAGAGAACCCTCCTGAGCAATATGGGGGACTGTAGTGGGAAGAGAGAATCAATGAAAATTTCCCCCTTTGCACAAATGGAACTTGGGATGCAGCCTTATATTCTCATGTCATTTTATCTTCTTAACAGAACTTAGAAGTAGGTTAGGCTATGGGATACTGACTTACCTAGTGCTACCCAGAAAATTAAACATGGTTGAACATGGATCTGGACCTTGAGGCTGCAATCAAATGCACACTTTAGTAGGAATTGTCCCATTGGAGTTGATGGGCCATGTGAGTAAATATGTGAAGGGTCAGGCTGCACATATGCAGGTTCATCACGAATATGTGTATGCTTGTTAATTTGCGGTATATTTCTTTTATCACTACAGATTTGAGAAGATGGTCAGTGGAATGTACATGGGTGAACTTGTCAGGCTTATCCTTGTGAAAATGGCAAAAGAAGGTCTAATCTTTGAGGGGCGAATCACTCCAGAGCTTTTAACCAAAGGAAAATTTGAAACCAAGCATGTTTCTGCCATAGAGAAGTAAGTGCTTTCTGAAGCTTTTGCGGGGCTTCCAAGGTGATGTCATTTTATCATGGTTAGAAGGACAAAATTCTGAGAATAACTCCTGGATAGGCTTTTCCAAAAAATAAATAAATTATTGTTATATTATTAGCCAGCTCTGACATTTTCCCGGCATCCAGATGTCATTGGAGACCTATCATGAGCTGAAGAGCCTCTGCTAATTGCAGTCATTAATTATGGAAAGCTTGACTTGGCCCTTGGAAAACTCTTGTTATACATAGTTGAAACACAGTAAAACCTTGTTTCTATGTTACTGGCTGTCCTGTTTTTGAATCTTTACTGTTGTCCCTGCCTTTATAAACACATCTCTGCAGTCATGAGGGCTAGAATCCTGTTTGTCTTTTTTTAAAAGCTGGAATTCTCAAGATTTCAACAAGGCCATGTTTCAAATGGCTTGAAGGGCACATGCGGTCTACTGATTGTACTTTTATAACTTTATAATAATTCCATATGTGTGTTAAGTGTCATCAAGTCACTTCCGACTCATGGCGACTCTATGAATCAAAGTCCTCCAAAATGTCCTATCTTTGACAGCCTGGCTCAGATCTTGCAAATTGAGGGCTGTGGCTTCCTTTATTGAGTCAATCCATCTCTTGTTGAGTCTTCCTCTTTTCCTGCTGCCCTCAACTTTTCCTAGCATGACTGTCTTTTTCCAGTGACTCTTGTCTTCTCATAATGTGACCAAAATACGATAGCCTCAGTTTAGTCATTTTAGCTTCTAGGGTCAGTTCAGGCTTGCTTTGATTTACAACCCACTGATTTATTTTTTTGGCAGTCCACGGAATCCGTAACACTCTCCTCCAGCACCACATTTCAAAGGAATCTACTTTCTTCCTATCAGCTTTCTTCATTGTCCAGCTTTCACACCCCTACATAGTAATAGGGAATACGATGGCATGAATTAACTTAATCTTGGTGGCCAGTGACCCATCCTTACACTTAAGAATCTTTTCTAGCTCTTTCATTGGCTGCCCTTCCCAGTCTCAATCTCCTTCTGATTTCTTGGCTGCAGTCTCCCTTTTGGTTGATGGTGGAGTCAAGGAATAGAAAGTCTTGAACAATTTCAATTTCCTCATTGTCAACCTTAAAGTTGTGTAATTCTCCTGTAGTCATTACTTTTGTTTTCTTGATGTTCAGCTGTAGTCCTGCTTTGGCACTTTCTCTTTTAACTTTCAGCAGTAGTCGTTTCAAATCTTCACTATTTTCTGCCAATAATGTAGTGTAATCAGCATATCTCAAGTTATTAATGTTCCTCCCTCCAATTTTCACTCCACCTTCATCTAAATCTAATCCAGCTTTCCTAATTATATGTTCTGCATATAGATTGAAGAGATAGGGAGATAAAATACATCCTTGTCTGACACCTTTGCCAATTGGAAACCATTCCGTTTCTCCATATTCTGTTCTAACTGTGGCCTCTTGTCCAGAGTACAGGTGCGCATCAAAATGATCAGATGTAGTGGCACACCCATTTCCTTTAAAACCAGCCATAGCTTTTCGTGATCCACACAGTCAAAAGCTTTGCTGTAATCTATGAAACACAAGCTGTTTTTCTTCTGAAATTCTCTCGTATGCTCCAGTAATCAGCGTATATTTGCAAAATGATCTCTAGTGCCTCTTCCTTTTCTGAATCCAGCTTGAACATCAGGCATTTCTCGTTCCATATATGGTAACAGCCTTTGCTTTAAGATTTTGAGCATCACTTTACTTGTGTGAGAAATTAATGCGATGGTGCAATAGTTGCTGCAATCTTTGATGTCTCCTTTCTTGGGAATTGGAATGTAAATGGATTGTTTCCAGTCTGTGGGCCATTGTTTTGTTTTCCATATTTGTTGGCATATTCTTGTCAAGATTTTGATGGACCGCTTCTGTGACTTGGAATAGCTCTATTGATATCCCATCTGCTCTCAGTGCAGCTTTCACTTCACTTTCTAAAACTGTAGGTGGTTCTTCAAAAGATTCTTCTTGGAAGGAATCTGTCATCCTTTCATCTCTTCTGTACAGTTCTTCAGTGTATTGTTCCCACCTTTTCTTTATTTTGTCCTGTTCAGTTAATGTATTTCCATGCTGATCATTCAGCATGCCTAACTGTGCTTTAAATTCCCAGATCATGTGGAACAGATCTCTTGTTCTTCCTTTTTGTTGTTCTCATCTATTTCTTTACACTGGTTATTATAATAGTTCTCTTTGTCTCTATGTACGAGTCGCTGGAACGTTGCACTTAGACTTTTGATTCTGTTTGTTACCTTCTACTTTTGTTCTAGTCTATCTTTGGTTTTTCATTTCTTTTGGCTACAGGAATAGTCTTTGCACATTCTTCCTTGATAATATCTTTAGTTTCCACCCATAGTTCTTCTGGTTTACATTCACTTGAACTCAGTAATGCAAATCTGTTTTTCACATGGTCTTTAAACTCTTCAGGAATATTGCTTAGATTGTATTTTGGTGCTATGAATGTTCTGGTGTTTTTCTTAAGCTTTATCTTGATTTTCGATATTAACAATTCATGATCTGTACCACAGTCAGCTCCTGGTCTTGTTTTTGCCGAGAGAATAGAGCTTCTCCATCTTCTGCTTCCAATTGTGCAATCTCTTTGATTTCTATACTGGCCGTGTGGTGATGTCCGTGGTTACATAAGAACATAAGAAAGGCCCTGCTGGATCAGACCAAGGCCCATCAAGTCCAGCAGTCTGTTCACACAGTGGCCAACCAGGTGCCTCTAGGAAGCCCACAAACAAGACGACTGCAGCAGCACCATGCTGCCTGTGTTCCACAGCACTTAAGATAATAGGCATGCTCCTCTGATCCTGGAGAGAATAGGCATGCATCATGACTAGTATCCATTTTAACTAGTAGCCATGAATACCCCTTTCCTCCATGAACATGTCCACTCCCCTCTTAAAGCCTTCCAAGTTGGCAGCCATCACCACATTTTGAGGCAGGGAGTTCCACAATTTAACTATGTGTTGTGTGAAAAAATACTTCCTTTATCTGTTTTGAATCTCTCAGCCTCCAGCTTCAGCAGATGACCCCGCATTTTAGTATTATGGGGAAGGGAGAAAAACTTCTCCCTGTCCACTCTCTCCAAACCAGTTGCTCTAGTCCCTTAATCATTTTGGTTGCTCTTTTCTGCACCTTCTCAAGCTCTGTGATATCCTTTTTTAGGTGTGGTGACCAGAACTGTACATAGTATTCCAAGTGTGGTCTCACCATAGATTTGTACAAGGGCAGTATGATATCAGCAGTTTTATTCTCTATTCCTCGTCTAATTATGGCCAGCATGGAATTTGCCTTTTTTACAGCAGCCGCACACTGGGTTGACATCTTCATTGAGCTTTCCACCACCACCCCATGATCTTGGTCTGTCGCTGCCAGCATAGATCCCTGAAACATGTGTTTGCAATGAACAAATTGTTGTCTTCACAAAATCTATGAATTGTTCTCCTGCTTCATTCTGTGCTCCTAGCCCAAATCTGCCAACAACATTTGATTCTGCTTTGTTTCCTACTTTTGTGTTCCAGTCATTTATGATTACCAGCATATCTTGTTTAGGTGTGTGATCAATTTCTTCCTGAACATTTGCATAAAAACTTTCAGTTTCTTCCTCATCAGCATCTGTGGTTGGGGCATAAACTTGAATGATGCTTATGTTGACAGGCTTTCCCTGAAGTCTGATTGATATTATTCAGTCATACTTTGCATTATACAGCCCCTGACTGCCTTTGCTACAGCTTGCCTCACTATTAAAGCAACTCCATTTCTTCTGTTTTTGTCATTCCCTGAGTAAACACTTTTGTGATTGAAAATGTCCTAATCCAGTCCACTTTAGTTCACTTATTCCCAGGATTGAAATGTTCAAACGTTCCATTTCTTGTTTTACAATTTCAAGCTTACCTTGATTCATATTTTTGACATTCCATGTTCCTATTATATGCATTGAACAGCTTTGGACTTTCCTTTTGCATCCATTCACGTCAACCACTGAACGTCCTTTTGGCTTTAGTCCAATCGCATCAGTAAGAACAGCGCTACTTGTACTTGTCCTCTGCTCTTCCCCAGTAGCTGATTGAGTGCCATCCCACCTGGGGGTCCCAATTTTCGGCACTATGTCTTTTTCTATTTTGGATTGACTCATCATAGGGTTTTCAAGGTAAAGGTTGGTCAGAAGTGGTTTACCAGTGCCGCCTTCTGCACAGTGCTAACCCGGGTTAGCTGTAGTGGCACTGCCGTTGTCTATGAAAGATCCTCCGCCAGTGTCACCTTCCACTACTGCTGCTGCCCAATAGCTAACCTTCAAGGATTCCTCTGCCCCCATCAGCTTTGGAACTGCCTGTTCATCTTCGTGGCCTCCGTGCAGGCACACATGGGTACTGCGCGTGCGCAGGCCAGCCGTGGATCTTTCTGACAAACTTCTGGAAAGGTCTGATATAGGAGCGCGAAGCCACCCCCCCACGGGTCCAATTGGGCGGGAAGAGCCGTTGGCTTGGACCATGACAGGGGGGTGGGGGGGTGGCTTCGTGCTCCTATATCAGACCTTTCCAGAAGCTTTTCACTGCCCACCCAGAGCTGATTTGGGGGAGAAGGAACCATATGCAAGGTGTAACACCACCAATATCATATATGTCCCTGTGTGCATTCCTGCTAAAGAGTAGTTGCAGACTGGTGTGGGGATAGCACAGCCTCTAAAGAATGAAGAAACTTGCTTAAAACATACCTTTGTAAGCTGGCAGAGAGAAAGAGCCGTCATCCCAAACTGCATCCCAAACAGTATCCAACAGGTCCTTCTGATTCTTGATTGTTGATGATCTTGTACTTGCACTCCATTATTTGTATAATAACCACATTATTATGATAGAACAGATTTAGAGAAAGAGAAAGATGGATTTTTTCCATAAATATGCACTCCTATGACAAGCAAATCAGATTTTTCTGAATGGCAGCTGGGTAAAATAACTTGGGTTTTTTGATAATCCCTAAAGGCAGTGAGACAAAAGCTGTTACTTTTAATATGATTTTAATATGATTAAGCAATGCTAGGAACTTTGATAGTTTTAGCATTTCGCAGTAATTGTAGGGTACATTTTTCATGCCTGTATTTTTTTTCTGCCTTTTCCAATAAAAACAATATTTTTGTATCTCCATAAAAGTTTCTACAGGTATTCTGTCTGGTTTGCAGGTTAATAGTTCAAAGAACTGAACTCAAGCCCCTTACTCTTCGTTTTATCAGAATTAAAGGTTGTTAATCACATTTAATGCCCTGACCTGGATGGCCCAGGCTAGTCTGATCTCGTCAGATCTCAGAAGCTAAGCAGGGTTGGCCCTGGTTAGTATTTGGATGGGGGACCACCGAGGAAGTCCAGGGTTGCTGTGCAGAGGAAGGCACTGGCAAACCACCTCTGTTAGTCTCTTGCCATGAAAACCCCCAAAAGGGGTTGCCATAAATGGGCTGTGACTTGACGGCACTTTACGCACGCGCACACACACACACACACACACACACACACAGTCACCTTTAATAGCTAAATCCTGGAGAACTTTGCTGCTAGACAGCTTTGCACAGGCAAAGCCTTTAAAATTGCTTAGTGCAGGTTGTCTGATAGGATGTGGGAGTGAATCTCTTGTTACAGGTGAACTGTTGCATTTCCCCCCTGGATATTTACCTTCTTGCTATGCTTTGAGTGCGTGGGTGGAAAACGTCATTTCTAAAAACAAAAGTGTTACGGGGTGGCGGGAGGGAGAGATGTTTTGAGTTGTGTGGAAAAATGGGAAACAAATGTGCATTTGCTGCACGAATATTGGATTGGGCAGAAAAGTCTTAACCAAGAGTAATTACATCCCTGAATCATATCTACATTGACGACTTTTACCTCCTTTGCGTCCTTGCTACAGTCACAGTCTCACTTTGAGACAGCGTAATCAGGTCATAAAGTTGATAAGAGTAATTGATGTAGGTATGATTCAGGGAGGTAAGTACTCCTGGGTGAAGACCTTTCTACACAGTCAATACTATATGCATGCTTGGTAGGCCAGTGAAACACTTTTCTTGTGTCAGTTAGCACTGTAATGTTTCTGACGAAGTTGCTTGTGATTTTATTCATGGAACTCCCTACGGGTGATATGTTTCCTCTTGGGTTTACTGAAGATTGTATGGATGTTATCAGCTGCTATATCTGTGACTTGACTGTGCGGTCCACATAAAAGGCTGACTTCCAAAACTTTGCCCTTAATTGGTCACATTGGTCCCAAGTAGGATCTAACAGCAGTATGCTGCCTTCCTTTGAAAGGAGGGCCCACCTGCTAATTCCACTAGTTGATCTAGACGTGAAAGCCTCTTTAGGTCATTGTGCTCTGTTTCTTCCAACGTCCCTATTTGTGCCAATATAGTTCCTGTGACCCGGATGACTCCCTGCTTGGAGGCTCTCTTGCCATGCGTTCTTGGACTCTTATAACACCATCTGCTTGATAAGGAACAAGCTCATTGGATCGTGTTACTTAACCATGTCTTTTAGAAATCCATAACTGATTTCAGTCTTGTAATTTCTGTGTTTTTAGGAGCAAGGAAGGTTTGCATAAAGCCAAAGAGATATTGACATGTCTTGGGGTTGAGCCTTCCCATGAAGACTGCATTGCTGTCCAGCACGTGTGCACAATCGTTTCTTTCCGCTCCGCAAACCTGGTGGCTGCTACTTTGGGGGCCATCCTGAACCAGCTCCGGGACAACAAGGGAGTCGGCCGTCTCCGCACTACCGTGGGGGTTGATGGCTCTCTTTACAAGATGCACCCGCAGTGAGTTCTTGTGCGCTTTCCATAATTATCCTTTGGCACCTGTTAGGGATCGTCTCTTGCAAAGGTCAGACGTGTAGCACATCAAGCTGGCATTTGGGCATGTGCTCAGGACTTGACTTTAAGTAAACAGAACATTTGATACAGATACAAGAGGGCAAGCTGCCTTTAACATCACAGTATAGAATGTCCAAAAGCAGCTAAGGAACCAGTTACAGAGCAGACTTGTTACAGACCACTCTCCTGGGAGTGGCAATGTTGGCTTGAGAACTTGACCCACATGATTACTTTGTGCAGGTAGCTCTTTTCACATTGCATGCCAGGAGAGCATGCTACGCACTATCCTCTCAGTATATATGATTGCCATTATGTGTGAAAATGGGCAATGTGCACATTGTGCAGTGTTGGTATGTGCAAATGCAGACACACTCTTGAAATGTTGGACAACGTGGTGCCTACGGTGGATTATATGGAAAATGAGTGTTGCCTGTTCCATACAAAATGGTGATTGCGCATACCAACAGGATCACGCATAGCATGCTCTCCCCGTATACAACATCAGAACACTAGATATGTTGTGCCTGAAAAGGGTTGATGTGATCCATGTGTTGTAGGGCTAGACTTTAGTGAATTGCCCCCCACACTCCTCCAGTCACTCATGTATAGGGCTAGACAGCTCTGTGCCTATGTATGCTGCTCATGTATCATGAAGTGCTGACTATTCAGACAGGCTACTGCTGTAGAGCTGGCCTGATCCAATAAATGTTTCCCTAAAATCCCAGGGAGCTGACTTTTGTGCTATGGGTTTCTTTCTGCAGATACTCCAGGCGCCTGCACAAAACGGTGCGGCGCTTAGTGCCCGACTCGGACGTACGGTTTCTGCTGTCCGAGAGCGGCAGCGGGAAGGGTGCTGCCATGGTGACGGCGGTCGCCTACAGGTTGTCCGAGCAGCATCGGCTCATCGGCGTCACCCTGGCTGAGTTCAAGCTCACAAACGAGCAGTTGCTGCAGGTGAAGAAGAGGATGCGGATGGAGATAGAGGCCGGCCTGCGGAAGAAATCTCACGACCACGCCAAAGTCAAGATGCTGCCCACTTTTGTCCGCAGCACGCCAGATGGGACAGGTGAATGCTCTCCTGGTTAAAGTGGCATTTCAAGGGTGATTTTTACAAGTAAGGAAACCCAAAATCCAGAGATGGGGCTGCACTCTTTCGGTGCATGTTCCTATCCCCTCACCTGAGCGACCCTTTCAGAAGGCACCTTTTCATATTGCCCCCTTCTAAGAAACTCCTCTTAAAACTCCCAAGTTAAAAAAAAAAACAGTTCGTGATTTAAGTGTGAGCATTTTTCAGAGGAGAAGTTTGAAAGGAAATACTTTATGCACACGAATACATGCTGGTGCTTTTTCTTCCTTTGGAAAGTTCTTGACACAAATCATACAGCTGAATAGATTTTGAACGCATCAGATCTATTGACGGTGTTCAGTTACTGATCTTGAATGAGCCTTTGCTGTAGCATAAACCATCAACGCCAGAAAATAACAATAATACTGTGATGCCCCACCATCACCCCCTGGTCCCCTGGAGTGCCTGCGTTGGTGCCCAGCACCGTGCTGTCCCTGAAGGCCTCCGATTAGGAGGCAAAGGGGGTTGCGCTGCCTTGTACCTTTGCTCTCTGTGCTTCCTCAGACTTTGCAGCCCCCTGTCTGGTAGCAGAAATTCCCATTGGCCTAACTGGGATCTCTTCTGTTCCCTCCCCCTGTCCCGTCTCCCTTTCCAGCCATCTTCCCCATAGGCTTTCCCATCCTTCACTCACCCTCCTGCCAAGCCTGAGCTGGGCTGCCTCCGGCTGGCCCTGATCAGTGAGCTCTGGCTTTGCAGGTCTCCTCCCCCCCATACACGCCCATTCCCCCGGCTGTGCTGCATCCGTTATTCTTTGCCAGCTCCGGTGAGGCCTGGCCTGATCTGCCTCTTGCTGTTCTGCTGGCTGCCCCGCCCGACCTCTAAGAAGGTCAGTTCTGCTGAGAGCTGCCTGCTGCTGAGAGCTGGCTGACTCCCGAGTAGTTCCTGCCAAGGCCAGGCACCGTCCCCCGCTATGGGACTTGCTGGCACAAAATGCCTTTGGTGGGGTATGCAGTCTCAGACACATACTCAGCATTTAGCATAGCGCTTTCAGTCATTCGAAGCACTTCACATAATTTTGTCCCCTTACGGCATACGGGTTTGCCTAAAGTTACCTAGTGAGTTGGTAACAGAGATGAAATACCACAAACTGAATATGAGTCAACAGTGTGATATGGTGGCTAGGAAGGCCAATGCAATTCTGGGCAGCATCAATAGGAGTATTGTGTCTAGATCAAGGGAAGTAATACTTCCACTGTATTCTGCATTGGTCAGACCTCACTTGGAATACTGTGTCCAGTTTTGGTCTGCACAATTTAAGAAGGATGCTGATAAGTTGGAGCGTGTCCAGAGGAGAGCGCCAAAATGGTCAAAGGTCTGGAATCTATGCCCTATGAGGAGAGACTTAAGGAATTGGGTTGGTTTAGTCTGGAGAAGAGAAGGTTAAGGGGTGACATGATAGCCATGTTTAAATATTTGAAGGGATGCCATGTTAATGAGGGAACTAGCTTGTTTTCTGTTGCTTCAGAGACTAGGACACGGAGTAATGGATTTAAACTAAGAGGAAAGCGATTCCACCTAAACATTAGGAAGAACTTTCTGACTGTGAGGGCGGTTCGACAGTGGAATGTGCTGCCTCGGAGGGTGGTGGAGTCCCCGTCTTCAGAGGTCTTTAAGCAGAGGCTGGATGGCCATCTGTCGGGAGTGCTTTGATTGTGGGATCCTGCATGGCAGGGGGTTGGACTGGATGGCCCTTGTGGTCTCTTCCAACCTTGTGTGATTTTGTGATACGAGCCCTGGACTTCCTGAACCGTAGCTCAGCCTCTTAGCCACTCTGCTGTCCCAGTTTGTCCATAGAAGAACCAAGTCACAGCTTGAGTCTCTGCCTTCTTTTGCATTGTCTTTGACTGAGAATGGCGAATATCTAAGTGCTGCTTCCTGCTCCATCTGAAGCTGATATCCTAGACAGAGTTACACCATTGTAAACTCATTGACTTCGATGGATGAGGAAGCCCATTGACTTCAAAGGGTGTAAGTCGGCTTAGGACAGCACTGTTAAACTGGCAATGTACATGAGCCATTTCATGTTTGCTAAAATCTGCCCGATCAATTTTCATTTGTGTCACTGGTCCTGTAAATGCTCAAGTGTTGCTAACTGCATCTTACATGCCAGAATCCAGAGAACTGCAGCTTGAATGTGTTGCAGCATCAGTATTGCTGAAGCTACTGAGGGTGGGTGGGTAGGGGGGACCTAGTCATGTTAACTTCACCTCTTGAAAAATACAGCTGTGGGTGGCGAATTTTAGAGTCTGGTTCATAGTTTGCACAGTAATGGAGTGGTTCTGTTACTCTCAGGCAACACTTTCCAAGCTGGCATTACACTTTGGTCTCACCGCTCTTAGCCACTACACCACACTGGTTCACAATAAATTCTTTGGCAGTACCAGCAGCAGTACCAGGTCCAGTACCAAAGGTAATATGCCTCTTTAAATCACTTGCTGGGGAGCACAGGTGGGAGAATGCTGTTGCAGTCATCCTGCTTGTGGGCTTCCTAGAGGTAGCTGATCGGCTGTTGTGTGAACAGAACGCTGGACTTGACGGGCCTTTGGTCTGATCCGGTAGTTGTGAAGTTCCTGTATTGTGCCGGGGGTTGGACTAGATGACCCTGGTGGTCCCTTCCAACTCTATGATTCTTGCATATTAACAGTGCAATTCTGTGTAGAGTTACTCTAGTCTAACCCCATTGAAATGAATGGGGTTAGACTGGAGTAACTGCTTAGGGTTGCTCTGTTCTCATTCTTCATTCTCTTGTATGTGATGGGCAGAAAATATGCCAATTTCTCCTGTTTTGTTCAGTGTGACTTTTAAAAACTGTGCTGATGTTGTGTTGGAAGAGTGTATACTTTCTGTGGAGGTGGAGCACCATCTGCTGGCCGGTTTTCCACTTTTAGTGTGTACAAATCACTAAATGTAATATTTCCAGATTCCCTGTTGTCGTGCATTAATAAGCCTTTGTTCCCCCCACTTCCAATTCCATTCTTTTCAGTAAATCTCTTAAATGGAATACACAGTCTCTATAAAGAGACCCCAATCTTAATGCAAATTTATATGAAATAAGAGTGGCCGAAGGACTGAAAGAGTGACCTACTTTATTCCTAATGTCTTACCTGTTGAATGCTTTCTCGGCAGAGAATGGAGACTTTCTGGCTCTGGATCTTGGAGGAACAAACTTTAGAGTTTTGCTTGTGAAGATCCGAAGCGGTAAAAGGAGAATGGTGGAGATGCACAATAAAATATATGCAATTCCCATAGAGGTTATGCAGGGGACTGGAGAAGAGGTAAATTTCTAAGTGTTTGGTTGTTGTTTTTACATGATTGCTAATGTTCAAAGACTGCTAAGCATATACCTTTAAAAAATGTGTATCTACTTCTGATCTATGCTTCTTTCTTTTTTAAAAAGCTCTTTGATCACATTGTTTCCTGCATCTCGGATTTCCTGGATTACATGGGAATAAAAGGTGCACGATTGCCTCTGGGCTTTACGTTTTCTTTTCCTTGCAAACAGACAAGTTTAGATGCTGTAAGTTGTTGTTCTTGTTACTGTTATTATATAATTCAGTTTTTTGATATATGTTTTGAGGGCAGATTTTGAGCTGTGGTTTATCGGCTGAGAAGATGCATGCAAAAATAATTGTAGCACATCTAAAGGTAAAACATTTTACTTGCTCAAACATAATGTTGATAGGACCAGGAAAATCTCCAGTTCCAGGCTTTTTAACTTCTGGGTCAAACTACTTGGCTTCTATGTGTAGCCAATCTTTGTGCCCCCTCAGATTGTTGACAGAAGCATGACACAAACCAGGCCGTCCTTCATTTGACATGGATTTGTAATAGCTGATAGTATGCAGCAAATAGCCCTGACCTGGATCGCCCCAGGCTAGCCTGATCTCATCCGATCTCAGAAGCTAAGAAGGGTTGGCCCTGGTTAGTATTGGATGGGCAACCTCCAAGGAACACCAGGGTCATGACGCAGAGGCAGGCAATGGCAAACCACCTCCGAATGTCTCTTGCCTTGAAAACACTACAGGATCCCCATAAGTCAGCTGTGACTTGATAGCACCCAAAAAAAAAAACAAAAGCAGCAAATCACTTTGCAGGCTGTCCCTATACACTGGCAGAGGAGATCGTGAAAAAGTAATTTGTGAATGTGTGCGTGCTCAAAATGATAACCAAGTTAAGGGCCAAACAAAATGTTACCATGTTCTAGATGCCCTGGTGGCAGATGGAAATAAAATGTCTTTTTACTTTTCAGGGCATTCTTCTAAATTGGACCAAGGGCTTTAAGGCTACTGACTGTGAAGGAGAAGATGTTGTTAATTTGCTAAGGGAAGGAATTAAAAGAAGAGAGGTGAGGTTTTTATGTGTTTACTTAGAGTAACGTTAGCAGGTAATGTTCATTGTTTAGTACTATTGGTCCTGAGTAAGTGGTACATTTTCACATGTACGTCTTTTGCATTGTTAAAAATGGAATACATTTTTGAAAGTTAACATACACATAAGGAAAATGGTAGAGAAATGTAGATCCTCAAAGATAGATTATTATTTTCTTATGCTTGCAGCTGATTCAAGAAAAATATGAGTCTGCAAATATAGAGGCAGACGTCAGATTCTGTTACTTTTGCTAATATAGTATATTTTTATAATATGAAATACATACTACTATGTAAGTTATACAATGGGTCTAAAGGTGTTTTAGGCCAGATTTACAATATAACTATTAATAAATCATTGTACAGACTCACCTTTAGTTTTTTTAAAAAAGGAACAAGACATTGGTTTAATTCCAGATTGTAAATGGGAATGTATTATACAGCAGAAATTATTCAATTTTTAGTTTCCGTTAAAACATCTTTATATTATTTTATACCGTATTTTTTGCTCCATAAGACGCACTTTTTTCCTCCTCAAAAGTGAGGGGAAATGTCTGTGCGTCTTATGGAGTGAATGTGTGTGTGTGTGTGTGTGTTACCGTAACTGGAGCCGAATCGCCGAGAGCAGTGGTTGGCAAACCGCAGCTCCTGTGTGCGGCTCTGCCACAAATCCCCCCCCGCTGCCCGACAAACAGCTGATGGGCGGTGGGGGGGTTCAAACTGGACGCGCCGCCAGGGAGCCCCTGCCCTGCCCTCCCCCCCATTCCCCAGCCTCCGCGCTGGATGCTCCGCCGGAGAGCCCCTGGCCTTTCCTCCCCCCCTCAATCCCCCAGCCTCCGCGCTGGATGCGCCGCCAGAGGTTTCCTGCCCTGCCCTACCCTCCCCCCCCATGGATCACCCGGCCTGCTCGCTGGACGTGATTATTATTACCGCCTACAGGAAAGCATTACTTAATTCGATTTTCGCATTGAGCATCGCGGAAGCGCCTCTAGTGGCTATCAGGGAGACAGCCACTAGAGGCTGGATTAACCCTGCAATGTAAACATAGCCATTTGCTATGTTTACATCTGCAGGGTTAAAACTTGGGGGACCTGGCACCCAGACCACTAGGTGCGTCTTATGGTCAGGTGCGTCTTATGGAGCGAAAAATACAGTATATCCAGTCAACAGAAACGTGATGCTGATTACTACACTGTTGGAAAAGAAAATAGCACAGTTTAGCACAAGATTATTTGCCCCACTTTTGGAGCTGCACGTGCAGCATTCTGTTCATGTGCAGCTCTAAAATGGGGCAAATCTTCCCTTGGGTCCATTTCAGCTCATAAAAATGGTGCGAGGGAGGAGGTAGGAACCACTTTTCCCAATCCACCGTGGTCATGGGCTGAATTAGGTTCCCACAGTCTGACATTCCCCATAGCTGCTGTATGGCTGCAAGCTGTGTTGGGAGGAACCTGAACCCGTAAAAAAAAAAAAATATATATATATATATCTTGTGTTGTTTTGCCCTGAGATGGGACATCCTGTAGGTTCTAACAAAGCAGGGATTATATAGTAGCCACATGGCAGAACTGATGAAACAGACAAATCTAATTAGAAAAGGAGGGGGGGCAGTTTAGGGTGTTAGATTTTACCTGGTCCCCTCCACTTGTTAATTTTTTGAGATAGATGAAGATGTCTTCAGGAATTTATATCTTTCGTATGTGTGTATGGTTTGATTATACTCTTGGCTTTTCCAAGTTGTAAAGTAAGACTGACTTCCCGTGGCACCTAAGAGACTAACAGAATTGATTCCAGCATTTATGAGTTAGAGCTCTTGGTGTTTAGTCTTGGCGCTGTTGGACGCTTGATTTATTTTGCTGCTAACATGGCTACCTAGAATTCTCCTGAGTTGTTATTTGACACATCTCTTGCAATATTGAGTGTGCAAAGGAAGAATGGGTAACTCTCTTCTAAAAAGAAATTTTAAATAAAAAGCCCCCCCAAATTTCCCATTTTTTGGCTGCTCTGTAAAAGGAGACCTCAAAAGCTGTTGCTGCAATGTGGTTACACAAAACAAAAATAAGTGTATTCTATCCCCATTGAAAATAGTTGGAAATGAGAAGTAGAAGCATTTTTTAAAAAACATAGCACTGGTGCATTTCCTGAAACGTGCTGCTGAGGTGGAACACCAGCATACATCACATTGCTCCTATTTAAAACAAACTGTTGGGTTCAGGTATTAGTAAATGGCAGACTTAGGTTAATTCCCCTGCCCTGTAAAAGACTGTGAATGTTGCTTTGACACACTGCAGGAAAAGCCATTGTGGTAACATACTGTTGTTTTCCCAAAGGAATTTGACTTAGATGTTGTGGCCGTGGTGAATGATACAGTTGGGACGATGATGACTTGTGCCTATGAAGATCCAAATTGTGAAATTGGACTTATTGTGGGTATGTGCTTATTTTTTTGTAATTTTTAAAAATACAGAGTGATTTAAAAGTTCAGGGTGATTTTACCAGTTCCATATTTCTCTGGGGAATATTTCGTGGTTAGCTACACTGGCCGTGACGTTGCAAAATTTAGCAGTGCACTCCTGTGCAGACTTACTCCCATCTAAACTAATTGAAATCAGTGGGCTTAGACTGGAGTGGCTTTGCATAGGATTATACTATAAGAATCCTAATTTTGACTAGCTCTCTTACTAATACCATAGCAAGAGGTCTAAGGCAAGTCTGGTGCCAAGCAAGTGACATCCTGTTGGGAAATGCAAGAAAAATGACTCTGTCATACTGTTCAGTGGTGGAGCACATGTTTTGAATGGAAAAGGTTCAGTTCTTGTGTCTGGTTAATAGAGCTGGGAAAGACCCCTGTCTGAGAGCTTGGAGTGCCACTGCCCATGAGAGTGGGTAATACTGGGCTAGACGGACCATGGTCTACACTGCTATAAGGCAGCTTCATTGGTCACATGGTTAGCTGGAGCCATGCAATATGAGGGAAATGTTTGCTCTGCAGTACTCTGCTGTGTTTGAACACCAGATGATAAGGGGAAAGGGTGATTACTGATCTAACCAGAGCCTTTGTTCCATTTTGTAGTTCTGCCAAATCCATTCTGAGTAGTCTTTGCTACTTCAGGAGTTATATTTCTCAAGGCTATTTCTTTAAAAAGGTGTGTGGTAGCAAGTGAAAGTTAAAAGAGAGTGCCAAAGCAGGACTATAGCTGAACATCAAGAAGACAGAAGTAATGACTACAGGAGAAATACTCAACTTTAAGGTGGACAATGAGTAAATTGAAATTGTTGAAGACTTTCTATTCCTTGGCTCCATCATCAACCAAAAGGGAGACTGCAGCGAAGAAATCAGAAGGAGATTGAGACTGGGAAGTGCAGACATGAAGGAGCTAGAAAAGATTCTTAAGTGTAAGGCAACCAAGATCAAGATAATTCATGCCACTATGTATAAGTGTGAAAGCTGGACAATGAAGAAAGCTGATAGGAAGAAAGTAGATTCCTTTGAAATGTGGTGTTGGAGGAGTGTGTTATGGATACCCTGGACCGCCAAAAAAACAAAGCAGTGGGTTGTAGATCAAATCAAGCCTGAACTGACCCAAGACTCTAAAATGACTAAACTGAGGCTATTGTACTTTGGTCACATGAGAAGACAAGAGTCACTGGAAAAGACAATCATGCCAGGAAAAGTTGAAGGCAGCAGGAAAAGAGGAAGACCCAACAAGTGATGGATTGACTCAATCAAGGAAGCCACTGCCCTCAATTTGCAAGACCTGAGCAAGGCTGTTAAAGATAGGATGTTTTTAAGGACATTGATTCATAGGGTCGCCATGAGTCGGAAGCGACTTGACGGCATTTAACACATACACACACACGCGCACACACACACATACACAGCAAGTGCATCCCTCTTACAATCTGTAACTAGGTTGAATCTGATAGTTGTATGCTTCTGATTGAATTGACCATTTGCACTGTTGATGACGACAGCCTGAATAACCTGACTAGCTTGAGCTCATCAAAACTTGGAAGCTAAGCAAAGTTGGCCATGGGTTAGCCCTCGGATGAGAGACCACCATGGCAATGTCAAGTGCAGAGGAAGGCAACGGCAAACCACTTCTGCTCTTATCTTGCCTTGAAAACCCCATGAGAGGTCACCATAAGTCAGCTGCAACTTGAAGGCACATGGTTATTGCTATTAATACTGTTGATGATACTGCTACATGTTTAGAAAACCTAAGGAGAGATACGGTTTGACAGCCATCAACTGAAGTTTGTGAACCAAAAATGTGGGTGCATATTCGACTGTTTGATTGTGATTTTTGGAAGGTCACCCAGTGACCATAAATGCTCAGCCTAATCTCAGAGTTTTTCTGAGGGGAGAAAATAGGGCTGAGCTGAAGGTTTTTTTTTAATTCCCCTTTAATTCCTTTTTGAAAAGACACATGCTGTCAGCTCTGCTGAAAATATTCAAGACTAAATGGTTCCCTTTGTCAGCATTTTGAGCTGAAAGTGTTTGCCTATTCAGGAAGCATTGCTTTCTATCTTTAATAATTTTCCCCAAGTGATGGCAGCACAAATCCAAACCAAGCTGATAGGTAGGTGAACTAGATATCCCTGAATGTTGTTATCATGCTCGGTAAAGAAAAGCTTTTTTCCCCTTCAGTAATCTGGCATGACAACTTGCCATTTCTCTTATTCACCATGAAGTTTCCAGTTGACTTCCATTGCCCATGTTGCTGATCCAGGAAGTGCTCTTTTACTCTCAGTTGCCATCATTTGCCCTCTGTGACCTTGTAATGGGCAAATATATGGATCTGCCCTTGAATCAAAATATTTTCTTGTTCTAGGAACTGGCAGCAATGCATGCTATATGGAGGAAATGAGAAACATAGAGATGGTAGAGGGAGACCAAGGAAGGATGTGTGTGAACATGGAGTGGGGTGCCTTTGGGGACAACGGATGCCTAGATGACATAAGGACCATCTATGACAAAGCTGTTGATGAATACTCATTGAACTGTGGCAAACAAAGGTAATTTATTGCTTAAATATGGGGTAGTGTGGTAAGCAAGATCCTGTGCTTTGTCAGGGATGGTTGTTACTGATCATATTTGCCTGTATAGCAGCTCACTGGATTGGGTCATAAGGCAATGGAGGGAGAGGCCATGGCTCTGTGGTAGTGCATATGCTCTGCACGCAGAAGGTCCCAGGTTCAATCCCTGGCTTCTCCAGTTAAAAAAGTTTCAGGTAGCAGATGTTACAAAAGACCTGTTACCTGAAGTCCTGGACAGCCACTACCAGTCAGAGTAGATAATACTAACCTTGATCAGATAAGTCAGCTTCATGGGCCAAGACAAAGAATATAGTCTCTGGCAATGCTCACTCATGTGTCCTCTATGTATGGAGGCAGCAAGGCCAAGCCCCCAAACACAGGGAAGTAAACCCCCAATCATAATTTAGCCTGTTTCTCCCCAAAACAAGTGACATGGATACAGAGCTTAAATGGAGGTTCATCAGACGCTGACTGAGAGCTAACAAACATGTCAGTACCCCCTTCTGGTATGAGAAGGGAAGGAGATGCTTGATCGGCCTCTTCCCTGGCTAGTCTCCTCTGCCATTGTGGGGGAAGTCCACTGTGCATAATGGTGGACCTAATTTTAGTTTCACTGTTTCGGTCTTCCTGATCATGTTTCCTGTTCTTCCCCAAGGAAAACTTCCTTTGCCATTTGAGAAAAGCTTTCCTTGATAAAGAACTAGATGCCAGCCAAGGGGCTTCAGGCTGTGGGCGTTGTGGCTCCCTCCTTTCTGAACAGTTCTTCCTTCCGTCTGTGGTTGCAGGTATGAGAAGATGATCAGTGGAATGTACTTGGGGGAAATTGTCCGCAACATTTTGATCGACTTCACAAAAAGAGGATTCCTCTTCAGAGGTCAGATTTCAGAAGCGCTGAAAACTAGGGGCATTTTTGAAACCAAGTTCCTTTCCCAAATTGAGAGGTAAGTGAGCTAGATATCCATGAACTCTAGGGCTTGTTGTTTACAAGCTATATTAATAATAGCTTCCCCCCCGCATTCTTATTTGATAGCATTATAGTAATGGTGCATGTTAGATATCATTGTTTATGTGTCCTTTGTGGTTTCTAGCATTTGGGAGTGTTAATCTTAGGGTTTGCTTTTAAAATGAGTTTCCCCCCTGGATTGGGAGCGCATGGTTAATATTTGTCCCTTGATGGGGCTGTAATACCACTGCTCTGCCACTAGGTGTTGCTATAGTATTGTTTGGTTCAGCATAAAGGGACTCACAGAATCACAGAGTTGGAAGGAGCCATCTAGTCCAACCCCCTGTTCAATGCAGGATCAGCTTGAAGCATCCCTGACAAGTGTCTGTTCAGCCTCTGCTTGAAGACTGCCAGTGAGGGGGAGCTCACCACCTCCCTATCAGCCAATTCCACTGCTGAACAACTCTTATTGTAAATTCCCCCCTTAATATCCAGTCAGTACCTTTCCTCCTATAATTTTTTGCAGTTGCATCACACTGACTGCTTAAAATTAGCTTACAGTACACGCATACCCCAAGATCTTATTCACACAAGCTTCTACCCAGAAATGTATTCCCCATCCAGTATGCATGCTTTTCATGTTTGGTACCCAAAGGCAGAACTCTGCACCTGTCCTTGTTGAATTGCATCTTGTTCACATCTGCCCACTTTTCCAGAGTGTTCAGATCTCATTGACGTCTGTCTTTATCTTCTGGGATGTTCACTACTCCTCCCAATTTGGTGTCATCTACACATTTAATGAGTAGTCCCTCCATCCCCTCATCCAGATCATTTATAAAGATATTGAAAAGTACGAGGCCCAGAGCTGAGATCTGTTGGCACCCTACTGAAATGCCATTGGCAACTACTCTTCGGGTGCAGTTCTCCAACCAGTTCCCTGTCCACTTAACTGTCCTAGAGTCCAGTCCACAGTCCTCCAGTTTATCTATCAGAACTTCATGGGGGACCCAATCAAAAGGGAGAGAGAAAACAGGAGCATAGCAGCATAAGCACTGCAAACAGCGAAGTGATTTCTTGACCAAAAATGGCCTCCAGCACAGTTGCTCCTTTGTTAATTATTTCTGGTGGAATAAACCTCTCCAGTTCCATCAATCCAAAACGCACACGCAAGTAACCAGGCAAGATAGGTTAAGTTTGATAACCCTGTGATAGGTTAAGTTCAGGAGAAAAGGATCCCTCGAAGTGCAGGAGGAGGTGTTTTTAATCTTAGGGGTTTTCCTACAGCTAATAATACAAATGGAATAATGCAAACATATGGATAAACAGAGGAGGATTTGATTCTTTCTTTGTTAAAGCAGTAGATTTTTGGCCGTGATGCCTCTTTCTCCACAACGTTACATTTGAATTATAGAAGTGTTTAATTGGGGATCACTGAATACACTGAGGCAGGATTGGGGATGCTTGAACACCTGCCAATTCAGCTCACTTTCGGTAATCCAGTGGTGATCTGGCAGCCCAGTTAATAGATGGCTGTTCAGGTGTTCACAAACTGTTTGCATGTATTTACAGCAACCGGCTACTGGTAGCCAGCAGAGACCAGTTAGAGTCTGTTTCTGATCACCTGCTGGGGAAAGTTTGCTCTGTGGCCAGCAAATTTCATTTTGGGGTGGGTTGGACTCAGAAGCTGACTTTCAGCTTAACAGCTAGAAGTTAGGTTCTTCTGATCTACCGTCCTGGAAACTTTCCTGCCTCCCAGACTTTTGCAGCACTTTTAGTGGGGACTTCTCCCCACTTGAAGCTGTTGGCTTGGGCTGCAGAGAAAAGGAGAGAAATGAGCTCTTTCTCCTCTCCCTTATTATAACACGACAAAATATCTGACGAAGGGAGCTTTGACTCTCGAAAGCTTACACCCCCCAAAATCTTGTTGTTCTCTAAGGTGCCACTGTAACACAGAGAACAAAGCATAGATTCTGTCCCCACCCAGCCTGGAGGGGAAGGAAGAGAAATGAGCTCTTTCTCCACTCCTTTGTCAACTTCACTTGTATAGCTATTTTGCTTTAAGGTGGTGGTGGTGAATCATAGAGTTGGAAGGGACCACCAGGGTCATCAAGTCCAACCCCCTGCACAATGCAGGAAATTCACAACTACCTCCCCCCCCCCCAGTGACCAGAAGATGGCCAAGATGCCTTCCCTCTCCTCATCTTCCTAAGGTCACAGAATCAGCATTGCTGACAGATGGCCATCTAACCTCTTTTTAAAAACCTCCATGGAAGGAGAGCTTACCACCTCCTGAGGAAGCCTGTTCCACTGAGGAACCACTGTAACTGTTAGAAAATTCTTCCTAATGTCTAGATGGAAACTCTTTTGATTTAATGTCAACCTGTTGGTTCTGGTCCGACCTTCTTGGGCAACAGAAAACAGCTCGGCACCATCCTCTAAATGACAGCCCTTCAAGTACTTGAAGATGGTTATCATATCCCCTCTCAGTCTTCTCCTCTTCAGGCTAAACATACCCAGCTCCTTCAACCTTTCCTCATAGGACTTGGTCTCCAGACCCCTCACCATTATTGCCCTCCTCTGGACATGTTCCAGCTTGTCTACATCTTTCTTAAATTGTGGTGCCCAAAACTGAACACAGTACTCTAGGTGAGGTCTAACCAGAGTAGAGTAAAGTGATACCATCACTTCGCGTGATCTGGACACTATACTTTTGTTTTAGCTACCGCATCACACTGCTGACTCATGTTCAGTGTTTGGAATCAGAGCCCTGCTCCCCTTTGAGCCCCATATCAACTGTGAGTTGGCTTCTGACCAGCAGGCAACTGCAAACCTAGTGTTTGGGCACTGTTTGAGTTGCTTGATGCAATTTGAACATATCCTTGGTCAGCTCACAGTCTGATTGTGACTGTCAAAGGGTAAGTTGAACTACCAACTGGTTTGCTGAGAAATTTGTAGCTTCCCTAGGCAGGAACCCGTGTGTCTAACCATGCTTAAAACTTTTTTTTGATAGAGTAGAAATGTTGATTACATCGCATGAGAAATAGCAAAACCTAAAGTGATACAAATATTGTTATGGCCAGATATTTAAAAAATCTGTTCGTAAATCGGTTTTTGAAAATTCCAGTATGTTTCAGAACTTCTTGAGAAGTACTGTGGAATTAACATTTTATGTAAGATTTTTTTACTGTATTTGTAATAAATCGTGTCAGCATCAGGCTAGGGAAGAATGTGAGCTGTATGTCTGAATTTTGCAGATGCCTTAATTGTGAAAGTATATCGGCTTGGGGGCAGACAAAAGCCCCCAATGCAAAAGCTTCATTTGGAAACAAGCTTGAAGTTCTGTTTTTCTCCCCAGTGACAGGTTAGCACTGCTTCAGGTTCGCACAATTCTCCAACAACTTGGTCTGAACAGCACCTGCGACGACAGCATCATTGTCAAGGCGGTGTGTGGGGCAGTGTCGCGAAGGGCCGCCCAGGTGTGCGGAGCTGGAATGGCAGCCGTGGTAGACAAAATAAGAGAGAACCGAGGATTAGAGCATCTGGACATAACTGTGGGGGTAGATGGTACACTATATAAACTTCATCCACAGTAAGTATTGGAATATTTGCCTTTACTGCTTTTCTGTGGCTGTCTGTGTTGGAGCAAATACAACCTGAAGTTTAGAGGTTTATAAGCTCCCCCCTCCCCCAATCCATGGTTAGTAGGTGTTAGGAATGCAGTGGGCAAAAGAGTATAGTTGGGAGCCTTGGTCGGTCATCCTTCATGGTGATGCAGTTCTTGCATAGTAGGTCAGTGTAGCTTCGGGAGGGGCATCAAGGTATTGTGGACAGGGCTGTTGTGTGGAGCTGGTTTTATGCCAGAGATCCTTCAGGTAAAGGGGACCGGCCCATGACTCAGTGGAAGAGCGTCTTCTTTGCATGCAGAAGGTCCCAGGATCAATCCCCAGCATCTTCAGTTAAAAAAATTTGGTAGCAGGCAATGTGAGAAACGTTGACCGGGAGACTTGGGAGAGCTGCGTCCAGTCCAAGAAGACAATACAGTCCTTTATAGACCCATGGCTTGACTCAATAAGCAGCTTCATGTGTTCAGATGAACAGTGTTTCTCTAGAATGTGTCTCTTTTGTTGTGTTTCTCTAGAAAGTAACTGGTAGTGCACGTTCTATATAGATAAGTGTGCACGTTCTAGGAACACTGAATAAGTGACAGGTCACATTTTCAGTGAGGAATTTAGCATCTCAACCGGAAAAGTTAAAAATGTGTTACCTGTAGTGCAGGAGCACTAAGAGCCACAGTCCTTTATGTGAGGTATCATACTTGGTAACTAGGAGGTGATTGGATGGAAGTTATTAGGAGGAATTCTCTGTGACTACAGAGGCTTCTGACTTTCCTCTGCCACCCTTTGGCAGCTGCATCCTTAGTTCTGTTCACTTACCTGGGCCTTGGGCTGACTTCTGTGTTCTCTTACACAGCAAAGCAGACTGCTGTCAGCACAAACCCTTTCTGCTAATTTGAGAAATGCGCAGTAATGTTGCTGTCTGTGAACCAGGAGAGAAACGACCGCTAAAAACCTTCCGCCTTGTCTTTCGTAGCTTTTCAAAGGTCATGCACCAAACTGTCAAGGATCTGGCTCCCAAATGCGACGTGACATTCCTTCTTTCTGAAGATGGCAGCGGCAAAGGGGCTGCCCTCATCACCGCGGTGGGATGTAGGCTCCGTGACGCTGAGCATAACTGAACTCTGCAGCACGGGCCAATTCTGCCTTCCTGAGCACTTTCTTGTAAAGCAGTGGTTCTGTAGTCTGAACTGGCGGGGCGATGGGGGGGGACCCAGAATCCCCTGCTTTATGAAGAGTTGAAAATAAAATAGGATACTGAATAGAGTGTGCTGTTGTTGATAATATCTCCCTCGTCTGCATGTTTCTTTTTTTTTTCCTTCCCTTTTTGGTACATTCCCCATGTGTAGGTCATTAAAAAATGATCTGTAATTAAAACAGAGGTCAAAAGAAAGTTTATAAATTTAGGTCTAAAATTACTGCCAAAAATATACACAAGAGAAGGGGTGTCCAGTGTATTTTTTCCAGCTGCTACTACATCCATGGTAAATACCTAGGCCCACTTCTCTGCCTGAACACGAGACAAATGCTTATGTAGAGGGGACTTCGATGTTCCCCTCCGAAATTTCACATGATGTTATTTCACTTTTCAAACAACCTGAGAGCTTTCACATCTGTTGGCAAGTACTGTATGTTTGTGTAAAGTCTCCACAATTGGATTTCTCTTAACAACCTGAATTGTCTTCTGTTCATATTCAGTCATGGGGTGTGTGTGTGTGGGGAAAGACTCTTCCTATACTTCTGATCACACTGGCGATTACCACAGCTTTGGTGACGGATGCCGTTATTTCCAAGTAAGACATGTATTGTTTCAAAGACAAGTCTTTACTAACAAAATAAAGTGAATGATTGGCCCTAGGGTAATCCAAATCTCTAGCCATGAAAAGCTCGTGTATTTATATGTTCTGATCTAGGGCCTATTCCATAGAATTTGGTTTTTTTATTGTGTGTGTGTGTGGGGGGGGGGGGCGGTTGTCCCAACTTCTGACTTCATCGTACTGAAAGCCACTTCCATTGTAATATTGTTAGCTCAGGGAGAGACTTCATCAAATAACCCCGTGAGCCCCTGGGGATGGAAATGGCATGTGGTGACGGCGACATCTCACTGATGTATCTGATTTCTGTTGGGTCCAATTCATGGATGTGTTTTCTAGGGGAAAAATGGTTTCAATGGCTAAACCTCAAGTAAGGCATCCAAACGGCGATGGTCACATGACAAGGCTTTTTAAATACACTCTGTGTATGTAGAACTTGTTAACACTCTGAGTCTGTGGCCAGTCTGACTGAGGGGAACAAAGTAAGATCTCCTTCCATTAACATAAGTGGATTCCATTGGATTCAAACCCACAGTGATTTTAATGGCACCAGATTATACCCATGATATTCTGGAAATGAACATTCATCTAAAGGGGCATCAACTTCAGAATCAGACTTTCTAATACACAATCAGTGCTGTACAATAATTTCTAACTTTTAAAGGAACAGTTTTGGGTTCAATCCTGATCAGGGTGGAGTAGAGGAGAGGAAGGTGCCTGGAGAAGCAGTCTAAGGGCCCATTCCTGAAAGGGGGGGGGGAAACGAACCTCCTTAGGAGCCAGCGTGACCCTGCTCTGGCGTAGAAGCTACCTTATCACAGATTAAGGTGGCACCTATGCTGGTGCGGGGGCAAACGGCGGTGTCCGAGCGCTGCCAGCCCCCGCTGCCAGTGCATCCACACTGGCAGGGCTTTCTTGGAAGGGAAAGCTCACGCCAGCATGGGGAGGGGTGTTCCTGGGGGAGAAGCTGCTGTTAGGCAGCTGCTTCACCCCAGGAACGCCTCCTTGCACTGCGGCGGTGCTGCACCACCTTTTTTGGTGGCACAGCCCTGTTGGAGGCAATGGGGGATTTTCCCCATTTCCTCTATTTTTTTTTTAAAAAACCCTCTTTTTTGCCTCTGCGGCAGCTGGGAAACCTCTTAGGAGGTGGTGCGGCTGTGCTGCTCCCGGCCACCGCAGATCCACCCCCTCTTTAGGAATGGGCTGCCCCGACAGTAATACCAAACAGACCAGGTACAAAAGATTTCCAGGGGTATAAGCCTGTGAAAGTAGCAATGTGGTAATCGCTTTCTCATGGGAGAAGCAGTTTGGCCAGTGCTAAGTAGTAGATGTGAGTCCCAAACAAGAACAACCATTACCTGCTGCAATCGTGGTTTCTTTTTCTGTTCTCTGAGGTATGAATTGATGCTGCTTGCAAGACCCCGACCCCCATTATTGGCAAAAGGGGGATTTGCATCCGGTTCCTTTGTTTCTGTTCCTCAAGATTTGGGTTGCACTAGCTACTGGTAAACATTTCAATATGCATTATGGTGCACTGTGGTCGGATGTTGTATGGTAATGTGAGTCACAAGCAGTAATCTCAGCTTTAAGTGTGTGTGTCTTTCTGAAGAACTGCATGATTACTAAATTTTTTTGCAATGCTAGGAAGTCTTTTTACATTGCCCACTAGTAGCAATGATGCTAGTGCAAAATGGATATTTGTGACACTATTAAACTTTTTTTTGATGTGTGTTTATTGGTGTCTGGTGATATTTTCTGGAAAAGGGATATTGGTACTTTTTTGGGGGGGAAGCATTGATGCTCTGTAAAAAGCCACAGAAGCAAAGTAGGAAAATTTAAAATGTAAATTCCTGGGCTATTTCATACTGCAAAGCAGCGCAGAGGTCTAGCAAAACTGTACATATATAAAACTGTGTTATGTCTCACCAGGGGTCAGATAATGGCTCGGATCCATTGGAGCATTTCTGGGGACAGAAAATTTCTTGCCACTCAAAGGGATCCCTTGATATCCTGGGGGGCAGTTTGGGCTATACTGGGGGAGGGGAGAAAGTTGTGCTCCGTGGACAGAAATCCTTTTCTCCCCCACCCCCCAATGCTGTGGTGGATCCAAATCATTGATATGAATCTGCAAAAAGATGAGGTCGCCATCTGAGACAACAAACCGGTCGTTGTCTACATGAGTTGCTGTGTGAAGGTTTCCCTTTTACACATGTTGATTGGGGAGAGGCCCTGGCTCGGAAGGGGCTGTGGCTCAGCGACAGAGCATCTGCTTGGCATGTAGAAGGTCCTAGGTTCAATCTCTGGTGCCTCCAGTTAAAAAGGATCAGGTAGGAGGTAATGTGAAAGGCCTCCACCTGAGACCCTGGAGCGCCGCTGACACTCTGAGTAGATAATACTGACCTTGATTCAGTACAAGGCAGCTGCATGTGCGATTCCAGGATTTACTCACAAATTTGGGGCTCTTGCAAATTCAGCGGCTACAGCATAATTCACAATTTCTTTGCAGCTGTCTACCTACCACTACTTCTGCCACTTGTGATGTCAATGGTGAGGTGGCAAATAGTCAAGAGGAGCCTTTAAAAAAAATAAGGTATAAATTATATACTTTATCATTCTAATCTTGAGAGGGCCTGAGCTGAAAAAAAAAATGCTTACGCTCTTTTGTAAAATGTGTAATAAATAGAATGGGATGTGAAATTCATGCCTAAAGCGTTTTGGAATTGTGATTTGGGTTCCAAATTGTATGGAGGTGAACCTGGAGGCGAGTTTGTACTCGTAAATGGAGCAGAGGACTTGTTAGGTCCAAGAAGGGCTGTCAGGTCTGCCACTTACTTTCCTCATTAGACATGTTTTGGGGTAAAACACAAAGTGACTGTTTTTAAAATGTCTGAAGTTCCATGTTGAAGCGCATGCGACTGATACATCTGGGGGGAGGGTGTTGAACTGATTTATAGCATACGGTAGAGGTCCCTGAATCAGGCAAAGTTTATATTTTCTTTGGAAAGGTGCCATGAATGTATACCCATTATGGTATCACCTGCGTGTGCTGCTGTCTTTGAAGGTCTCCTGAAGATTTCTTCTAGCAGGCTATTGTAATGTTCCGAAACCTTTTTTTTTTAAGCAGAAAGGGGGGAAAAATAAAATTTAAAAAATTTCCTAACCACTGAAGCTATTTTGTGCTCTTCCTATTTTCATTTTGCTGGAAGAATGAGAGTATCTGAAAATTATTTCCAGAAGGCGAAGATGGTTCGTTTGAATTTATATTTAAAGAGATCGGTAACTGGTTATTTTTAAAATGCAAATTGATATTCCATAATTTTATTTTAGCAATATTATATTTTCTTAAGTGAAATATTCTTGTTACCTCAATAAATATTTGAAACATCTGTATTAAAAGTACAACGTTTTATTGCTAGGTCTACTGAAAGTTTTCGTTCTGATAATTTGGGATTCCGTTTTTTAGAGATCCGTAGCTGTAATCCAACAAGGCTGCTCGTCTCCCGTTGTCACGACTGGGCCTTCGTTGTGCCAGTCAGTGAATTAGTGTTGGCAATTCACGCATCACAAAGTTCTCGTTCCTCGTGTCTTCCACGGGGCCGGCCATCCAGATGCACGGTGGGAGTTCTGTGCTCATAACTAAATTATGAGGCACATAAGGGCCTGATTCAGCTTGGTACAGCCTAGGGTTGCCAACCTCCAGGTACGAGCTGGAGATCTCGTGCTATTACAACCGATCTCAAGCCGATAGAGATCAGTTCACCTGGAGAAAATGGCTGCTTTGGCAATTGGGCTCTATGGCATTGAAGATCCTCCCCTCCCCAAACCCCACCCTCCTCAGGCTCTGCCCCCGAAACCTCCCACTGGTGGCAAAGAGAGACCTAGCAACCCTAGTACAGTTATATGTGAGGGCAAGCTTCCCCCCATGTGCCATTTCCCCAACACTATTTACATTTAGATTTTTAAAACATAAATGCAGAATAAGTTTGCATGATGAATTTTGGGATTTAGCTTTGATAGAGATCCGTGGCTTGGCATAAGGAACAGGAGGAGTAAGCGGAAGGAATGACTGTGGCAACGGAAGGGTTAAATGAGCATAGAAAGCAAAGGGGGTCTCCATGTTTCTTATGTGAAACCCAAAAGAAAGCCTGAAAGGGCCCTGTGGAACTGGGAAGCCGGGGAGCGGCGGTGTAACAGGAGTTGAGAAAAGGAACTGGGAGGTCTTGCCATGAGATGACCAGGCTTGTTTGGCTAAGGGTACGTGAAGCAAAGGACCAAGGCAAGGCCATGCTCCCCCGCCCCCAAATGTTCACATTTCATTTCTAACAAGGCTTTTGCATATATAGTGTACAATGTAAAACCGTATGCATTGATTTTATTTAATAAATTAATTACATCAGCTACAAAAAGCACCATCCCCTTCTCCTGCAAGCACAGCTCTGGGCAGGAATGCTGGTGAGAGGGATAGAGGAATGATTATATGGGGGAAGGGTGTGGGCCTCCCACTTAAAAAGTAACTGGCTTGCAACAATTGGTATGCTTGAGGAGGGACGGAAGAGGGTTGGGATGTGGCTCAGTGGCAGAGCATCTGCTTGGCATGTAGAAGTTCCCAGGTTCTGTTACTGGCATCCCCAGCCAAAAGGCTCTGGTGGTAGGTAGAATTACCAACCTCCAGGTAGGGCCAGGAGATCTGGAATTTCAGCTGATCTCCAGAGTAGAGTTCAGTTCCCCTGGAGAAAATGGCTGCTTTGACGGATGGAGTCTATGGCATTATACCCCATTGAGGTTGCTCTGCTCCCCCAAAACCTACCTCCAAATCTCCAACAGAGTTGGCAACCCTAGCAGCAGGTGATGTGTGAAATCTCTGCCTGAGACCCTGGACAGCCTCTGCCGGTCAGATTAAGATATACCACTGACCTGGCTAGAGGCTAGACCCAAGGCCCAACCCAACTGAAGGCAGTTTCTTGTACTGAGCTGTATGCTAAATCCTTCCAAAGAGTAGAGCTGTGCTGAAAGTGGAAAAGGGATCACACATCCGCTATATCTTTAGTGGTTTTCAGCTAACTGTATTTATTTTTCCCAGTTTTGCATCAACTGACTCTGTACCTTTAGGCCTACCCGACACACAAATCTGGAGACAGGCTGGAGCCTGTAGTTCTGCTACTGATTCAGGACGTCCGCGCTGCCCTCTGGGTACCCTGAGATTAGAATGCTGGTTTTTCATCCCCCCCTTCTTTTTTGTGGTTCTCTTTTAATTAAAGTATTTATACAATTAACAAAAAAAGAAATTTAAAAATAATATAAGATCATTATAAAAACTAAAGCCATAAAAATGTCATATTTAATTTTTTAGTTACAAATTGGCCCATAGGTATTTGACAAATAGATAAGGTGAAAGTGAAATGGAAACCATTGTCAGAAGCAGAGCGCTGGTGCAACCATGTCTGTGCTGAAGAATGGAAAAGGAAGAAAGTATTTATGGGGGTCAAAGGTTTTAATTCATATTTATTGTTAACCATCACTTAGAGTCCCAATAGTAGTAACCTTTGCCTCCTTTCAGTTCAGAGCTGAATCACTCAGTCTTAAATGTACTTTGAACTGTTTAGATTTAAAACAATTGTATTATACAATGCAGCGCAAGAAATAACTGACAGAGAATGGGTTTTGTATGATGGGGCAAAACTAATACATATTTCCTGTGTTGTATGGGTGATTTGGCCATAGAAATGTTTTGAGAGATTTGTGCTTTTGGAACAAATTTGAGATCTGTAAAGATTCAGAATCTGGAGAGATGGAGATGACAGGGAAATACATGAAGTAGTTGATGAAATCAAGGCACTGTCATCTGTCGTGAAAAGTGAGCTGGGAAATGATCATTTGAATTGTCCCTTAGTGTTGCTAACATCAAGCATAGCAAAGGACCATCACAAATCTGTTACAAGCTTCAGCAATAATTTTAAACCTACGACAAAGGAATGTCCTTAGAAGCAATTAAAACTATTAGCATAAAAATCAAAATAGCAAATTCATCAATATATATGATACATTGTCATTATTAGTTACATTTGTTCCAGTGCTTGTCCGAAAGTTGGAGAGCTGTTCCTTGTGTAAGGGTAAGGGGTAGGTCAGGTTAAGTCTGTCTCTGGGAGTTGCTTTGATGCACGGGCACCACTGAAAAGCTATCCGGAAACCGGAGCGGAACCTGTACATGGGTACAAACACGAACCATGTGTTACATGACAAGACATGGAGAGAAGTGGGCTGTATTTCCCAAGGAATTTAAAAGGAAAACATCAAGGGGTTCCAAAGGACCAGAGCAAAGCAGGTTTGGGAAGGATCAGAGAAAATCTGGGGAAACCCTGGGAGGTGCATGAAGGCACCATGATGCAGTGGGGAAATGGGAACATAAGAAAAGCCACGCTGGATCAGACCAAGGCCCATCAAGTCCAGCAATTTGTTCACACAGTGGCCAACTGTAAAAAAAAAACCACTTTCCAATTTGGGGTGTATAACCCATGTGGAAATACTACCCAGCATTTCCCCAAGAAAACATAATCCCATTGCTCACAGCAGTGTTATGTACTCCCCACTTCCTTAGGGTTCCCAGCTCTGGGTTGGAAAATACCTGGAGATTTTGGGGGTGGAGCCTGAGGAGGGCGGGGTTCAATGCCATAGAGTCCAATTGCCAAAGCGGCCATTTTCTCCAGGGGAACTGATCTCCAGCCACCACCTGGAGGTTGGCAACCCTACACTTTCTTGCTCTGAAAGGTTCCAGGGGCTGCACCAGTGTGTTTGGTTTTCTTTAGATGAGAGATCCCTGGCAACTAGGGATGCCAGCCTTCAGGTGGGACCTGGGGATCTCTCAGAATTACGGCTCATCTCCAGACTGCAGAGATCAATTCCCCTGGGGAAAAAAATGGATGCTTTGGAAGGCGGGCTCTATGGCATTGTACCCCACTGAGGTCTCTGTCATCTCCAGGTAGGGTTGCCAGGTCCCTCTTCGCCACCAGCGGAAGTTTTTTGGTGCGGAGCCTAAGGAGGGCAGGGTTTGGGGAGGGGAGAGACTTCAGTGCCATAGAGTCCAATTGCCAAAGCAGCCATTTTCTCCAGGTGAACTGATCTCTATTGGTTGGGGATCAGTTCTAATAGCAGGCGATCTCCAGCTAGTACCTGGAGGTTGGCAACCCTATCTCCAGGCTCAAATCTCCAGGACTTTCCCAACCTGAAGCTGGCAATCACCACCGCTGCCGGTGGCCAGCTTATGTTCTGAGCCGTTTAGCCATGCCCAAGTCTCTTTCTGTGGCATATGGGTTTGCTCTGCTCTGACCCTCCCTGAAGCTTATCTTTTCTCACTCTCCCTAGGCCTGTTTACTTTCCCCCAGCCTGTTTGCCTTTAGCTTTTTCTTGATCCAGTTACACCACCTACTTCTGGGCTTGTCCCTGACCGCTTTGGTTTTCTGAAACATGATGTTGGAAACATGTAATATAATTCCAGAGGGGTTATTCTGTTAGGGTTGCCATCTCCAGCCAATAGAGATCAGTTCACCTGGAGAAAATGGCCGCTTTGGCAATTGGACTCTATGGCATTGAAGTCCCTCCCCTCTACAAACCCCGCCCTCTTCAGGCTCCACCCCAAAAACCTCCCACAGGTGGCAAAGAGGAACCTGGCAACCCTATATTCTATTGCGGCACAAATTGAGGATTAGCATAGCGAATGTGCAAGTCTGGGGAAAGAATGGGGAAAGTCTTTGTGTAAATGGCTGCACTCCCAATTAATGTGCACCTCCTTCATGCATTTACTACTAACCTTTGATTTAGACAGCAATAAATAATTGGGTTGTACATTGTGGAGCTCATGGCAAGCAAAAATACTGCCAGATACACTTGTTGAATGTACTTCTTCTCGTAGATGTCCGCCCAGAAACAATTCAAGATGAAGAAGATGTGATAAGGAAACCAAGAGATGGCAAACGTTATCACAACAGCAATCATCGTCCTGACAAACTGGAAAAGGAAAGGAGTATTTTATTTCTGTGTCGTGCTTGGAGTGTGATTTTTTTTGCATGCACCATGGAGATAATCTCCTATGAAGCCATCAGTCTTTGCTGGTATACCACTACCGCTGTTTTGGGAATATTTTGGATGGACTAACATGGCAACTTACAGTCTTTGACTGGATATACACAATGCTGGATATTTCACTATCATTGTGCTACAGGAGCCATTTGCAACTGAGGCTCCCCCTGTGGACAAACCAATCCAGAAGATGATTAATCAAATACAACATAACAAAATATTCGGTGATGTGTAGAAGCAACCTTCGTCTATTTGGGAAATGAGAGGTAGACTCATGATGGCTCCTGGGGAGGGGGAGTCCCAATTTCCTCATTTTCTCCTCATTACTGACTCCAGCTTCCCTCCTCCTGGTACTAGGCTGGATTTCCCCTCCCATAACGGTGGGCTCTCCTTCTCCTGCCCCTCCACATTGGCTCTCCCCCCTCCCCCCAGGCTCCGGCTCTTCCCTTCTCCGCTTTGCACTGCCTGGTCATTGCTATGGTTTTGCACCGTTTGGGATTGCTACGGCAACCCAAAGTGTTCCTGATCTGTGGCCCTTTGTTGTTGCTGTTGTGATGCAGAGGTCGCTACCTTTTTTAAACCTCCATGTTGTGTTGTTTTTTTAGACCAAATTTTTCCCGCAGGCCTGAGGGAGTCCCCCAGGTTTGCAGAACACTAAATCAGGGGTGTCAAACATGCGGCCCGCGGGCCAGATGCGGCCCGCAGAGGGCTTTCTTTGGCCCGCAGAGCCAAGGCAGCCAGTCCCCACTCCCCCTCCCTTTCTGGGCTTCCTGCGGACACTCTGGCCCCGCGAGCGCAGCTAGGCGCCTTGCCCCGGCCCTTCCCCGTCTTCCTTTCTCTCCCTCTCCCTTACTCTTGCTCCCCCTCTCTCTGGGCTTCCCCGGGCCAGAGCATGCTTCGGGAGCCCAGCAAGATCCTCTCACTCTCTGCCTCGCACCCTCGCTCTCTTTCTGTGCTTCCCTGGGCCAGGATCCTCCCCCCTTTTTCCCTTCTCTTGCTCTCCACCTTGCTTCCTCTCTCTCTCTCTCTCTCTCTCTCTCTCTCTCTCTCTCTCTCTCTCTCTCTCTCTGGGCTTCCCCAGGCCAGAGCAGCCTGGGAGCCCAGCAGGATCCTTCCCCCTCCCTTTCTGGGCTTCCAGGGGCACTCCAGCCCCATGAGCCCAGTCAGCTGCCTTCCCCATCGTCTTTCTCCCTCTCTTCTTTCTCCCTCTCTTTCTTTCTTTCTTTCTTTCTTTCTTTCTTTCTTTCTTTCTTTCTTTCTTTCTTTCTTTCTTTCTTTCTTTCTTTCTTTCTTTCTTTCTTTCTTTCTTTCTTCCTTCCTTTCTTCCTTTCTTCCTTTCTTCCTTTCTCTCTTTCTCTCTTTCTCTCTTTCTCTTTCTCTCTTTCTCTCTTTCTTTCTCTCTCTCCTGTTTCACTCTTTTTGTCTCTCTCTTTCTCCCTCTTTATTTCTCTTTCTCTTCTCTCTCTCTTTCTCCCTGTCTTGGATAGTCTTGGCTGGTGGGAGGGCGAGCCCGCTTCAGGCTTGCCGGCCAAGCCAGCCACCCCCCCCTCCCCGGTTTACAATTTTGAAAAAAATTAATGCCAGGGACTAGATACAAACTTTGCAGAAGACACTTGCAAAGTCAATTAATGATATTATTTTGTACTTAAAATACAAGCATACTTAAAACAATAACAATAAGACTTAAATAAAAGAAAAAAACTGTAAGAATGTTATTGTTGTAAGCTTGTTTTTTTTTTTAAAGTAAAAAAACAATATCATTAATTGACTTTGCCTGTGTCTTTTATAAAGCTTGTATCTCCAGTATCTGGCATTACATTTTATGGCATTTATTTATTTATTTACACATGGCCCGGCTTAACCAAGTGACATTTATGTCATATCCGGCCCTCCTAACAAATGAGTTCGACACCCCTGCCCTAAATTTTAGCTGCAGCAACCATTTTATCTGAATTTGGAATGACTACTCAGGAAGCCCTTCGCAGGTTTGCCTATAGGAACACCAAACTTAGCCATTAAAACGACCAATTCTGCCCAAAATGTTCAGCACTCCTCAGGACAGATCATTATGCCGGAGTAGAAATGAATTTGTCGACACTTGACCTCTGCAAAAGCATGTAAATCTCTCTTGTCTGTAATGCCTTTGTTGCCATTAATGCAAGCAGATGTGTGACCTACAGTGTGTGGAACCAACAGTCACAATCCCACAAGAATCAAGGTCTGATATTTGCCTTTCACTTCCCTGCAGAAAGAGCACAGGGGCATGTTCCCTCACCACAGATGCTAACTTGGTTAAAAGGGATATTCCTGTGGTGCCCATCTGATGCGGCAGAGGGCAGTGATTGAAGAATGAATGAAAAAAAGAAGAATGCTTCTGACACACCACTATTGTGTCATCCTTCCTAGGAATGGAAGTGAAACTACACAGCACTACAATCCTCCGCCCCTAATCATGTCACCATGTCACTAGGTGCAGCTCTGATTAGTTCATAGCGACGACTAACCTTTTTTTTGGCCAGAATCTGATGTTGGTAGTAGACTTTGTTCGCGTGGTCTCCAGGAACAGAATTGTTCCACAGAGTTGTTCCTATTATACTGTAGGTGACAAACATCACCAGGAGAGGAATCAGGTAAGCCAAGACAATCACTGTAATGTGATACCTGAAAAGAAAGGGATGAGTGGATGATCACGGAGCTTAAAGCACCCCACAAATAATTGAATCAGCTTTCTGGGCTAGGAAACAGATGTCTTGAACAAGGCGAAGCGGCTGATGTTTTCTGCAGCCGTCCTCAGCCGCCTAGACTCATGATCCCCAACATGGTGCCTCTGGGAGCCTTGCTGCTCACTGATGTGTTTTATTGCACCCACTTGCTTCTTCCCCCCAAGTAGAGCCAGTCCTGGCTTTCCTCCCCCTCATTGGAACAAGAGGCTTCAGAGTTCGGGAGGTATTACTTTTTGAGTTCATAGAGAGCACCCATTCAGAAATACCTGCCTGTGTCATAGATGGGCAGATATTTCTGAAGGGCTGCCACTCAGAGGAGGGCAGGGAGCTGTTCCAGTCGGCAGCAGAGGATAGGACTCGCAATAATGGGTTGACGTGGCAGGCAGAAAAGTACCGGCTGGATAATAATATACATATTTTTTTTTTACAGGAAGAGTTGTTCAGCAGTGGAATCAGCTACCTTGGAAGGTGGTGAGCTCCCCTTATTGGCAGTCTTTAAGCAGAGGCTGGACAAACACTTGTTTGTTTCCGCCAGAGGGCTGGAAAAGTGGCCCCTGCGGTGGAAGCAGCAGCTAGTGGGGTGGGAGCGGGTGGGGGTGGTCTTTGCACTCCCTGTTGCCATACCACTTGCTGCTGTCCCTGCTTTCCCCCCAGCCCATTCCATTGTCATGTTGGTGCCTTTGCAGGATGTCAGCCGGATCATGTTGGAAGTGACATTGTTATTTGGAGCAATTCGCCTTCTTCCCCATTCCCTGCTGGTTGCCAGGTAGGGTTGCCAGGTCCCTCTTTACCACCGGCGAGAGGCTTTTGGGGTGGAGCCTGAGGAGGGCAGGGTTTGGGGAGGGGATGGACTTCAATGCCATAGAGTCCAATTGCCAAAGTGGCAATTTTCTCCAGGGGAACTGATCTCTATCGGCTGGAGATCAGTTGTAATAGCAGGAGATCTCCAGCAAGTACCTGGAGGTTGGCAACCCTATTGCCAGGCCATGCTTGGCAATCCTGGGGGGGAGGTCAGGCAGAGCTGAGTTCTAACATCTCGAAGGTGGAGTTCAGCTTCACCCCCCTCCCCAGATTGGCTGTGAGTGGACCCTCCACACAGACCCTCCATCTGCATGCACACACTCCTGCTTCCTTCTTTGAGTCGGAGCAAAGGAGTTTTTTCTTTGGCTTAAAGGCAAAAGCCCTCGGAGCCCCACCAATTGTGCCTGGAAGGAGCATGACATCATGTGGAAGTCCCCTCACCCCGAATATGTGGGCATGCCCTGTTTGGGAGCAGCCTCCGTCTGCCAATTGTTACATGCTTCAGATGCAGCCTGTTGTACAACCTATTAAATTAAGCTACTCTTTGTGGGATAAAAATGAAATGGCTGCTTCCACTTTGAAAACAGAAGAAGAAGAAGAGTTGGTTTTTATATGCTGACTTTCTCTACCACTTAAGGGCGAATCAAACTGGCTTACAATCACCTTCCCCTCCCCACAACAGACACCCTGTGAAGTAGGTAAGGCTGAGAGAGTGTGACTAGCCCAAGGTCCCCCAGCTGGCTTCATGTGTAGGAAGTTCTCCAGATCTGAGTCCACTGCTCCAAACCACTGCTCTTAACCGCTACACCAAGCTGGCGATCATTGCCCAGAATAACAACATCAAAGCCAGCTGTAGTTCAGTGGTATAACATGAGCTTGATGTTGGGCTATTGAAGGTGCAAGCATTGAGACTTGAACCATACCAGACCCAGGGGACCCATGTTTGGATCCCCAGACATTTAATAGAGTCTTGGAGCTATGGTGCTGTGAAAAGGGGTTTTAAGGTTTCCCTCTGCATCAGTTTCCCAATCAGAAATACCCCCCACCCAAATCCGCTTTGAGTCCTACCTTTCTTCTCTCCTGGGGCTTAAGGGGGGGGGGATTTCCAATCAGGGAATCATGTGGAGGAAACGTTAACCTCCTCGTACCTGCCCCTTATCCATGTTATTCCCCTGCTTTTTGCAGTTCACTCATACATCTGGGGGTCTGAACATGGCTTCCTAGTGTTGCCTATCGTTTGCCCCTGAGTCATTAGAGGGGTGTTTCATTGGTCTAAAATGGGCTGCAAGTTTTCAACAAACCTGATCACTATTTATAGATTTAAGCACCTTTGGAGGCAGATAAATGCAGCTAATAAATAACTGCATCCCATTCCTCTGAGATTTATCTCCGAATTCTGCCTCTTGACTGTGCAAGGCAGTCCCAGCTTCCTAAACAGGACTGCGTTGTTAGCTCAGGCTTTGGCTGCCCTTGAACTAGAAGGGGAAATGGGTGTGATAGACTCAGGAAGAGATAAGCATGCTTGCAGCAGCCAGGGAGATTCCCAAGGCTTCCTTTTGCCACAAATAGCGAAGTGACCAATCACAAGGTCTTGAGACATCTCTGTATTTCCCCCTTCTTAGCAAATGGGCAAGGAGCAAGAGTTATTATGGGAAATAAGTCTTGCTTTGTCATTTTGCATAATCCCCCTCCTTTTGATTTCACACATTCCCAACTGCCATATTTTCTCTAGTTTTTCATCACCACTTTTTAAAAAATCATGGCATTAGAGGTGGCGATATGAGCCGCATACTCTGCCTTTTATGTTCTTTGTTGTTGTTGCTTTGGGGTTTTTTTCTTTTTTCTTTCCTGGTATCTTTTTGTCAGCCCCAGACTTTTGCCCCCTTCTCTGTCCTTTTTACATTTTCTTTGCCTGCTTTTATACCTAAAATGAGCCTGGAACCAGACACAGTATCAGATAAGGCCTGCTGCATAAACAACAGACCTGTGCCTCCTTTTCATCATTCCCTTGTAATGTCTAGGGATACTCCTCCAGATGTCATCTTCCAGGTGGGACCTGGGGATCCCTCGGAATTACAGCTCATTTTCAGGCTACAGAGATCAGTTCCCCTGAAGAAAATGGATGTTTTGGAAGGTGGACTCTACGGCACTGTACCCCTCTGAGATCCCTGTCCTCCCCAGGCTCCATCCCCAAATCTCCAGGAGTTTCCCTACCTGGATCTGACAACACTACCCCCATTCCCCAGCAGTGGCCAAGGGGGACCTGGGAACCCCACTGTGTAATGCTCTTCACTACAATGGCCAGGAACTATGAGTACACTGACTCCTTGGATGTTTGCTGAATGTATGTTTGGGAACTATGGCATTCTTTTGACAATTTGAAGTGATAGATGTGTTCTCTTCCAGATGTTTTCTGATATGTGCATCCATGCTGGGACAAGTAAAATGAGAAGATACTCTTGATTACACTTGGAGAAGCTTAAGGGTCTTTTAATTGGTTTTCAGAAGGATGGCTGACCAAAGTATAAGGATCTTGGTCCTTTCTGGATGCCTCCTTGGCCATTAACGCATGGCTGTTTTGTTCCGCAGGTCTCCTGGGAATGTAGCGAATTGTGGTAGTCCATCCACATGGCAGCCTCCCACCTGCAGGATCATCCTACCTTCCTCCGCAACTTACCTGAGTCTTCCTATCCCTGGCTTGTTGCAATTTTACAGGAAAAATCGCCTCAATTGTGAGGGTCACCTGGTGCATTTCAGCATGCTGGTTGACACTCCTTTCCCCTCCCACCCCTCCTTTGCAGCATGACTCCTCCAATCAAGACTGCTGCCTTGCCGCCGCCACGCAATTCCAACCTGCAAGCCTCTACGCCCCAGCTGCTGCCACCAAAGCAGCTGCTGTGGTTGGAGGGGGAGACAAGGCCGAGGGGCTGAGCGAGGCGGCGGCAGCAGACATCTGGGGGCAACGGCCCGTCTGGCAGCTGCCAGATGGCCTTCCCGGCAGCAAGGCCCTCTACCGTCCGTCAGATGCCTTTTCGTCCCTCTCATGCATTTGGTTTTTTGCTCTTGGTTTTGAAAAACATGAAACATGAGAGGGACAAACCAACCACTCTCTCTCTCTCTCTGTGTGTAAAGTGCCTTCAAGTCGCAGCCGACTTATGGCGACCCCTTTTTGGGGTTTTCATGGCAAGAGACGAACAGAGGTGGTTTGCAAGTGCCTTCCTCTGCACAGCAACCCTGGTATTCCTTGGTGGTCTCCCATCCAAATACTAACCAGGGCTGACCCTGCTTAGCTTCTGAGATCTGATGAGATCAGGCTACTACCACTCTCTAGCCATGCGTTAATGGCCCTTTTTTAAAGGTTGCTTCCATATTGCAGATTACAGGTCATTTATGCATGGGAGTTTTACCTGAGGTTCGTTGCTGGCTGGACCCATACTTTCCAGTTGGGAATCTCTGCACCACCAGTCTCCAAACTCAAATCAAGTCCCACCCCTTTAAATGCTGCTTTGTAATTGGCTTACTTCCCAGTGCTCACTGTGAGAGAAGATCCCCTCAAAAAACCCAATTGCCACATAAAAAAGCATTTTAAGAACAAAAAGAAAAAAGGGAGCAATCTGAAAAAAAGGGGGGGGGGAGAAATCCAAACCTCGGTTTTAAAAAGCCTTTCTTTGGCTCAGAAAGAGTTCTGAGAAAGCAGGAAGCATTTGAATCCCCACCTCTACACGCTGCTTTGTGATTGGCTGTGAGAGAAAGCTAACTTCTGTTTTCCCTGCTTTGCCTTCTGCATGGAGTTTTGAGCCGGGCTGAGCTCGGGAGAGAGAAGAGTCGGGTTAACAGAGGAATGGGAAGGCCAGGGCTGGCAGCGAGGTCATTTCTAATGGATGGAAAACTCGTGCAGAGCTCCAAGGAACAACTGAGTCAGACAGGGGGCAAGTGTGAGTCCAAGTACCCATGCATAAATGACCACAGTCTCAGGAAAAAAGCATGGATCTTTCTCATTTCAGAAAACCGCAGAGGCAATAAACCCTACAAAACAAACAATGAATCATCAGCAGTGTCCCTTATTATTGAACGTGGTGACCCATTCTGTTCCATAACGTAAAAAAAGAAGTGCAGCCTATTACCAGTGGTTCTCTTTTTTCTAAAAAGTACTGACACTAGACATTTTCAGTGACACCACTCTGGTGATCTCTCTTTCCCTGAAATAAGGAATACCAATTAGCAAGATATATTTCTGGTTAAAATTTTTTGGGGAAAGTACTTACGTCATCTTACCAACATCATCTGGCCAGCCAACTATACATTTAGTCGTTCCGTTATCAATTATAATTTTTGAATAAAAGAATGGTGGGAAGGCAAGCCCGAAAGCAACCAGCCATATTGCTCCTATGATCACTTTGGTATTCCTAGCTGAAAGCTTTCGCTTGAAGGGATGAATTATTGCCATGTACCTAAAAGTTTTTTTAAAAAGGAATTATTCAGTCAAACCATTGAAAACACCGATTCACATTATAATGAGAACAAATTCAATCCATGCCCATTCTTTTTGCATTCACTTCTTTAACATTAGTGAAGTTTTACACTTAACTTACATAAAAATAAGTGATGGAGTTCATATTGCTGTGTGGCCAAACCCTTTCAAACTATTTTTGAAACATTGAGAAGCGATTGTTTGCTGTTTGTGTTTAATAATTCCCAGAAATGGCTGCTTGAGGCAGAGACCTCACTACCTTTCTCAGGAAGACAATTCCTGCTCAAAATGTGCAGGCTTCTCTACATGTGTTCAGGACGTACCAAGTTAGATGCACAGTTGAATGTAGACTTGTTGCCTGTTTGAGATTAGGCACAGGTGGCTTTGATTTAGAGTTGCCAGCTCTGGATTGGGAAATACCTGGAGATTTGGGGGGGGGTGGAGCCTGAGGAAGGCAGGGTTTGGGGAGGGGAGGGAATTCAATCAGATCAAATGCCACAGAGACCTCCTTCCAAAGTGGCTATTTTCTTCTGGTGATCTGATCTCTGTCACCTAGAGATCACTTGTAATAGCAGGAGATCTAGGGTTGCCAACCTCCAGGTAGTAAGCAAATCATAAACAAAGGGCACCTCCGTGCCTGTACCGAACAGGTTGGGAAATTAGCACGGGAATTTGGCACAAAAATGCACATAAACAGGTTGCAAAATAGCAAGTGTATAATAAGTGATGAAGCTAGAAAGGACAAGACAAGTGTCCACCATGAAAACTTAACAACTAAGTAGCTAAATATATACAAATTTACAGGCAAGTATGGAAAAGTCTTGTAGTATACATCTGGAGGTAAAAGTCCTCTTCTGAATTTCAAAGGTAATCAGTTCCACAGGATATCCAATATAGGTATAAATCCAAGAAAATGGGGGACGGCCGCAGGAGATTTTTGGGGCGGAGCCTGAGGAGGGCGGGGTTTGGGGAGGGGAGGGACTTCAATGCCATAAAGTCCAGACCTGGCAACCCTAGGGAGATCTCCAACCCCCAGCTGGGAGTTGGCAACCCTACTGTGATTACCTCCATCTTAATGACCTGCTGCATATACCACATAGCTGCTTCTAAGGGGTATAGGGTTGTCAGGTCCCTCTTCACCACTGGCAGGAGATTTTTGGGGCGGAGCCTGAGGAGGGCGGGGTTTGGGGAGGGGAGGGACTTCAATGCCATAAAGTCCAGTTGCCCAAGCCGCCATTTTTCTCCAGGTGATCTGATCTCTATCGGCTGGAGATCAGTTGAATTAGCAGGAGATCTCCTGCTACTACCTGGCAGTTGGCAACCCTAAAGGGGTGCCTTCAGACAAGGTGGCTGACACAAGGATGCTGAGGCTGATAGAAACTGGCCTTGTCTTTAACATGTGGACTTGTCTTTTCTCCTTGGTCTGTCTCTACTGCTACCAAACATTCCAGAGAGAAACATGGAGACAGATGAGGGATGTGTGTGTGTGTGTGTGCGCGTGCGTGCGGGGGGTATCTTCCTGTAGGCAGCCTGCAATGGCTTGTGACACTGAGCAGCTATCCCAGGGAGGCCGTTTGCAATAGCCCTCGCACATCACCAGTCATGTGGAGTAAACCAACGGTCAATGAAAATGGACAGAGTATACTGAAATTGGATCAGGCTCTTCTTGGCCACTCAAATCGCTTTGACATTTTCCAGACTCTTTTGAATTATGCCTCTTACCATTTATAGCTTAATGCTATCTTTGCAGGGTCAGGAGAGTGGACTAAATGGCAATTGGGATGACCTCTGAAGCCCTGTTTTCTTCTCTATTCCTAACAGGCCTGGCTTATTTATTTAGCATGGAACTGTTATGACTCACTTTCCCCTTTCCGGGAGGAGAGGCTCTCTAGCCCTTATGCCCTCGGCAGTCACCGTGACACATTTTTATGTTTTTTCTCCCACACCTGTTCTGAGCAGTCATGCTAGACTGCTGACTGGCACATTACTCGGAGGCCAACATGCCCTTGTATAAGTGTGCTCTGCAATAGTAGGAGCGCCTTCTGTTGTGCAATGCACAGGGAGCAAGCCTAAGCAGGTTTACTCAGTAATAAGTCTTATTTTAGTCAATGGGCTTTACTCCCAGGAAAGTGGTCTTAGACTACAGCCACAGGGGATTTTAAAAAAAATTGCAAATGCAGTTAAATTTCACTAGAACTGATAACGTTTGCTTTGTTGCCACTACAAATGTTTTTGTACTTGGAGAACAGTACCTGTGCAATGGGAAAAGTGTATTCTGCACATACTGGGGAAAAGAAATTGGCTACTATAATCAAAACAAAAAGAGGTTATTGTGCATTTTTGTAAACAAGGAACCATAACAAGGAACCACAGGCTTCCTAACTATTTTCTTCACAGTGGTTTGACAGCAGAAAGTCAACTGGTGCAGCTTCCCAGGTATTAAAAGGTGGCAGTCTTACTCATCTAATGGGTCTGGAAGGTTTTGATGTTCACAGGTTAATTCTTTAGTTACTGCTGTATTCTGTATTATACAGCTGTGCCTATACACATAGGCGTAGGACGGCTGCAGTAGTCAGGCTTCTTCTACTTATACACACAAACACGCACCCCCTGCAGGGTGACAGCAAATTTTAGTGCGACCCCACACTGCAATGGGATGTGTGAGAATAATGAACAGGGGCAGTCTTTCCCACCTGATCAGCATCTGTTTTATCAGTAGGAGGAGAAAGGCCTGCCTGATTTGTCCCACCCACATAGTCGTGTTGTTTGCATATGTGCTCCTTTGCAGCATGGGACTGCACCATGCAAATGCAGCTCTTATAATGCGGCGAGTGCATGTGAAAGAGACTTCAGAGTGTGCTTTGTCAGCAAGCACCGTATTGTACAATACCATTAGAAAACCTTTTGTCTGACAATTATTCACATACAGTTTAAAGGTAAAGGTCCCCTGTGCAAGCACTGGGTCATTCCTGACCCATGGGGTGACATCACATCCCGACGTTTACTAGGCAAACTTTGTTTTACGGGGTGGTTTGCCAGTGCCTTCCCCAGTCATCTTCCCTTTACCCCCAGCAAGCTGGGTACTCATTTGACCGACCTCGGAAGGATGGAAGGCTGAGTCAACCCTCAGCCGGCTACCTGAAACCAACTTCCGTTGGGATCGAACTCAGGTCGTGAGCAGAGCTTGGACTGCAGTACTGCAGCTTACCACTCTACGCCACGGGGCTTTACATACAGTTTAGTGCTACAGTATTACAAAAGTGAAGGGGAGAAAATGCTTTTGTATGGCAATTATTAACCAAAAGAACTGTAAATTATAGTATTCAGTGTTTTAGGATTACAGCTCAAACTAGATATTAACATATTAAAATGCAGGAATAATAGTACCCCCCCTTGTGGAGGTTGTGACTGAGCGGAAGAGTGGCATGGGGGTGGGCTGCTTAACCATGACTGTTCGTGTACCTTCCTACTTTAACTGCTCCCCCTCCAGCAGCTTTCCCATCCACAGCAGAGCTCCTTCCTTTTTTTCCTGTGGGAAGAACAGCAACTGGGGACGACTGGTTTTGAGAGGACACCAGTGAGGGTGGGAGGATGAAGCAGCTCCTCCCCACTGCCGTTCCTCTGGTCCAATTGAAAACATCAGTATATTCATGCATCTCCTACAAAAAAAGCCGGAATCTGAAGAACACTTTCTGCTTCTGAGTAAGCCTGCTGAGTGTGTGTGTGTAAAGTGCCATCAAGTCACAGCCAACTCATGGTTATCCCGTTGGGTTTTCAAGGCTAGATACTAACAGAAGTGGTTTGCCATTGCCTTCCTCTGCATAGTGATCCTGGTATTCCTTGGTGGTCTCCCATCCAAGTACTAATCAGGGCCAACCCTACTTAGCTTCTGCTTAGGAGCACTCCCAAAGCATAGTTTGGCCACAGGGTAGATTGGCTTTAATAGTAGTAATCATCAGAAAAGAGCAAGAGTCCAGTGGCAACTTAAAGACTAACAAAATTCCTGGCAGGGTCTGAGTTTTCGTGAGCTCACTTCTTCAGATACTTTTAGTCGTCGTCGTCATCATCAATAAATAAACCTGTTTCTGGGCAACAATGTCAGAATTTGAGGTAAATAGTATTATGGCACAGACCTTATGCTTTATAAATCTGGAAGTTCAATCTTGCTTTACGATTTTTTAAACATTAATATTATAGGTACTTTCCTGAGAATCATGGAAGAAAAAAAGGAGGGGAATTATAAAGACTGCTTTACTAGGTTGATACCTGCACACATACTATTTGAGAGACTTATACTAACCAGTATTACAACAAGAACCTATTATCCCAGATTTTTTGTAATTAGGAATAAAATTTACAACATATACACATGCCTGGTTGGGTTTGAACTGTTTGTATTTGTATTCATTAATGTATTTCTGTAAATGTGTGGAGGTTTAACAAAGGGTTTTAATTAACCACTGATGAAGGCCCCATTGGCCGAAATGCGTTTGGTATGTGGTTATAGTTATCAACCTTAGGAAATGCCATTGTGCTATTTTAATGCTTTTAAATAATTTTAACTTTTATATAGCGCTTCTAATAAATTACACTTTCAGTATTTATACATAGACTTATATATATTTTCTTTTCATCCAACCTTGGGTACCCAACTTCCCTGAGAATCACCAAATGGTAAATGTCAAGAGATGAAAATAAACAGATGCATAGGGGTGTTAGATATTTTTTTTTGGCAAGCTGTAAGGATATACACAATATATCTGTTACAAACAGTCCTTGGTTTCAAGCCAGGAAAAGCAATTTCTAAATGAAAGTCACTGTTCTTTCTCAAACTAGATTTATTACTGTTTGAACTACCAGCTATTACTATATTCAGCACAGATCAGTAGCTTTATCTGTACAATGGTAAATATAGCTTGCATTTTGCTATAGTTTAAACCACATTTTAACCCCAGTTTAAAATCCTGATCTGTGTGGCGGAAACAAACTCTAATTTACCTGCATTAGGAGTCACAGCAGACTGGAGATTGGCCTGGGAAACCTTCGGTTGAGCTGTGTGCCCAAGGAGAGAAGGGAGTCTGTGCATGAGCACAGCCAATCAGTTGCTTTATCGCCTGTCATGAGCAACCAGTCTGAATTCATCCACAGCTACAGTTGCCACTGCAAACTAATGTCAAACCAAGCCTGGCTCAACTGAAGGCACAATGATAGATTAAAAAAATCTCCTGTTTTTCAGATTGTTTTAACACTCAGATTGTACAAAATCCCAGTTTATTTTGTTATGAAAGCAATTCTTGTGGAGTAGTAATATGTTGGATAGTTTCCAAAGTGGATTGTTAGGTGCAGGATGTTTGAGAAGAAATTGGCAGGATATTTCTAGATGGTCCTTTCCTGATGAAGGACAAAAGAACATAAGCATTGTTCTGTCGTCAACAAAAGGTTAACATTTGGATAATTCCTGCAATGTGGGTTATGACTTACTGCTGTGAAATCTGGTATCTGATGAGAGCGCTGACTCTCGAAAACACATACCCAGGAAATCCTGTTAGTTTTTAAGATGCAACTCAACTTAAATCTTACTGTTAAATGATTTGCATGTGATCAAAGACTCAAAGAAAAATGCTAAAAGTGGAGAACTCAAAGATATTTTTAATACCTGGTGAATTTTCTGGGAAAAATATTAAAATATTGATATGCTAGAGCTATATCTAGCAGTCCAGTCAAACCTTTGTTAGTGCCACCTTTTTAATTATTTATTTGGGAGAAACCATTTGCATTGAAGTTACATTAAATAAATAAATTTATGTTGAAGAAGAAGAGTTGGTTTTTATATGCTGACTTTCTCTACCACTTAAGGGAGAATCAAACTGGCTTACAATCACCTTCCTTTCCCCTCCCCACAACAGACACCCACGTAGGTGGGGCTGAGAGAGTGTGACTAGCCCAAGGTCCCCCA